>NC_057387.1:105928252-106228252 GCF_019320065.1 Cervus canadensis
CCCTGAGGACAGCCACAGCACCTCTCCCCCAACACTAACTTCACAGGCACTGAAGCTGCAAGGAGCAAAAGAGGAATTAGCATCTGCAGGTGCCCTCAGAAAAAGCCCCACAGGGAGGGTCAGGCGTGAACTGCTGCAGCCCTTGAGGAGCTCCTGATGGACACACCTTAGAGCCTCAGAGTCGCCAGCTTCATCCTTCCAGGCCCCCAGCACAGGGCCTGACACCAACAGGCTCAGAAACCCCCAATGTCAAGTTCAAAGCCTGGCTCATGGCAATGGCTCTACAGCCTGCCTTCATGGTGACCCAGAGCAGCTCTCCGGTTGCAGTTTCTTTTTTTGTTTTTTTTAAATAAGTTTAGTGAAGTAGCACATTTCATTACAGAGCAATTAGAAAAACTAAGGTTAAAAGTTCATGGTTCACGCATTGCTGAAGCCTGGCTTGGAGAATTTTGAGCATTACTCTACTGGTGTGTGAGATTAGTGCAATTGTGCGGTAGTTTGAGCATTTTGGGGATTGCCTTTCTTTGGATTGGAATGAAAACTGATCTTTTACAGTCCTGTGGCCACTGCTGAGTTTTCCAAATTTGCTGGCATATTGCATCCAGCACTTTCACAGCATCATCTTTTAGGATTTGAAATAGGTCAACTGGAATTCCATCACCTCCACTAGCTTTGTTCGTAGTGATGCTTTCTAAGGCCCACTTGACTTCACATTCCAGGATGTCTGGCTCTAGGTGAGTGATCACACCATTGTGATTATCTGGGTTGTGAAGATCTTTTTTGTACAGTCCTTCTGTGTATTCTTGCCACCTCTTCTTAATATCTTCTGCTTCTGTTAGGTCCATACCATTTCTGTCCTTTATCAAACCCATCTTTGCATGAAATGTTCCCTTGGCATCTCTAATTTTCTTGAAGAGATCTCTGTCTTTCCCATTCTGTTGTTTTCCTCTATTTCTTTGCATTGATTGCTGAGGAAGGCTTTATTATCTCTCCTTGCTATTCTTCGGAACTCTGCATTAAAATGGGACTATCTTTCCTTTTCTCCTTTGCTTTTCACTTCTCTCCTTTTCACAGATATTTGTAAGGCCTCCTCAGACACCATTTTGCCTTTTTGCATTTCTTTTCCACGGGGATGGTCTTGATCCCTGTCTCCTGTACAATGTCAGGAACCTCCATCCATAGTTCATCAGGCTCTCTGTCTATCAGATCTAGTCCCTTAAATCTATTTCCCACTTCCACTGTATAGTCATAAGGGGTTTGATTTAGGTCATATTTGAATGGTCTAGTGGTCATCCCTACTTTCTTCAATTTAAGTCTGAAGTTGGCAATAAGGAGTTCATGATCTGTCTTGTTTCTGCTGACTGTATAGAGCTTCTCCATCTTTGGCTGCAAAGAATATAATCAATCTGATTTCGGCGTTGACCATCTGGTGATGTCCATGTGTAGAGTCTTCTCTTGTGTTGTTGGAAGAGGGTGTGGTTCAGCAATACGTGAACCGTGAACTTCCAGATGTTCAAGCTGGTTTTAGAAAAGGCAGAGGAATCAGAGGTCAAATTGCCAGCATCTGCTGGATCATCAAAAAAGCAAGAGAGTTCCAGAAAAACCTCTACTTCTGCTTTATGACTATGCAAAAGCCTTTGCCTGTGTGGATCACAACAAACTGTGGGAAATTCTTCAAGAGATGGGAATACAAGACCACCTGACCTGCCTCTTGAGAAACCTGTATGCAGGTCAGGAAGCAACAGTTAGAAATGGACACGGAACAACAGACTGGTTCAAATGGGAAAAGAAGTATGTCAAGGCTGTATATTGTCACCCTGCTTATTTAACTTCTATGCAGAGTACATTCATGAGAACGCTTGGGCTGGAGGGAAGACAAGTGGAATCAAGATTAGCCAAGGAGAAATATCAATAACCTCAGATATGCAGATGACGATCACCTTATTGGCAGAAGGGAAAAGGAAACTAAAAAGCCTCTTATGAAAGTGAAAAAGTGGTTAAAGCTCAACATTCGAAAACTAATCATGGCATACTGGTCCCATCACTCATGGGCAAATAGATGGGAAACAGTGAAACAGTGCACAGACTTATTTTGGTGGCTGCCAAAATCACTGCAAGATGGTGATTGCAGCCATGAAATTAAAAGACACTTACTCCTTGGAAGGAAAGTTATGACCAACCTAGATAGCATATTAAAAAGCAGAGACATTACTTTGCCAACAAAGGTCCGTCTGGTCAAGGCTATGGTTTTTCCAGTGGTCACGTATGGATGTGAGAGTTGGACTGTGAAGAAAGTTCAGCGCCGAAAAATTGATGCTTTTGAACTGTGGTGTTGGAGAAGACTCTTAAGAGTCCCTTGGACTGCAAGGAGATCCAACCAGTCTATCCTAAAGGAGATCAGTGCTGGGTGTTCATTGGAAGGACTGATGCTGAAGCTGAAACTCCAATACTTTGGCTACCTCATGTGAAGAGCCGACCCATTTGAAAAGACCCTGATGCTGGGAAAGATTGAGGGCAGGAGGAGAAGGGGACAACAGAGGATGAGATGGCTGGATGGTATCACCAACTCGATGGACACGGGTTTGAGTAAACTCCGGGAGTTGGTGATGGACAGGGAGGCCTGACGTGCTGCGATTCATGGGGTCGCAGAGTCAGACACAACTGAGTGACTGAACTAAGGTTAAAAGGGAAAAAAAATGTCCTATATTCCCACTCCCATCAGAGAGACACATTAACATTTTTACCTTTTCACCAAGATTTCCATGTGTTTATCTACACACAAATATATTTTACAAAGATGGCTTTGTACTACGTGTACAATTTTGTAACCTTCGTTTCCACTTGACAATACTTCATGTTCAGCTTTCAATGTCAGCACACCCAGCTCTACATCATTTTTAATGACTACACCGCAATCCTTTGGGTCAATATTCTAAAATTCATTTAACCAAGCCCCTGTTGTTGGCTATTTATGCTGCTTTCAAATCTGTTCCTGTTATAAACAAACCTGCAGTGAATATTTTTGTGCACACCGTCCGCGCCCTTGAGGAATTTGCAGTATAAGAAACTGGGACAGAGATACCATCACTTTCATTTATGGCAGGGGAAAAACTGATGCCAATTGTTTTTAATGAAAATACTGATAATAAAAGCCACTTACATTAAGCATATACTTTGTGCCAGGCACTGTGCTAAAGACTTTATACACCAACTCTGTGAGACTGGGATTATTCATATCCTTATTTTGCAGAGAAGGAAAAAGATGGCAACTCACTCCAGTATTCTTGCCGGGGAAGCCCCATGGACAGAGGAATCTGGCGGGCTACAGTCTGTGGGTCACAAAGAGTCCGACATGACTTAGTGACTAAACAACAACAATTATTTTGCTGAAAAGGAAATGGAAGCTCAAAAAGAGCACACGTGACTTGCCCAAGGTCACATTGTAGGTATGTGGCAGACAGAATTGAAGCAGCCATCTAAAGACTCCCCAAAACAAGGTCTAGGCTAAACACTAGATTTTCTCTTGAAAGTTACACCAGCTTCATGTTCCAGAATTTCAACCTCAGACCTTATCAGGTTCAAATTGAAATAATGGAACAGTACTAATAGACCGCTGATGGCAGATTCTGTTTTCCTCCCTAATATGCACACCTCTGTGTGATGGGAGTTTGAAACTCTCCCCTTTGAGAGTAGAATGTGTTTTCCTGACCCTGGAACCAGCACTGGCTGTAGTGGTTTGCTTTAACCATTACAATGGGGCAGAAGGCATGTTGCACCGGTTCCAGCCTTAGGTCTCTAGAGGTCCCTCATCTGGGAACCGTGCTTTTGTGAACAAGCTCAGGTTAGCCCCCTGGAGGATGCAAGATATTGGACTCAGTGGCCCCATGTCCCCAGCCCATGGAAGCTAGCTGCCTGGCACGTGACCAAAAATATAGGAGTCCATCATAACCACCCACGTAGTTGTGAGCTCACGACGCTTAGCATTTTCAGCCCACCGGGTTGTGGGGTGGCTGTTACACAGCAAAGACTAATGGGCACCTGACTGGGTTCTGTGAAGGTGATGCAGTCTGGGGTGGGGGTTGGGGGGCTCCTGTGGGCGCTGTGAGCCACGTGGCTGGAAAGACTTCACAGAAGAGGTGACAGCTCGCACATTGTGGGGTATGCAATAAAGAGCAAGAGACTCCTGAAGCAGAACCTGGAGGTGGGCCTGCATGTACAATTAGATAAACCTCCCCGCTGGGGCTGCAGGTTGCTGGAGACGTCTCTCTGGAGCCTGAATTAAGTAGAAGCCTCCCTCTGGCCGAAAAGGCAGCGAGATGTCATTTATACGCTGATGAGAGAAAGAGAGCACCTGGCAGGTTCTCTGACTGCCTCTCGTTGGTCTATCCTGAGAGCTTGAGTGGGAAGACATTGGATGCTGGGCTCTAAAATGGTAGAGCAGGAATCCCAGTCTGGGGCCATGGGAAAATGTTGCTGTTGCTCCAGCTTCTCTTCTCCCTGACTGGGATGGTTCTGAAGCATCCTGTACCCTGGGAAGTCCAGAAGGAACAATCTTCTTGCAGGGAGTGCAAAGTGCTTTCCAGAGACCCTCACACATGGGAATCAGCAGGGCTGAATAATCTGCCAAGATGGGCAAGCCAACAAGTCATTCATTCATTCATTCACTCCACAAATATCTCCCATGGTTCTAAGATGCCCTGGAGAAGTTCAGAGCCTAGTGTGAAGGGCAGACACAAGCAGAAGCCTGGGGTCCACAAAACCCTACCTTTTCTAGCCACCTCTTTCTTCTTTGCTTTCCCTTGTTGCTCAATAAAAGCATCTCTTTGTTTCCCCTTATTAAGGTAATGGTGATAATGGAATAAGATAGTACGAGATAATTAATGTATTTTAAAATAGAAACAAGGGGATGTTTGAGATTGAATGACTTCCTTGTATTTCTTCTCCCAAACCTTACTTAAGATTTAATCAGGGTTGTGTTACTCCAGCCACCTTTCAACCAAGATTTCTCATGACAAGTGATTGTGCCCAGTCACTTAGTCATGTCTGACTTTTTGCGGCCCCATGGATTATAGTTTGCCAGGCTCATCTGTCCATGGAATTTTCCAGGCAAGAGTACTGGAGTGAGTTGCCATTTCCTCCTCTGGGGATCTTCCTGACTCAGGGATCGAAACTGTGTCTCTTGCATCTTCTTGCAGGGAGTGCAAAGTGCTTTCCGGTGACCTTCCCACATGGGACCCAGCAGGGCTGCTCTTAGTAGTGTCCTGATAAGAGCATTGAGCCAAATAGCCTGCGAAGGTGGGCAACCCTTAGCAGGTGGATTCTTTACCACTAGCGCCACCTAGGACTTAAGTTTCCCTGGTTGCTCAGATGGAAAATAATCTGCCTCCAATGTGGGAGACTCAGGTTCAATCCCTGGGTCAAGGGTCAATCATCCCCTAGATGAATAGTATTGTTTCCTTAATTTCTCTTTCTGTTTTCTCATTGTTAGTGTATTGGAATGCAAGGGATTTCTGTGTGCTAATTTTATATCCTGCAACTTTACTATATTCATTGATTAGCTCTAGTAATTTTCTGGTAGAATCTTTAGGGTTTTCTATGTAGAGGATCATGTCATCTTCAAACAGTGAGAGTTTCACTTCTTCTTTTCCTATCTGGATTCCTTTATACCATTCACCATTGCAACAAAAAGAATAAAATACTTAGGAGTATATCTACCTAAAGAAACAAAAGACCTATACATAGAAAACTATAAAACACTGATGAAAGAAATCAAAGAGGACACAAATAGATGGAGAAACATACCGTGTTCATGGATTGGAAGAATCAATATTGTCAAAATGGCTATACTACCCAAAGCAATCTATAGATTCAATGCAATCCCTATAAAGCTACCAACGGTATTTTTCACAGAACTAGAACAAATAATTTCACAATTTGTATGGAAATACAAAAAACCTCGAATAGCCAAAGTAATCTTGAGAAAGAAGAATGGAACTGGAGGAATCAACCTGCCTGACTTCAGACTCTACTACAAAGCCACAGTCATCAAGACAGTATGGTACTGGCACAAAGACAGAAATATAGATCAATGGAACAGAATAGAAAGCCCAGAGATAAATCCACGAACCTATGGACACCTTATCTTTGACAAAGGAGGCAAGGATATACAATGGAAAAAAGACAACCTCTTTAACAAGTGGTGCTGGGAAAACTGGTCAACCACTTGTAAAAGAATGAAACTAGAACACTTTCTAACACCATACACAAAAATAAACTCAAAATGGATTAAAGATCTAAATGTAAGACCAGAAACTATAAAACTCCTAGAGGAGAACATAGGCAAAACACTCTCCGACATAAATCACAGCAGGATCCTCTATGACCCACCTCCCAGAATATTGGAAATAAAAGCAAAAATAAACAAATGGGACCTAATGAAACTTAAAAGCTTTTGCACAACAAAGGAAACTATAAGCAAGGTGAAAAGACAGCCCTCAGATTGGGAGAAAATAATAGCAAATGAAGCAACAGACAAAGGATTAATCTCAAAAATATACAAGCAACTCCTGAAGCTCAATTCCAGAAAAATAAATGACCCAATCAAAAAATGGGCCAAAGAACTAAACAGACATTTCTCCAAAGAAGACCTACAGATGGCTAACAAACACATGAAAAATGCTCAACATCACTCATTATCAGAGAAATGCAAATCAAAACCACAATGAGGTACCATTACACGCCAGTCAGGATGGCTGCTATCCAAAAGTCTACAAGCAATAGATGCTTGTAGAGGTGGTGGAGAGGGGTGTGGAGAAAAGGGAACCCTCTTACACTGTTGGTGGGAATGCAAACTAGTACAGCCACTATGGAGAACAGTGTGGAGATTTCTTAAAAAACTGGAAATAGAACTGCCATATGACCCAGCAATCCCACTTCTGGGCATGCACACCGAGGAAACCAGATCTGAAAGAGACACGTGCACCCCAATGTTCATCACATCACTGTTTATAATAGCCAGGACATGGAGGCAACCTAGATGCCCATCAGCAGACGAATGGATAAGGAAGCTGTGGTACATATACACCATGGAATATTACTCAGCTGTTAAAAAGAATTCATTTGAATCAGTTCTAATGAGATGGATGAAACTAGAGCCCATTATACAGAGTGAAGTAAGCCAGAAAGATAAAGGCCAATGCAGTATACTAATGCATATATATGGAATTTAGAAAGATGGTAATGATAACCCCATATGCAAAACAGAAAAAGAGACACAGATGTACAGAACAGACTTTTGGACTCTGTGGGAGAAGGCAAGGGTGGGATGTTTCGAGAGAACAGCATCAAAACATGTATATTATCTATAGTGAAACAGATCACCAGCCCAGGTTGGATGCATGAGACAAGTGTTTGGGCCTGGTGCAAAAGCGTGGAGAGGGAGGTGGGAGGGGGGATCGGGATGGGGAATTCATGTAAATCCATGGCTGATTCATGTCAGTGTATGACAAAACCCACTACAATATTGTAAAGTAATTAGCCTCCAACTAATAAAAATAAATGAAAAAAAAAAGAAGATCCCCTAGAGGAGGAAGTGGCAACCCACTCTGGTATTCTTGCCTGGAGAATTCCATGGACAGAGGAGCCTGGTGAGCTACAGTCCATGGGGTTGCAAAGAGACAGATACAACTAATCAATTAACTCTCATTAGTTTTAAATGCATCTCTCTTTCTTTTTTATTTTTATTTCTTTGGCTGCACCAAGTGGCATATGGGATCTTAGTTCCCTGGCCAGGGATCAAACACACACACCATGCAGTGGGAGCATGGAGTCCTAACTACTGGACCACCATGGAATTCCCTTAAACACCTCTCTTGCAAATACTGTTTCCTGTTTTAACTAAACCTAGTGAGAAAGCAAGAAGTCCTAAAGGTGGACACTGCCTCTCCTGGGTTGCTAATGGAAGCAGAAAACTCTCTTTTCCAGGATTTTAAAGAGGCTGGGGCCTGGGATAGTGAGAAGAGAAAGGCAAATGAAGAGATGAAGTGAGGGTGTTTCTGGATGCTGACACCCACGCATTCCTGGGGTTTGAAGTTACTTAGGAAGAGAAGATGGACATAATCAGTGTTGCCCAGGCTGCTGTGTTCTTGTAGGAAGCCAAGGTGTTAGGCTGAAGTCCTGAGGTCATTATTACTTGTATTATGCCAGCATAATAACAGTTTTTCACACCTAAAAGTACTTTTTAGCACTTGTTTGTCAATGCCTTATTATACTGGCATTGTGGGAGGTGTGGAGGAGCTGATGAGGATCCTGTCTTCAGGAACTCAAGGGCTGTTGGGACAGACAGATCTGCAGACAAATTGTTGCATTCCAAGGCAATGACTCTAGTGGGAACAAGCCCAGGATGTGCAGAGAGCAGAGGCGAGGGGTCTGGGTGGGAGGGCTTCATATACGGGTTGGATGAGTAGGAGTTTTCCAGGGATGATGAGGCATTTCAGGAGGAATAAAGAATGAGTACACCACAGTGTTGCAGGAAGAGAAAGCAGAGAATACTCCGGTGTCCCTGAGTATAGGATGAACAGGGTTCAGTGAGAAGCAAGCTGAAGCGAGGCAGTCAGGAGCCAGACCACGCAGGGATTTATGGGCCTGCTGGGGGAGCCTGGACTCCATCCAGTGGAGAAAGGGGGTAGTCCTTGAAAGGCTCTGGCCAAGTGTGATGTGATCAGAACTGTCTTTTAGAAAGAGTTCTTTGGTAGCATGTGGGGATGGTTTATAGATGGGGAAGACCAGAGCAGTTACACCACCTAAAAGATGCTGCAGGAACCTTGGCAAGATAGTGGCAGGTATGGTGGGAGAGCATTAGTGCAGTGGCTACATGCAAAGGCTCCGGAGTCAACCTCTGAGATTCAAAGTCTGCCTGGATTCCTTACCAGCTGTGTGATCCTGGACAAGTTACTTAAATTCTCTGTACCTGACTTTCCTCATCTGTAAACTAAGGATAATAAAAGCAATAACCTCATTGTAGTTGTTCTATGAATGAAATGAGTTCATCTATGTAAAGCACTTGAACCACCGCTGGTACATTGCAAATGCTCTGTAATTACTGATTATTCTAATTTAATCCATTAGACCTGTGATGATTGCAGGTGGACAGTGAGCTAGAAGGTGAGTCTCAGCTCGCTTCTACAGAGCTGGCTAGGATGCTGCCATTCCCAGGGGCAAGAAATTTGAGAATCCTCCAAAAAGTCTACTCTCCTCTAGGAAAATGGAAGTGGTACCCAGTGCATAGAACTAAGGGTCTCTCTGAGGACTCCTGCAGATGCTGTCTTAGTTTCATGTAAGTAGACTAGCTTCCTGCCTGAGACTAACAGCAATAATGGGCATCAGCAGAGACTGTCATACTCGCTTCTTTTTTTGCAAGCCTCACAATAAGCTTGCAGTACTGGAAAGACAGGTATGCTATTGTCTCCATTTTTATAGGTGAAGAAACTAAAGTTCAGTGCCATTGCCAAGGAGAGATGGATAAAAAAGGAAAGACTCTTAAAGACGGTAGCTCTTCCCATAACCCCAAGGTGCTCCCATCCATTTCCTTTCTCATGGACTTCCCAAAGTCCATGTCCAAATGCTGATCTTCCTGTCCCCCAGGGGAAGGGGGCTCTCTGAGTACCTCAGAAAGGATGGAGCAGGAGGGTGCCCCCAGCTTGGCTTGAGTTTCTATAGAAAGAATTCAGCCCCTCGAAGCCCTTGCTACAAGCCTGCGGTTTTCTGGCCACAGTGAGAGAAGGGAGTGAGCGGTGTCATACTTGGCTGAGCTTTAGAGAGTGGCCCGGGAAGAGTGGAGAGGGAGGGTGAGGAATATTATTCTTCTCTAAGCTCTGTGTTCCAGGTGCCAGACGTTCATCATCTCACTGACTGCCCACATCCGCCATGAGGTCATCAATACCATTTTCATCCTTTATCCGAGGAGACTGAGAGTCAGAGAAGTTGGGTACCCAAATTCTCAATCATTTAGTTAAGGCAATCCTGTGTTCAGGTGAAGAAATAAGGAGGTGGGACCCTGTGCTAAGATAGCCTTCCCTCACTCTGGGTGTCTTTTTTACCACTTGGGGAAGATGCTATACTTATAATCACTGCTTTTGTGAGGACAACTGGGTGAATTAAGTACTGTCAGCAAGGCTCCATGGAGCAGTAGGAGTGGGGAGGGGGCCTTGTTTTTTCCACCAGGCTCAATGGGTTTCTGTCTCTAGCCTGGAGGAATATTTAAACGAAGCATATCAAATGTCAAGAAATGTGACTGGTGTATATATATATATATATATTATTTCATTTAACAATTCAAGCACCCTTTATGAATCAGATTCTATCATCATCCCATTTTCTTTTTACTCTTTAACTGAAGTATAAGTTATTTTACAATGTTGTGTTAGTTTCAAGGGTACAGCAAAGGGATTCAGATATATGATTTACCAGATTCTTTTCCAATATAGGCTATTAGAAAATATTGATTATGGTTCCCTGTGCTATACAGTAGGCCCTTGTTGTTTACCAATCTTATGTATAGTAGTGTGTTTATGTTCATCCCAGACTCCTAATTTATCTCTTCATCCCTGCTCCCTTTGCTATCACTTTTGGTAACTATAAGTGTGTTTTCTATGTCTGTGAGTCTATTTCTGTTTTGTAAATAAGTTCATTTGTGTCACTTGAATAGCCAAAGTAATCTTGAGAAAGATTATACAAATAAGTGATATCGTATGACATTTGTCTCTGTCCGACTTACTTGACTTAGTTTGATAATCTGTAGGTCCATTCATGTTGCTGCAGATGTCATTATTTCATCCTGTTTTATGGTTGAGTAATATATATAACATATATATACCACATCTTCTTTATCCATTCAACTGTCAATGGGCATTTAGGTTGCTTCCATGTCTTGGCTACGAAATAGTGCTGTTATGAACATTGGGGTACATGTATCTTTCTAATTAGAGTTTTCTTTGGATATATGCCCAGAAATGGGATTACTGGATCATATGGTAACTCTATTTTTAGCTCCATAGTGGTTGCAATTTACATTCCCATGAACAGTGTAAAAGAGTTCCCTTTCTCCGAATCCTCCTCAGCATTTGTTATTTTTAGACTTTTTAATGATGGCCATTCTGATTGGTGAGAAGTGATACTTCTCACTCATACAGTTTTGATCTGCCTTTCTCTAATAATTAACAATATCATCATCCCATTTTCTGGCTGAGAAACCTGAGGCTCAGAGAGGTGGGGGAAGTGTTCATTCTAGGGTCATACAGCAATTAATGGCAGAGCCCAGCCCATTTTCTTAGCCAGCAGCTCATGCTGCCTTCTGAAAGGAGAAGAGAACGGCCCTGCTAGTTACAGGAGAGGTTGGGTATAGTACATAGACCATCCATGGCATGTGGGTCCACCTTGGGGCCCAGAGGGCAATCCCCAAAGTTAATCTTCTATATGAGCCCAGAACAGGAGCTCTTAGCCTTGGAATCCATCCCTGAATGGGGTCCACAAGTTAGGAAAGTTGGTAAGCATCCTCATAACCAGGCTGGACAGATAATTGCTTAATAGATGGACACAGATAGCACACGGGTTAACCACACAGGCCAAGTGGTGTGATAGACCCAAGAGCCCGGCCCTTGTCAGCTCTTTGACCTTGATTTCAGACTCCTCAACTATAGATCAGTGCCATACCAATACCTATTATTTTGATTACCATTGGTTTGTAACAAACTATCCCAAGTGTATCAGTTTAAAACAATTGCTCCTGAATTTGTGGGAAAGCAAGGTTGAGCAGATCTGTCTGGAGGCTCTCCTTTGATCACAGCCAGATGTCATCTGGGGCCGCTGCTTTCTAAATTCTCAACAGAGCTGGACATCCATGATGCTCGCCCCGTGGCTGGTAGTCAGTGCTGGCTGTTGGCTGCGGACACAGCTGGACTGCTCCTTGGAGGGCTTACAATGGCCTCTCCAGCTGGGCAGTCTCATGTCTGGACTCCTTCATTGCAATTCAGAGCTTCAAAACAGAGTGTCAGCTAAAAAGACAAAGCTACACTCCTTTCTAGGGTAGAGGCTCAGAAATCATTGTCACTTCCACTGTACTCTATTGATTACAAATGAGTCACAGGACTGCCAGGTTCAAGGGCAGAGAACTAAACTCTGCCTCCAAGTAGGGGAGCGGGAATGATCTAGAACATAATCTAGGAACCAGGCAGGAAGAGGGGAGAACATGCACAGGACTGACTAAGGTCGAGGTCGGGCAGAGCAGCACATTCTGCACTATCAGTGCATGAGAAGAAGAGAAGTCTTGGGAGACAAAAAGAGCCCGCCAGGCCTGGCGGGGGAACAACGTGCAGTTCAAGGTTGTGGACCATGGTCCATGAAGACTGGCTCCTGTGGACCTGTGTCTGGGTGGCCCAGAGGATAAGGAAGCTGACCCGCAAAGCTGCTCACTTAGGGGACAAGAGATGGACTGGAGGCGTTTCCCACTTGGTTTCCTACAGGATTTCCTAACCCAGGAATTCCCAACAGGAGATGAAGGTGGACATATCTGAATTTCCTAAGATCTGAGAAAACACTCCATTATTTTACTCTTGTTCTTACAATAAAATCCAACTCCACAACACAGCCTACTGGATGTGTACAATTTGACCTCTGCTGTTTCTGCACTCATCTGGAGTTTCTCTCTTCTACTCGCTAGACTTCAGTTCCACTGAACTACTTTCAGGTGCTTAAGCGCGACAGCTTTTCTTGCCTCAGGACCTTTGCACCTGCTGCTTCCTCGGCTTAGAAGGGTCCCCCCCTCCTCCCTTCACATCGCTGGCCCCTTTTCATTATCTAGCTCTCAGCTGCAGCATCACCTCTTCAAAGAGGGCTTTCTCAGTCACCCGATCCAAACTGACTGCCCCTTCTTATTTTTCCCTGCTGTTTCCCTTCATATCACTTATTGCAATTTTACATATTTATTTATTTATTAGGACAGTTTCTTGTTTATTGTCTACTTTCCTACTATACCATGAGAAATATAAGGGCAGGTGCCATGACTGTTATTTTTACTCTATATACCCATCACCTAGACAAGTGCTTGGTACTCAAGTGGCTATTTGGTAAATATTGTGTGTGCTCAGTCACTCAGTCATGTATGAGTCTTTGGGACCCTATGGACTACAACCTGCCAGGCTCATCTGTCCATGGAATGTTCCAGGCAAGAATACTGGAGTGGGTTGCAATTTCTTACTCCAGGGGATCTTCCCAACCCAAGGTTCAAACCCATATCTCCTGCATCTCCTGCATTGGTAGGCAGGTTCTTTACCACTGAGCCACCTGGAAGCCCCTCAAGATGTTACTTGTGGGAAAGCCTGTAACCTCAGTGTCATTGAGCTAAAGGATATGAACTTTGTCCACCCTAAGGCCATAAAGCTAGAATAAGTTATAACTTACTGGAATGTTGAGAGTGGTGGTAGCCATGATCCCTCAGAACCTATCGGATGGGGCTGAAAGGGTTTTATCCCTGAGGGTCAAGACCTCTTGAAGGTGGCTGCATATGAAGTGATCTTCCTTCCCTAGCATGTTCCTTTTGAGAAGGTTTTCTGGTTTTTGAGGAAGTGCGCACGTGCGTGCATGTGTATGTGTGTGTGTGTGTGTGTATGTGCGCGCGTGCGCTGCCAGTATTTTACCACCAGTAACCTCTTTTATTCTTGCCTCAACCCTTTCCACCATCCTGAATTGAGTGTTTTCTGGTGTCATAAAATGAAAACTGTATCACCCAGTGTGCTGTTGCTACCGGAAACAAAGTCTGATTTATGGTCTGACACTTGAGATGGGCTCTGCTGGGGGCCTGCCATCATCTGCTCACTCAGTTAAGGCTGCTTTCCTTGGTCCTGAAATGAACTGTCTTTGCAATGTGTCCTTGCAGAAGGCTGCATCTCAAAAGCCCCCAAAGAAAACAAATTCACATGTACATGCACATACACTGCCCTAGAGACACATATACATCATAAACTCATCCACACATACTCTCATGAATAGTGAGGTGGCAAAATATGTATGCATTAAACTCCTGCAGTATTTATGCCAAGAACTAGGATGGTTTAGGTCCTTTTTTGGAAAGAAAAGGCAATCATATCTCCTGGGGTAGGCTGTTTGAAAATCCACAATTATTTCCCTTCTTGTGTCCTTGCCTATTGAAATGTGAGTTTGCACTTTTCCTGTCTAGAAGTAGAGTCTCTTTCCTCATCCCAGGAATCTGGGCTGGTCTTACTGTTGCTTTAGCCAACAGAATGGGATGGAAGTAAAAAAGTACCAGTTCCAAGCCTACATCTCAGGAAGCCTTGAACACTCCCATTCTTTCTCTTGAAAACTTGCCCAACATCAAGGAAGCTCAGGTGGCCTGACCCAGCCCAGATCAGAAGTGTTGTCTAGCCAATTAATGGGCTTGTGAATAATAACAAATGATTGCAGTTTAAAGTCACTAAGTTTAAGGTAGTTTGTTACCTTAAAATAGCTAACAGATGTACTTCCTTATGAAGGACTAAATTTGAACTTTTCCTGAAAGCAATATGTCCTTAGAAGTCAGATATCCATGAAGGACCCTGAAGAAATTCTCAGTTCAGTTCAGTCGCTCAGTCGTGTCTGACTCTTGGCGACCCCATGGACTGCAGCACTCCGGGCTTCCCTGTCTATCACCAACTCCCTAAGCTTGCTCAAACTCATGTCCATCAAGTCGGTGATACCATCCAACCATCTCATCCTCTGTCATCCCCCTCTCCTCCTGCCTTCAATTCTACTGCTAATTATAAAGCACACGGAGGGATATGATCAAAAGTGAAAGTGAAAGTCATTCAGTCATGTCCAACACTTTGTGACCCCATACAGTCCTTGCAATTTTTCATGCCAGAATACTGGAGTAGGTAGCCTTTCCCTTCTTCAGGGGATCTTCCCAGCCCAGGGATCAAACCCAGGTCTCCCACATTGCAGGCAGATTCTTTACCAGCTGAGCCACAGGGAAGCCCAAGAATATTGGAGTGGGTAGTCTGTCCCTTCTCCAGTGGATCTTCCTGACCCAGGAATTGAACCAGGGTTTCCTGCATTGCAGGCAGGTTCTGAGCTATGAGGGAAGCCCATAACCAAAAGAGCACTGCTTTGAAAGCAAATCTTCGTCCTGACTCTGCCACCAACTGACTGTGTGACTGTGGGCAAGTCACTTGACATCTCTGGACCTTGGTTGCTTAATCTATATATTGAAAAAACAAGCTTAGCTAATTTTTGGCCCTTCAGGCTCTGACATGTACTGTACTCTCATGATTCTCAGACTCCGCTACTTTCATCTATAAATCAAGAAATATGTCATGGTTCTTTCTGCCTTACAGGATAATCCAAGAGGATTAAGTGCTGCTTCCTCAGTGGCACCTCTGCTTCCAGATACTTTCAAGAACTTGAGAGTCTATACAGCAGGAACAGACACCATGAGATGCTGGCTTTGTGATAATTCATTGAGTTTTATCAGCATATGTGAACATACAGATTTTCAGTTAACATTAGAAGTTGAGATGGAACTGATGAAAGTGACTCCCAGGCAATCCCCATCACATCTTCTAAAAGAAGTCCAAGCATCCTATTAGAACATGCACCCTGGTCCTCTCTTCTTTTCTCTTAGGGTCCTTCTGGAAAAAGTTGCTTGGAGTTGTTTGCCTCCTCCGACCACACGGAAATCAGTACAAGTGTTGTATGGAGTAAAATTATTCCTGTGCATAGTTCTGAAAGAATTTTAATGATCTGAATGAAACTTGTTCCAGAAAAAGAATGTAGGCTGTACCAGGTTAGAAACCAAAATCTGGAGTATGGCTTAAGATAGTGTCAGTAACCCAGGAGACAGCATTGTGGGTGGACTGTGGGATTGTGGAATTAATGCCAGGCATTTCCATGAAAGGACACCAAAATCGAGCCCATCAAAGGGCTATAAATTTAAAGTCAGTGGGAGAATCAGAGTAAAGGACCACGCGCTCATGGTCAGCACCAAGGCCAGCACACAAGAGAGAATAAAGCAAGTAGGGAATCTTCTGAAAATGTTTAAAAACAGTGTGAATGGTGTGTTCAGGATTTTGAGGGTTGCAAATCACAGAAAATCCCCTTCTAGCATGAGTTAATCTGAAAGGGAATTCAGTGGATGACAACACTGAAAATTCACGGAGCAGGATTAAGGCACGGCTTTATGTAGCGACAATGTCACCAGGACTCGGTCTGCCCTGTGTCTCCGTTTAGCCTTGCTCTCCTTGATGCCATCATTGACAGGTTTCTCCTTACAGGCAAGAGAAGCTACAATTGCATCAGAGCTTTCATCTACTGCAATGTAAACCTGGAAGGAAGAGAGAGCTTCTCTTTCAACAATGTATACAAAGTCCAGGGTCTGATCCCTTTTGGTCCAGTTAGACCACTTAATGATATTTGATTAATCCCAGTGCCTAAAATTATACAATACACTGATTGCTTTAAACTGATTAGAGCTTACCCTGAGAGCTGGTAAGGCTCAGCTCCTCCCAAACTCTTAGAACTTAGTGGAGAAAAAGTAACTCCCCAAAGGAAACCTAAGATTCTTTTTGTGTAATCAGAAGATGAGTCAATAGATACTGCATGCTAAGTTGCTTCAGTCATGTCCAACTCTTTGTGACCCCGTAGCACATCAGGCTCCTCTGTCCATGGGATTCTCCAGGCAAGAATACTGGTGTGGGTTACCGTTTCCTCCTCCAGGGGGTCGTCCTGACCCAGGGATTGAACCCACATCTCTTATGTCTTCTGCATTGGCAGGTGGGTTCTTTACCACTGGGGCCACCTGGGAAACCCCGTTAGATATTGGAGGGGGGCAAAAAGCCCACAGGTGTTCACTACAGGCAGCTGTGGGTAGAAATGTGGAACAAGAATCAGAATCCTTCCAGCCTACATGTTGAAGATTTTCTGAAAACAAAGAACAAAAGTTGTTGCAAGCAGACAAGGGTCTAGATGATGTATTTTGTGAAATCAGCCAAATTACGAGTGGAGAGGAAGAAAACAGGCTTTTCGGAGAACTCCTTGTGGATTGCAAGGGCTCTGGGGTTATAGGAGCTTGGGTCTTCTGAACATGGGATTCAGGAAAGGGATCTTCTAGAAGTTGGATACTTCTGGCTGATACATCTGAAACTGTGAAACCAGTCAAATGGAACTAAGGTTTCTAGTGACTATAGGTGAAGGACACGGCAACCCACTCCAATATTCTTGCCTGGAGAATCCTGTGGACAGAGGAGCCTGGTGGGCTGCCATCTATGGGGTCGCACAGAGTTGGACATGACTGAAGCAACTTACCATGCACGCATGCATTGGAGAAGGAAATGGCAGCCCACTCCAGTATTCTTGCCTGGAGAATCCCAGAGACAGAGGAGCCTGGTGGGCTGCCATCTATGGGGTTTCACAGAGTTGGACACGACTAAAGCGACTTAGCAGCAGCAGCAGCAGGGACTATAGGACTCAGAAAGATCAGTTGCTCTGAAGGGAAACAGGTTGGATTTTAAAAAAAATCTAGACATATTTTAAGGCATATCAAGCAGAGCTCTGGTTCTTTGTGCATTGTATATACCTCAGATGCAGACTGCAGATGCAAAGGAGGTCACTTTTAATGCTTGAATTACCATAACGCCAAGCTCCCACCTGCTGGATTACAACATTTATAAAACATGATCATAGTCTTCTTTACAACGCTGTCACACTCTGGCTCCTGGGCCCAAAGCAGTTCTGCTTGTTCCTCAAGTCCATGATATCTCTCAACAAAACAACTCAATCAGCTCTTGGCTCTAGCCCTTTAACCAGTGAGGCTTAAACTTAGCATCTGGAGCTAGGGAGGAGCAGATATCATGGCATCTCTTCCCTCAGTTTTTTTTCATCTCTATTCTGCACCTGGAGTCCAATGCACTGCTATCCTCCCCATAGCTTCTCCATAGATACGGATAAATAAAAGTGGGGGTAATTCATTCACCCAACTAATATTTATTGAATATATAATAAACTAAGTGTTCAAGTTTACAGTTTGTTGGAGATAACAGAGAATAAAAAAAATGATCATGAAAGTGTGTGTGTTCAACTAGTGATTAATGCTGTTAAAAACTATCTGTAATATATGTGTATATGTATAACTGAGTCACACACACAAAAAAGAATTCTACTTTTTGAAATTTGGTAAAGTTTATCTTTTTGCCAGTTTTTCTAAATATCTTATGGATGTCTAATAACAATGTATGAGATACAAATTTTTAAATATACTTATGTAGGATATGATTAATGTAAATTAATTATAAATCTATTATATTTAAATTATTAGTGACATCATTCAAGATGCTCCTATTATTTTTTCTACACTTGATAAAATATTCTCAGAGAAATGTTAATATGTCTCACTAAGATTATACATTTTTTTCCCTTATATTCCTTCTGATTTTTGCTTTGTGCATCTTTGTAAGTTAAGGTATCTAATGGTTTATGATGTCTATCTTCTTTGTGGATCATATCTTTCATCACTAAAAATATTCATCTTTGTTTCATTTAAGATAAATAAATTAATTTAAAAAACTATCAGGATGAAAATTAACTGATGTTATTTATCACATCAACAGGCTAAAGAATAATAATCATATGATCATATCAACAGACACAGAAAAGGACTTCCCTAGTGGTCCAGTGGCTAAGAAGCCACCCGCCAGTGTAGGGACACAAGTTCAGTCCCTGCTCTGGGACGATGCCAATGCCTCGGGACAAAAAAGCCCATGCGCTGCGACTACTCAGCCCACGCCCTGCAACAAGAGAAGCCGCTGCAGTGAGAAGCCTACAAAATCCATCTGGAGAAAGTCTGTGTGCAGCAACAAAGATCCAGCCCAGCCAAAAATAAACAAGCAATTTAAAATGATAAAAAGTTTTTAAAAAGTAGATGCAGTAAAAACACTTGACAAAATCCAAAATCCATTCACAATAAATACTCTTAGAAAGCTATAAACACATGGAAACTCCCTCAACTTGATAAAGAATGTTTGCAAAAACCTATAGTTAACATCATACTTAATGGTGAGAAACTAGATACTTTTCTGCTAACATTAGGAACAAAGAAAGAATTCCCCCTCTTGCTCCTCATTTTCAACATCATACTGGAAGTCCTATCTAAAAATGTATACATGTTGGGAAGGAAGGTTAAAAAACCATACTTGTTCACAGATGATATGATTTTTTTATGTAGATAAAATCAGAGAACTAACAACAAAAATGCCTGTAACTAGTAAGTAATTATAGCAAAGTTTCAGGTTACAAGGTTAACATACAAAAGTTAATTGGTTTTATAAAGACAAGCAATGAAAATTGTAATATGAAATTTAAAACTGGTATCATTTACATTATCACCAGTGAAAATGTTAGTGGCTCAGTCATGTCTGACTCTTTGCAACCCCATGGACTGTAACCTGTCAGACTCCTCTGTCCATGGAATTCTCCAGGCAAGAATACTGGAGTGGGTAACCATTCCCTTCTCCAGGGGATCTACCTGACCCAGGGATCAAACCAGGGTCTCCTGCACTGCAGGCAGTTTCTTCACCATCTGAGCCAGCAGGGAAGCCCCCAAATGTGAAATACTTTAATGTAAACCTAACAAAACATGTACCAGATCTACAAGAGGAAAATGATAAAACTATAGTAAAGAAATAAAAGGAGATCTAAGTAAGTGGAGAGATATTCAATACAGGAAAAAGAAAACTCAATATTGTCAAAATGTCAGTTCTTCTCAACTTGATGTATAGATTCAGTGCAATGCCAATCAAAATCACATCAAATTATTTTATGTATGTACAGAAACTGATTCTAAATCTGCTGTGGAGAGGCAAAAGACCTAGAATAGCTAAGACAAAAAAACATAGGAGAAAATGCTTAGGAATAGGAGCCAGGCAAAGAAGTCTTAACACTTGACACCAAAAGCATGATTTCTAAAAGGAAAAACCTGATGAATTGAATCTCATCAAAATTTAAAACTTTTGTTCTGTGAGAGGTCAGATGAAAAATATGAAAATACAAGACTGAAAAAATATTTGCAAAACACACACCAAGCAAAAGACTAGTATTTGGAGGAATTAAGTAGAACAATTCCATAAGGTTGTTTTGAACTTCTGGGCTCACCCTCAAGCTGCACATGTACGATTTCAATCCTAATCAACATATCAAAGAACTTGAGAATTAAACTAACAGATAGCCCAACATCCAAACCTATTCTCTAGGTAGCACGCATGTGGGAAAGGTTAAAATTGCACTGAGAATCTTTTGAAAGTTGAACCATCATTGCAACCACAATCCACAGAAGGGCTGACCTTGAATCCTGTTGCTAACCTGGTTGGTTGCCTGTTAAAACAACAATATCAACATCTGCATAGGATTTAAACAAGACTCAAAGTCTGATAGCATAATATTCAAAATGTCCAGAATACAATTCAGCAATTATTCACCATACAATGAAGGAGGAAAATCTCAACTTTTATCCCTCAGTCAACAGATGCCAAAATCAAGATGGCACAGATGTTCAGATTATGACAAGACTAAAAGTAACTCTTATTAAAATGCTCCAACAAGCAGTGTAAACACTCCTGAAACAAATGGCAAAATGAAAAATCTCAGCAAAAAAACTGGACTGAAAAACACAGTAATCAAAATAAAAAGGCTCAGTGGAAGGGCTCAACAGCAGAATGGAGATGACAGACAGAAAAAGGAATTTGAGGACAGATCAATGAAGAAATGATTTAATCCAAACAACAGAAGGAAAGGAGCTTAAAAATAATAGTGCCTTGGAAACCTGTAGGACAATAACAGAATGTCTAACATCCGATACTTGCAGCAACATCCTCATCAGAACGGTAAAATTTCAAAAGGTTGACAACAAAGTATCAACAGGGATGAGGAGAAACCAGAACTCTCTAATATTGCTAGTAGGGATACACCATAGTCCATCTACTTCGGGAGACATTCTGGTGGTTTTTACAGAGTTAAGCCTATAGCTACCTTGTGACTCATTAATTCCAGTACTAGGTGTTTACCCAAGAGAAATAAAAGCAAATGTCCGATCACAAAATCTTTCATGGCGGTTTTAGTCCTAAAAGCCAAAACCAAAAACAACTAAATGTATATCGGTATGAGAATGGGCTTTTAAAATTATGATATACAATGGAATACTGATCAGTCATAAAAAAGGTGTGTCATTGAGTCATATCACATGGCTAAATATCATGGGTATTATATTGAGCAAAAGAAGCCAGACACAAAAATTTTCATATATCATTACACACAATCAATGGTGAAAAAAATCAGAACAGAGGTTTGCCTTTCCGCTGTGGCTGTGAATTGACTTGCAGAAGACATGAAGGAATTTTTTGATAGAGATGTGGATAGCAAAGATGTATCAAAAATGTATCTGTTTGTCAAAACTATACAGTTTACTATAGGACCCCTTGCAATCCCACTTCTGGGTATACATCCAGAGAAAACCATGATCTGAAAGGATACAGGCATCCCGATGTTTATTGTAGTAGTGTTTACATAGCCAAGATATGAAAGCAACCTAGGTGTCCATTGACAGAGGAATGGACAAAGAAGATATGGTTCATATATACCATAGAATATTACTAAACCTTTAAAAAGGAATGAAATAATGTCATTTGCAGCAATATGGATAGACGTAGAGATTTTCATACAAAGTGAAGTAAGTCAGAGAAGGAGAAATATTATAGGACATCCCTTTATGTGGAATCTAAAAAAGAAATGATACAAATGAACTTATTTACAAAACAGAAACAGGCTCACAGCCTTAGAGAATGAACTTTTTGCTGCCAGGGGAAGGATGGGGGAAGGGATTGTCCAGGGATAGTACAGGGATGGACATGTACATACTGATATAGTTAAAATGGATAACCAACAAGGACCTAGTGTATAGCACAGGGAACTCTGCTCAATGTTACGTGGCAGCCTGGATGGGAGGGGAGTTTAAGGGTGAATGGATACCTGTATATGTATGGCTGAGTCCCTTTGCTGTTTATATCTCAGCATTGCTAATCAGCTCTACTCCAATGCAAAATAAAAAGTTTTAAAAAAACTATACAGATATTTATTTTAACATATATATGAATTTTATTTTTTAAATGAGCTATTTTTTAAAAATATGAATAAAATATAAAATAAGAAGGAACCAGCCATGTGTAGAGAGGGAGAAAATGTCAAAGACAGACATTACAGCACCTGTAAATCTTGATTCTAACAAAATGCTTGTTCTGTCTGAGAGGGTAAAAGCTCAACAGGACCGGAAAAGCTGATAAGATAAGCATGGAATGAGAAAGTCATTGAGCTAGATATGGTCCAGATCATGCAGGCCCAGTTAAGCCAGAATGAGTGTACATTTTATTTAAAGTGTAATGGAAAGCTATTGGGGGTCTTAAGCAGGGAGACATTTTGATCCATTTTTTATTCTTGCCATCATGTGGGGAATTAATTGGAGCAGCCAAGAGCCAAACCAGGGAAACTAGAAGAGGCCAGTGCAGTTGTCTTGGCAAGAAGTGAAAGTTGCTGGGACTTGGAGTTAGCAATAGTAGAGAGAGGAAAATATCTTGTTTCAAGCTATAGGAAATGGAAATAATTGAACTTGAAACAGATTGAATATGGAGGAAGGGATTAAGGGGTAGGGAGAAACAAGTATGGCATCCAGGTTTCTGGCTTGAGAAATTGAGTAGAAGGTGGTGCCATTTACAAAGGTGGGAAAGATTACCAGAAGTTCCCGTGTAGGGAGAGAGAGGAGCCTGAGGACATTTGGACGTGTTAAATCTGAGAATCAAATGGAGAGGTCAGTGACAAAGCGTGTGGTAGTCAGAAGAGAGTTGTATCTGGGGGTGTGGATTCAGGAGTCATCAACCTGTGATGCCACTCAAGCTTCTGGAAATGGATGAGGGCGAAGAGAGAGCAAAGGTCCCCAGGAGCTCTGGGGAACATGGAGAAGACCACACAGAAGTCCAACGCAGAGCTAGTGGGCAGAGAAGAGGACACCGTGAGAAGCCTGAGGAGTAGCCAGAGGAGCGGGGAAGCAGCAGGAGACAGTGACGTCAGGGCAAGTGCTTGGAGGGGGGCTTAACTGTGTCGGAAGTGTGGAGTCAACTCTGTTGAAAGAAGCTGAGCGATCATGCAAGAGTAAAGTGAGGCAGTAAAGGGCTTCCCTGATAGCTCGGTTGATAAAGAATCTGTCCCCAGTGCAGGAGACTCTGGTTCGATTCCTGGGTCAGGAAGATCCACTGGAGAAGGGATAGGCTGCCCACTCCAGTATTCTTGGGCTTCCATTGTGGCTCAGCTGGTAAAGAATCTGCCAAAGATTTTAAAAAGAGCTGGGTTTGATCCCTGGGTTAGGAAGATCCCCTGAAGAAGGGAAAGGCTACCCACTCCAGTATTCTGACCTGGAGAATTGCATGGACTGTATAGTCCATGGGGTCACAAAGAGTTGGACACAGCTGAGTGACTTTCACTTTCAAAGTGTCTTAAAGATTTAGTAACAAGGAGGTTGCTGGCAGAAAGTAAAGAGGAGCTAAAGAGCTCTTGATGAGGGTCAATGAGGAGAGTGAAAAAGCTGACTTGAAATTCAACATTCAAAAAGCTAAGTTCAGGGTGTCTGGTCCCATCACTTCATGGCAAACAGAAAGGGAAAAAGTGGAAACAGTGATAAATTTTCTTTTCTTGGGCTCCAAAATCACTGTGGACGGTGACTGCAGCTATGAAATTAAAAGACACTTGCTCCTTGGAAAGCTGTGACAAACCTAGACAGCATATTAAAAAGCAGAGACATTGAATTGCTGACAAAGTTCTTCTGTATAGTCAAAACTATGTTTTTTTTCCCAGTAGTCACATGGATGGGAGAGTTGGACCATAAAGAAGGCTGAGCACCAAAGTATTGATTTCAAATTGTGGTGCTGGAGAAGACTCTTGAGAGTCCATTGGACTGCAAGGAGATCAGACCAGTCAATCCTAAAGGAAATCAACCCTGGATATACATTGCAAAGACTGATGCTGAACCTGAAGCTCCAATACTTTGGCCACCTGATGTGAAGAGCCAACTCATTGGAAAAGATTCTGATGCTGGGAGAGATTGAAGGCAAAACAGAAGGGGGCGGCAGAGGATGAGATGGTTAGAAAGCATCCCCGACTCAATGGACATGAATTTGAGCAAATTCTGAGAGACAGTGAAGGACAGAGGAGGCTGGTGTGCTGCAGTCCCTGGGGTCACAAAGAGTCAGACATAGCAACTGAACAACAATAAGATTGCTGGTAACCTCTACAAATTGGGCTTCCCTGTGGCTCAGCTGGTAAAGAATCCGCCTGCAATGCGGGACACCTGGGTTTGACCCCTGGGTTGGGAAGATCCCCTGGAGAAGGAAAAAGCTACCCACTCGAGTATTCTGGCCTGGAGAATTCCATGGATTGTATAGTCCATAAGGTCGCAAAGAGTCAGACACGACTGAGCAAATTTCACTTTCACTTTTGACAAATCATTTACAGATGGAGCGTGCATGCTTGCTAAGTCGCTTCAGTTGTGTCCGACTCTTTGTGATCACATGGACTGTAGTCTGCCAGGTTTCTCTGTCCATGGGGTTCTCCAGGCAAAAATACTGGAGTGGGTTGTCATGACCGCCTCCAGAGGATCTTCCTGATCCAGAGATCTAGCCTGTGTCTCTTACATCTGCTTTGATGGGGGGATTCTTTACCACTAGTGCCACCTGAAAGCTTAAGCAGTGGAAGCTAAATCCAGACTGCACTGAATAAAATGAAATCTGGAAGCCAAGCAAGGATAGTGTAGATGCGGCCCTCCCCTTCTAGACTATTTGCTATGAAGGGACTCAGGAGAATTGGTCTGTAGAAGAAGGTTTTCGAGAGGGAAAGCATGATGTAGACTTTTTAGAAAGAGAGATTGCTGGCCAGTGATGACGGTCCTCCTACGGACAGGCTAATTTTCATGTGCATTCAGTATGATATTTCTTAGCGTAGGTCTTGGTGAAGAAAGGGGTTAAATTAAAAAATGACACAAAGAGAAGCTGATCTGCTTGGATATGTGATGTATTTAACCTGCTTGGATGCAAGCATGGAGGAGACAAATGATTGAGTCTCTCCATAGCTGGAGTTTTTCAGAAGAATGAAGAGATGAGCAAGGGAGTTGAGGCTCTTTGCAAGGGAGTGGTTATAGCAATGGACCCCAGAATCTCAGTGATAAAAGAAGGGGATTGATGACAAGGGGAGCTGATAAGGGTGGGAAAGTATATGTGTTGGGGGAGATGAGAATCAATTTTGTATTATATTTCAGAATACAATGTGGGTGTACTTGAAAAAGTGAATGTATGGATAAGTTGTAGTCAGAGGGCAGGGTGCTGGAATTATCATTTTGGAGCTAGCAGTACCATTTGGGGTAATATTTTAGAGTCCAGAGGAAAGCCTTGGGCATCATTTTTGAGTGGAAGAAAAGTGTCCTTGGAGATGTGGAGGTACAAAAACCTAAAAGATGGGGGTATTATAGCAAAGGGGAAAAATAAGGTAAATATATTCAGTCATTTTGACAATATTTGAAATTAAAGTCCTTGGTTTTCAGTTCTGTAAGTCTATTATATTGCTTTAAGCAGAATGGTTTTAAGTGTGTGTAATGAACAAGATCAAATGACTTCCATTTGTTTTTGGGCTGCTAATGAGAATAAATTGTATCTAAGATACGGGGGGAAAAGGGGGATGTATTAGTTTTCTTGGGCTGCCATAACAAAGTACCATAGATTGGGTTACTTGGCAGAAATTTATTTTCTCAGCATTCTGGAGGCCAGAAGTCCAAAAATGTAATGGTTTGGTTTCATTTTGTCTGAGATTTCTCTTTTCAGTGTGTAGATGGCTGTCCTCCCACTGTGTGCTCAGAGAATGGTCCCTCACGCTTATGTGCATCCCAATCTCTTCTTTTTGTCCTTGGATACCAGTCATATTGGATTAGGGCCCACCCACATGTACTCATTTTACCTTAATTACCTCATTAAAGGCACTAACTTGACAAAGATTCTCTCTTTGACCGAACTCTAGTCAGGATCTTCTGAACTCTCTTCTCAAATGGGTCCTGACTTTTGGGTTTTCATGCATTACTCAGTTTTGTTTTGTTTTTTTTAAGTCTTTTTTTTTTTTCATTTATTTTTATTAGTTGGAGGCTAATTACTTTACAATATTGTAGTGGGTTTTGTCATACATTGACATGAATCAGCCATGGAGTTACATGTATTCCCCATCCCGATCCCCCCTTAGCAAGAATCCTGCTAAGTCATTTTAACCAAAATCTCCTCAATATCTAATCACATTTCTTATCCTTCCACATGCCCCAGCTGATGTCTGATCACCTTGGCCTGCCTTAAGCAAGAATCTCATTATGTCAATTTAACTAGAGTCCCCCTTTATCCCTGATGCTTC
Organism: Cervus canadensis; assembly: GCF_019320065.1. Lineage (NCBI taxonomy): Eukaryota > Metazoa > Chordata > Mammalia > Artiodactyla > Cervidae > Cervus > Cervus canadensis. The sequence continues at coordinate 105,954,770 of NC_057387.1, forward strand.
ACCTTAGTAATATTCTGTCAACCCCCTGACTGGCTCCTTGGCTATAAAAACCCCCACTTTTCCTTATCGTGTCTGGAGTTGAGCCCCGTCTCTCCTCTATTGCAAAACTCCAGCTGGGGAGTCCCCGTACCTATTGCATAGTCTCCGGAACAGTCTGCCTTGGTGTTCTTTGACAAGTGTCGTGAGTAAGTTCTTAACAGGCTTCAAGGACAGCTATGTTCTTTTTGCTTGCTTGTTTTGTTTTTGGTCTGCTTACAGTCACATTCTGAGGTCCTAGAGGTTAGGACTTGAACAAGTGAGCTGGAGGGGCACAATTCACCCGGTGGCAATAGGGAATTAGATGGGGTTGTTCGCGGATTTTAGGGTACTCAGCCACTCAGACCTAAAAGAAGCCAGACACCAGGGCTAAGCGTTCAGTGAATGGAGGTGTGACCGGGCCAAAGGTGACAGCAATGGGGGTGTATGTATGAGGGGAGCTGAGTCTCAGAGGAACAGCGGCTTTTGAAAAGGGTGAGGTAGTGGGGAAATGGCCCTGAGGAGTAAGGAGGACAACCAGGCCTCCATCCCTGGTCCTGAGGCATTTGTAAATACAAACCTGAAGATGCAGTTTCCTCCTGAGAGGCTGTCTGAGCCATGATAGTGTCAAGGGCCAGCCATGTTTCCACAAGGGCAGGAGGCAGATGGAATATTGGGAGAAGAAGCTGAGGATTCCGGGGAGTTTGCCAATCAAAGCAGGGGTCTACATGAGAGGTGTCTGGGCCCCATCCCTGCAGCATCTCTGCGTGTGTGTATGCCCGCGTGCAAGCTCCATCACAGCCACTGTTCAGGCTTCCCCATCACCAAAGCAGTACTTCTCATTATGCACCATCCTTGTGAGACAGTTGCACCACTTTAAATTGGTGGTTGGAAGAACCACAGTTAGTGGTAAGACTGGGCCACTTATGAAATGGCAGGTGACTCTTCGATTGAAATTTCAAATCCATATGTCAATTTGTTCCTGGTGAGAAGTACCCCCAAGAGCACACACAACCCACTTTCTCTCCATTATTCCAAAGACAGCCTGAAGCTGAAGAATCATATCCTGGGATTTGGCGTCTCTGTTGGTCTTTCTCATCAAAAAGATCCAATTAAAGTGCCAAAGGCTGAAATGCCTTTTTATTTCATTCACATGAGGTCAGGTGATTGCTCCCTTCAGATTTGTACTTTAATGTTCAAAATAAAAAGTCAGCTTGTACCGTGGCTTAAACTAATTCCACAAGATACATTTGGCCAAATAAGCATGTGCAAATGCAGACATTTGAGTTTTAAGCTGGAACATCTAAAGGACAGGCTGTGCCTGCACATTTAGTACATTTTACTCCGTGGAATGAGCCAGGCACTTTAGTAAGACGATGCACTGCTGAAGACTGTCGAAAAACAAGAATGAACCTGAACCAGGGCAGGCTCTCTCAGCTTAAATAGACAGGAATCCCAGAACAAGGACCTAAAGGAGGTGGGTTGAATTTAAATGATCTTAATCACTAGGAGGAAAGAAATCAAGACTTAAAAAAAAAAAGAAATAGAATATAGGAGAATATCTGAGCAGCTCATTTTAAATAATGATAAAATCATTATGGAGATAATTCTATTTTCATTCATTTAACTATAATTTTCAAAAACCTATTTTGTCTCATGTCTAACACGAGATACTGGGAACTTAGGAAAGGCAGGACTCCTCTCCCTAAGGATCTCCCAGTTGAGGGGGAAGATAGATAGTCACAGATGGCATCAATGCCCATTAGAACATGGTCTAGACTAGATCCTGATTCCCAACCTGCAGGCTCAGGAGCCTGGGGCAGAGGGCATTCAGACTGGCAAAGTTTTATTGCACTAGGCATTTTCTAAAAAAAAGTCATTTCACATATGTATGTGCTATTTTAAAGGAGAGTGGATAAAATTGTGATCAACAGAAAGAAAGCTCATTTAAAAGATTTTCTGAACTCATGTAGCTTCCTGCCATTATGTATTTTCCCAATCAACAGATATTAAAAGTATAGCTACATTTGGGAATCCAGGAAGTATTTTGAAGTTCAAAAAGAACTTAAAATAAGGAAGAGCTGGTGACCACAGGTCCAGTCACCAGCGTGGCATGATTGTTTCCCAGTGCGATCCCAGCTCACTGCAAGTGGACTCTGGTCCAAGGCTAACCCTTCACCTGGATTCTAGATTCCACACCCCTCTCCTTCTTCGGGACCTCACCCCACCAATTACCTCTCCTCTTTGATATTTTTACTCTTTTCCTCTCTATCAGATCTTTCCCTTTAGTCCATATAATGCTCAGGTCTCTTTCATTTTTACAGGAATATTCTCCATCATGTAAGCACCACAGACATTTATTTGGCTTCTGTATAACCTTGCCTGGCATGTCAGGAAAAGACCCACTGAGAATGTGGAAGCTGACCTCAGAACAATGAGTAGGCACAGACCAGCAGGTGCAGAAAAAGGGCGTAGGATGGAGGTTCCCAGACTTTCATTGTTTCTTCCTAAACTCTCTCTCAAAGACCTTTTCCTCTCTTCATCTTCAACACCAGCTGCTCCAAGCTGCCATCAGCTTCTGCCTGGATATTGTAATGTCCTCATAACTTGTCTAACAGTGCTCATTCTTGCCTCCTATCTGTCTGGTCTCCACACTGCAGACTGAATAGCCTTTTCAGACTGTGACCCCTACAGCTTCTTGCTACCACCACTTCCATAGCTCCAGGGATCCAGCCTCTAACTCTCCTGCCTCATGGAGCATCCCTCATTTACTGATACCTTCCTCTCTCACCCACATTGGCCTCATAGTACCCCGTATTACCCTCTCATCATGAGAAATTTTCACATGATTCCTTGGCCTAAATTCACTGGTAAGGAATTTGATTTCATTTTAAGAGCAATGGGGAAATCTCTGAAGGATTTTTAGGCATGAAAGTAACTACATATGGTCTGAAATATTCCTAAAATGGCACCCTGGCTACTGCGTGAATAGTAAATAGGTGAGGGCAACGGGTGAAGCAGAGACCAATGGGAAGGCGATTTCTGAGGTTCAGGTAAGAAATAATGGTGACTTGGACCCAGGTTATGGCACTATAGATGGAAAGAAATAGACACATAGAGATGCAGTGGGAGCTGGAACCAAAAGAATTTGGTCATGGATTCAGTGACAGAGAGGGAGAGAAATGAAGAAATTGAGAATGACTCCCAAGATTCTGACTTGAGCAATTTGAGTGGGTGCTGTTCTCACTTACTGAAAGCCTGTGGAAGGCTCAGGTATGGAGGCATATTGTCCTATCTTTACTGACCACCTGCCCTTCCAGCTGTTTATGGGATGTGAGTTGCTGAAGTAATTGGGGTGTAGAGTGCTTGGTCAGGAGCAAACTGAAAGATGCCAAAGTATAGCAAAGATTGAGGGGCATGGCCTATAGAAAGCATTGCAAAAATCACCCCTTAGAGATGAATTTGAAGCGTTAAACCTTGCTGGACCATAACACAAGCATTCACTCCTCTCTGTATACCAGCCCCTCTTGCCTTCCCTCCCTTCCCTATCCAGCATAGATACTATTTCTTATCATACTCTTGCCAATACTCTTGCCCCAGTGTTCCCCCAGTGGAACTTCTGGCAAAGCATCAACTTTGGATGAATCCAATTATCACTCATCTCTGGTTGCTAAGCACTGCTGGAAATCCATACCGATCGGTGTTACTATAAATCATTGATGCCGCTCTGAATTTATGGTCTTCGACTTCACTTGGACCCTCAATGCTGCCTGGCAATCCTTCTCTATTTCCCTTGCCAGCTCTCTCTCCTTCTCCACAGTGGCCATTGCAGATTTTAACCCTCTCTTAGACCCCACTTTCCCTTCTCTCTGAGCAGCTTAATTCACGACTACCTCGTAGAGAATGTACAAGCTGTCAAAAAGGAGAACTGCCTCAGCCTTCTTTGAGCAACCCCACTTAAGTTTAAAACTATTCTCTCTTACCTCTCTCCAGTTACAAGTCTCTTCTTCTGTGTAAAAGTAATGCTTCCGCTTGGATCTCATTCCGTTTTATTTTCAGGAGTCTTTCTTTATCCCCTCTATTCTCCATATTATTCACCCATTCCTTTACTAGCTCCTTCCCAACTGCACCAAACGTGTCAGGTCACCCCCCCTCATCTTTAAAAATTTTTGAAAGAACCTCATCTTCTTCCCCTAACTAGTAACTGCCAGATCTCTTTGTCTTTTTTTAAATTTTTTTTTTAATGTGGACCATTTTAAAACTCTTTATTGAGTTTGTTGCAATATTTCTTCTGTTTTATGTTTTGGTTTTTGGGCCATGAGGCATGTGAGATCTTAATTCCCCAAACAAACCCACACCCCCTGCATTGGAAGGCAACATCTTAACCACGGGACCACCAGGAAAGTCCCCCTCTCCTTTTTTCTTATTAAAGCTTTCTGAAAATACTGTCAACACTGTATGTGTCATCAATTCTTACCAAGCACTCTCTCACAAACTGCCATAGTCTTGCTTTCAGCGTGAGCCTGCCCTCATCATTGTTCCCTGCTTGAAATGACCTCCATTCAAAATCCTGGTGTCATCTATCAATCACTATGCACCTTGGATTCTTGGCAATCTGATGTTGTCAGCCACTTCCTCCTCCTGGAAACCCTCCCCTCCCCTTGGCACACTCTCCTGGTCTTCGTATGAATACTTAGGGTATCACTTAGTCTTCCTCTTCTTGACCTTGAATGACAGGGTTCTGTTCTGGGCTTTCTTCTCTTTTCCCTCTGTACTTTAATCTTGAATGCATTCTGTGTATCCAAGGTTATTTGCAAAATGATCCCAATTTTCTATCCCTCCCTGTATCTATGTTCTTTTTAATGTAACTTTGCAACTCCTCCTTTCAAGAGGTAGAATTTATTTTTCTGCCTCTTGAATCTGGACTGGCCTTGACTTACTTCTGCCCATAGAATATGGAAAAGCAAAACTGTACCAGATTCTAGCCCGGGCTAGCCACCTGGATGATGAGAATCTATGGCTTAGTCACTTTGACCAATAATCAGTCAAGTAGCTGGTAAGTGAGGCTGTCTGAGACCAGCCTCAGCCAACCTGCCAACTGACCATGGACATGTGAACAAGCTCATCTGAGGTCAGTCAAGTCCGGCCAAGATGATATAACTTAGAAACTCATGGAAGCAACTAAATTCAAGGATAATTTGCAATACAGCAGAAGTTAACTGATAGAGTTCCACTTCCCTCTCATGTTGCAACGGTCATCTCTGTGTTGGTCATTTGCTAGATGATATCGCTAGTATAGATACACCATCTTAAGGCCAGACTCACAACTATACATGCCTAGAATCCCATGGACAGAGGAGTCTGGTGGGCTACAGTGCAGGGGGTCACAAAGAGTCAGACATGACTGAGCAGACACACTACACTACTAGACGACAGCAATTATCCTGCTTTTTGGGTGGTCCAGATGCCACACACATCTTTCTCTTTATTCTCTCAATCACCCTATTTGGTGGATTTTTCCATTACCCCATCTTACAAATGAGAAAACCTAGACAAAGAGAAGTTAGTGATGTGCCTACAATCACAGAGCAGTGCTTGGTAGATTAAGGATTTGAATCCACCTCTCTGGTGCCTTTCCTCACTACTTGTTGTTCCAAGTATGTTCTACACTCTCACGTCTCTAACTTTACTGATGCTGACTCTTCTTCCTTACACATACCTTCCTTCTGCTCTTCTTGGCTAACTCCTACTTATCCCTTAGAAGTCTGATTGGATAGTACCTCCTTAGGAAGTTTCTCTGAAGTTTTCCCTTCTTCCCACAGAATGGATTAGATGACCCTCCTCTCTGCCACCACAGTATCCCCTGCAAACTTCTACCTACTCCCACTGCATTATATTGAAACTATACCTCTCCATAGACTGTAAACTCCTGCGGACAGGGACTCTGGCCCCAGGAATGGGGTCAGTGGGTGCAAGGTTCAATTCACCCAGCCAGGCACCAAAGCCAATGTACACCAAAAGATATCACCATGGCACTACCCAAAGTGAGATAAGTAGAACCAGAATACCTAACACTGATTGAAATGCCAGTTATTCATCCAGAAATGGAAATTTCAGTCCATTTGGCAATTTCTAAGGCAATGGGTCCTAAAAATGAGCTTTTCACAGACAGGGAATTTGCAAAGTCACTCACCCCAAACTCTAATATGTGGGCTTGAAGAGAAACTGCAAGAGATTACAGGGTTCTTGCTCTTTCTTTTTTATTTCATTGCTTGACACTTTTTCAGGAAAACAGACTCTAAAAGGTGCTGGAAATGAGAGATTTAAGGAATGGAATCCATCTCTCTGGCCATACCTCAGGCAATGCAAAATTCAAATGGCCCCAAAAGGGCACTTCTCTTTTGACAGCGAAAGCAAACCCTCTCTAGATGGGCGGGGTTTCCCCAGAGCCCCATCTCAGAGGCAGTTATCATCCTGTTGGGGAAGGTAAGGCATCATATGGCGCAGGGCCATCAACTCCACTTCAGCCAACTTTGATGTGATGAGACAGTGATGAAAAATGCTGCCTTCAGGAAAGGAGAATCTTTTGAGAACAAAATCCTGGGTTCTAGTATGTGTCCCAAGCAATTAAAAAAGCCATTAGGAAGTGTGTAGAGTGCGAACAGTGATAAGGTGCTATAACAGGTCTAGAATACATTTTGCAAAGTTTCTCAGAGAAACACTTCTGCCACCTACCTTTTTACAGCCTCCTCTTAAAAATCTTTGATTCTAAAATTAAGTGCAGGGCTTCCCCTGGTGGCTCAGTGGTAAAGAATCTGCCTGCTAATGCAGGAGGTACAGGTTTGATCCCTGCTCGGGGAAGATTCCACGTGCCGCAGAGCAAATTGAGCCTGTGCTCTAGAGCCCAGGGGACATTCCTGGTGGCTCAGATGATAAAGAATCCGCCTGCAATGCAGGAGACCCAGGTTTGATCCCTGGGTTGGGAAGATCCTCTGGAGAAGAGAATGGCTACCCACTCTAGTATTCTTGCCTGGAGAATTCCATGGACAGAGGAGCCTGGTGGGCGACAGTCCATGGGGTCCCAAAGAGTCGGACACAGCTGAGCGACTAACACTTTCCCTTTCGAGAGCCCAGGAGCCACAACTATTGAAGCCCACACACCCTATGAACTGTGCCCTGCAACAAGAGAAGACATTGCAATGAGAAGCCCACACACCACAACTAGAGAGGAGCCCCCACCCCCCACAACAAGGGACAAGTCCACACAGCAACAAAGACCCAGCGCAGCCAAAATAAATTTTCAAAAAATTACTAAAAAATAAAATAAAATTAAGTGCACATCAGTAAGGGACTGTGGAGCCAGTGTAATCACGTGGGCTGTGGGTTAGTTGGTCCTTGAGTTAGCGGTGTTTGCATTTTAATAATGGCTTGGTATTATTTTGGAATGTAAATACTGTTGTACATAGACACACCCTTTTTTCTCACTGCCACACCATGGTTTCCTCTCCTCTTGGATACACAGATAGACTACATTTTACAGTCTCCCTTGCAGTTAGGTGTGGCTACATCTGTTGGATCATAGAAAAAGCAAGAGAATTCCAGAAAAACATCTACTTCTGCTTCATAGATTATGCTAAAGCCTTTGTGTAGATCACGACAAATTGTGGAAAATTCTTCAAGAGATGGGAATACCAGACTACCTTATCTGCCTCCTGAGAAATCTGTTTTCGAGTCAAGAAGCAACAGTTAGAACCGGACATGGAACAATAGACTGGTTCCAAATTGGGAAAGGAGTATGTTAAAGCTATATATTGCCACCTTGCTTATTTAACTTATATGCGGAGTACATCATGTGAAATGCTGGACTGGATGAAGCACAAGCTGGAATCAAGATTACTGGGAGAAATATCAATAACCTCAGATATGCAGATGACACTATTCTTATGGCATAAAGGGAAGAGGAACTAAAGAGCCTCTTGATGAAAGTGAAAGAGGATAGTTAAAAGTTTGGCTTAAAACTCAACAGTCAAAAAACTAAGATCATGGCATCTGGTCCCATCATTTCATGGCAAATAGATGGGAAATCAATGGAAGCAGTGTCAGACTTTATTTTCTTGGGCTGCAAAATCACTGCAGATGGTGATTGCAGCCATGAAATTAAAAGACACTTGCTCCTTGAAAGAAAACTATGACCAACCTAGACAGCATATTAAAAAGCAGAGACATTACTTTACTGAACAGTCTCTGTCTAGTCAAAACTATGATTTTTCCAGTAGTTATGTATGGATGTGAGATTTAGACTATAAAGAAAGCTGAGTGCCAAAGAAATGATGGTTTTGAACTGTGATATTGGGGAAGACTCTTGTGAGTCTGTTGGACTGCAAGAAGATCCAACCAGTCCATCCTAAAGGAAATCAGTCCTGAATATTCATTGGAAGGACTGATGCTGAAGCTGAAACTCCAATACTCTGGCCACCTGATGTGAAGAACTGACTCACTGGAAAAGACCGTGATGCTGGGAAAGATTGACAGCGGGAGGAGAAGGGTATGACAGAGGATGAGATGGTTGGATGGCATCACCGACTCAATGGACATGAGTTTGAGCAAGCTCTGGGAGTTGGTGATAGACAGGGAAGTCTGGCATGCTGCAATCCATGGAGTCACAAGGAGTCAGACACAACTGAATGACTGAACTGAACTAAACTGATGAGACCAATACCAGCCCTTGAAATATGAGAGGAGATGATGTGTCCTACTTCCAGGCCTGGCTCTTAAAAATTCCTATCCATCAGTTTTGCAAAATGAAGCAGCTCTAGAGATGGATGGTGGTGATGGGCACACAAAAATGTGAGTGTACTGAATGTCACTGAATTAAATACTTAAAATGATTAAAGTAGTAGACTTTCTAAATTTAATTTTTATTGGACTATAGTTGGCTTACAATGTCATCTAAGTTTCAGGTGTACCGCAAAGTGGTCCAATTGTACACACACATGCATACATATGTATTCTTTTTCAGACTCTTTTCCTGTATTAATTATGACAGAATCCTGAGCAGAGTACCCTCTGCTATATAGTAGGTCCTTGCTGATTATCTATCTTATATATAGAAGTGTGTACTTGTTAATCCCAAACTCCTAATTTATCCCTCCCACCCTCATGTTTCCCCTTTGATAATCACAAGTTTGTTTTCAAAGTCTGTGAGTCTGTTTCTATTTTTTAAGTTCATTTGTATCATTTTTTTCAATTCTACATATATATGATATCATATGATATTTGTCTTTGTCTGACTTACTTCACTCAGTATGATAATCTCAATATGATAATGGGCCCACCATTGTTGCTGCAAATGGCATTATTTCATTCTTTCTATGTCCAAGTAATATTCCATTGTGTATATATATATATACATATATATATGTATATATTATATGTATTTTTGCCACATAATATTCCATTATCTGTCTATCTATATATGCATGTATATATATGTATATATATATATATATATACATACATATACACTACCCCTGTTTATCCATTAATCTGTCCATGGACATTTAATTTGCTTCCATGTCTTGGCTATCATAAATGGTGCTGCAACAGTAGATTTTATGTTATGTATATTTTATCACAATTTTTAATATATAAAAAAATATTCCCATACCTGTTCCATCAGACTCTTGTTCCCTTCCTGGGAAGTGACTGAAATGGAGACAACTTCAAGGCAATCTTAGAAGCCATTGAACATGTTGAAAATGGCAGTTTCTTTAAGCATGGTTACAAGTACTAGACATAAGTTTCTATTGTATTTGAGTCATTATACACATTGGGGTCAGTATTAATTATCTATTACTGCGTAACAAATTGCCTTAAATTTGGTGTCTCAAAATAATGATATTTGTTATCTTACAATTTCTGTAGGTCAGAAATCTATTTGTCTATCTATACTTAACTGGATCTTCTACTTCAAAGTCACTTTCAGGCTGAAAGCAAGGTGTTAGCCATGGCTATAGTTAGCTTAAGCTTTAACTGAGGAAAGAAGTATTGGTTTCCAAGCTCACTCACATGATGGTTGGCAGGATTTAGTTCCTCATGGACTGTTGGCCAGAGGTAGCCCTCAGCTCCTGGCTATGAGCTCTACCCACGGTGCAGCTCACAACACGGCCACATGCTTCATCACCGTTAGCAGGCAGAAGAGCCGGGGGAGTGGACAAGACAGAAACTACAAGCCCTTAAAGCCTAACCTCCAAAGTGACATCCCATCTTCTTTGCTACGTTCTATTCATTAGAAGCAAGTCACTTGGTCCAGCCCACAGTCAAAAGGAGGGAGTTACACAAGGGCATGACAGCCAGGAGAAAGGGCTCATTGGAAACCATTTCAGAGGCTTCCTACCCAGGTTGTTTGTTACAGCAGCTAGCTTACCCTATTACGTTGAGTCTGATGGAGCAGTTTGCATCGCTGGTGTTGCTGAGCATTTTGAACATTTTTGCGTGAACATTTTACCCATACTTCCTGCCTATTCCTGGGAGTAGAGGCAGAAATGCCCAATTTCAGGTTTTTCAATACTGAATAGATGAGTGATGACATTTCAAAGAGGACTGAGTTCACCTGGCATGGTTCACAGCAACATCATGACCACAGCTGACCAGATCCAAGGCCAAATGGTGAATTAGTTTCTCCTAGCTGCCAGATGCTCCCCTTTTCCTTCCCTCAGTGACTAAAAACCGTGACAGTAGAACCTTCCTTACAGTGGTGGCTTCTCCACCTTGTTCTCCGAAGAGTCTGACTGGATCCTGATACTTGAGCAAGGTGGAGAAGCCCAGCCAGGTCTATCTTTCACAAACCCTGTCCTGAGGAGGGGCTGACCAGGCAGCTGTCAGATGCAAAGATCCTCGCTACGTGTACCGCTCAACTTAATTGCTCATCTGGCTGAGCCCCATTCCTCTCCAGATGTTGCATCAGAGCACGGCTGGAATTGCTGCTTTCAGCCTCCTCTCATCACTCTAATTAAGCCAACATAATAAGGCAACATGTGAGACATGATGATCAAGTTTTAATTAGGCTTTGATAAACCCAATGTGAATTTGATGTCATCAGGTGCAACATTTCTGACAGGCAGTGAGGCCAGTGAATCATGAGGTGACTTGGGTATAAATAGCAATGATAGTCTGTCTCATCTGTGTGGAGGAAGGTCGGGGTTTGGGTGTGTACGTGACCCTCATAACCCTTCACATTTGAGGCAGACTTTACAGTTTGTGAAGTCCTTTCAGCCCCCTGTTACATGACTGTGTGAGCTGAGACTCATTTGGCAACAAGAGACTCGGGCCCAGATGGGGAGAAGAAGGCAGAAGCTCACGTTTAGTCAATTTCTACGACATGCCAGAGACAGCGCTAGGAGCAGCATATACGGAATAGAAGTCAATGTCTCACCCAAAGTCGCAGGACTTCAGAAGTGTCAGAGCAGAACTCCCACCCAGGTCTGTTCACTTCTTTTATAGAACTCTCTTCACCACTTCATGCAAATAATCTTCCAAAGCCATCCTGAAAGGCAAGTGAATTAGAGCTGTAAGTGTCCTCAGAGATAGATCTAAACCCCTTCATGGTACAGATATGGAAACTGGGGTTCAGGAAGCAAAAGGCGCACCCCTTTGTTAGACAATAATTCAGTGGCAGAACCAGACAAGAACTTAAATCTGACACGGTCCCTCTGTCTAATTCACTTAATTCAGTTTGATTCAACAAATATTTGTTGAGCATATATTATGCTGTGCCGAGCACTGTTTTAGGGATGTATCAATGAATTCAAAGAGGTGACTAGCCCTGCTCTAGTGGATTTCCATTCTAAGAAGTGGGGAAAAGATAGTGAATAATGAATAAGCAAAGTATATAGTATGTTAAGAGTGAAGAAGTGCTATGGATAAAAACAAAATGATAAAGTAGGATTAGGGGGCTGGAGAACTACATGGATGGCTGAGCTGAAGTTTAAAACAGAGTGGTTAAAGTAGATCTCACTGAGACTGAGAAAGTCTCCTAAAGGCAAAGGTTTCCATTCCTTCATTCATTGAGAAATTACTGAACACTCACAGTGTCCAGTCTTTTGATAGAAGTGGGAAGCCAGCCATCTCTCTCAAGGATCCCAAGAGCACCACCGTGGTCTGAGCGATTTTTTCCCTAACAAATGGCATTCCCTAAGCTCATAAGCAGTTAAGCGGCAGCAGTGCTACTGGCCACTTCCACATGGCACTTCTATCTAGACGCAGCATGAAAAGTGTAATACTCAGCCAGTGGTCGATCATGGAATTGATAAGGCGTCCCTTGGCGTCCCTGGGTGTAGGCAGTTTATCTGCAGGATCCTTTCTCCCCCCCCAGTAACTCACCACACACAGCACCCCTACAAGTCTCCCACTCGGAAAAACATCCCACCTAACTTTTACCCACCTTCATCATTTCCCTGGACTAGAGCTAAGCCTATGACCAAAGCCCTGTGTGAAACTCCCAGGCATCAGTTAGTCACCCCTGTAAGCCAAATGAAACTGTGGACTTCTGTGTCTATTCCAGTCTGCTAATTAGAGTCTACTAACCCCAGACCATTCATTTTCTCCCTCCAATTTGTTGAAGTAGCATTCTAGAATGAGAGGTCTCTGCTGGGGGCCTTCATATTACATTATGTGGGAGCAGTGATACTCTGTGTTTGGATAGAATTTTACAGTTGACAAAGGCACTCACATCCATCATGTCATTTGAGCTCCATAAAAGCGCTGGATCATTATCCACATACACACACACCCCCACCCCTTTCTTCAGGTTAGGAAGCCTGTGCTCTCAGGAGTGAAATATCTGTCCAACGTCACACAGCCACTGAAACACAACCAGATGCCCAGGGCTCTTTCTAAAACTCCAGGCTGGCTGGCTGGCCCTGTGGATAACATCCAGTGGCAGGCCAGACAGGCGAAGAAAGGTGACTCAACCTCAAGTTAATCAGAAAGATAATAGAGCTATAAGCCAGAGATCCGGGAGCAGTACAATATCTCCCAAACTTCAGCGCCTCCAAAAATCACCTGAGGAGCTTGTGAAAAGGCGGATTCTGATCTGTAGGTCTGGGGCAGAGCCTGAAATTCTGCACTTCTGTAAAACTCCCAGGTGATGTCAATACACCCGGCCCTTGTGGTGCATCCTGAATAGCAAGAGGACAATGCAAATCAACACACCAAGCTGACTGAATGGAAGGCTCCCAGGTCCCAGTTTGGCCCTTTAGCAGATGTGTGACTTCGTGCCAATCTTCACAGAGCTCAAATTCAGGGTGGTGGTTGCTTTTTTCTTTCCAAACTTGATAACAGATGGGTGGACACTCACATCTGTGCCTAAAAAGACCTCGACTGACCAACTCCCTGAGAACGTCAGGTGGCGCTAAAGCAAGATGAACCTTGCACAGAGGCATCTACACATGAGGGTGGGTATCACCTGAAGTCTGGTCTGTGCTGCATTCACTGTGCAAGAGCCCCCTGCCCAAGGCTACCTCCACCTAGAGGAAGGGACAGCACTTCTCTCATTTACACCAGGGCACCACAGGGGCCCACAGAGGTCTTGAACTTCCCACCATCCTGGACAACTGCTCTTGGGCTAATCCATCTGCCTTTACAGGACTCCATCTAGTTGTCAAGCTTTTTTCCTCTACACTTTGTCTTCTCTTTCAGGTTCTGACCTCTTTGACTCCTCTTCCAGGCCACTTCCGGGCCCCACCTGTATCCCTAGCTTTGTGGTAAGGCTCATGTTCACTCATCACATTCATTCACTCAAAAACAGCAAATGTTTATGTGGTGTTCACTCTGTGCCAGCCATGGTCCCAGACTCTGAGAATACAGTAGTGAGCAAAATACAGCCCCAGCTCTTTTGGAGCTAACATTCTCAACAGGAAGAGGTGATCCATAAATAATGTACAAAATAATAGCAGGCAGTAACCCTTTGGCCACCTGATGTGAAGAACTGACTCATTTGAAAAGACCCTGATGCTGAGAAAGAGTGAAGGTGGGAGGAGGATGGGACGACAAAGGATGGGATGGTTGGATGGCATCACCGACTTGATGGACATGAGTTTGAGTAAGCTCTGGAAGTTGGTGATGGACAGGGAAGCCTGGCGTGCTGCAGTCCACGGAGTTGCAAAGAGTTGGACATGACTGAGCAACTGAACTGAACTGAACTGAACACATGAAATGAAGAAATTAAGGCAGGAGGCGAAGTTTGAGCTGAGACCTGAAGGAGGTGTGGGAGTGAGCCTTGTGGTTAATGGAGAAGTGCAGTGTGGGTATAGAAATGGCCTCTATAGCAGGTTTTGGAGCAGCGGTATGCTCAGTGTGGTCAAGGGAGACACAAGACCTGTGCCACTGGAGCGGAGTGTGTCAAAGAGATTATCTAGGCCATGCGGAGACCTCTGGGCTTTATTCCAAAGGTGATGGGATGATGCTGGCGAGCCTTGTGCCATGGCCATTGCTGCTACTTCAGTGGTGCCTCTGCTTAGTCTCCTGTTTAAGTGTTTTAAGGGAGCTGGGGTAGGAATAATTCATTCAACAAACTCAACATACATATCTTGAGTGCCTACCATGTGCCAGGCACTATTCTAGGCTTCGGTCTAGGTTCTGGGAATATTGTTGTTGTTGTTCGGTCGCCAAGTTGTGTCCAGCTCTTTGCAACCCCATGGACTGCAGGACACCAGGCTCCTTGTCCTCCTCTATCTCCCGGAGTTTGCTCAAATTCATGTCCATTGAGTCGGTGATGGTATCTAACCATCTCATCTTCTGCCGCCCTCTTATCCTTTTGCCTTCAGTATTTCCCAGCATTAGAGAAAGGAGATCAAACTGGTCAATCCTAAAGGAAATCAACCCTGAATATTTATTGGAAGGACTGGTGTTGAAGCTGAAGCTCCAGTACTTTGGCCACCTGATACAAAGAGCTGACTCACTGGAAAAGACCCTGATGCTGGGAATATTAGCAGTGAGCAGAAAAGACCAACTCCCCACCCTTGTGAGGCTTGAGTTTCTGTCCACAGGAAGATGAATCTCAGCTGTCTCGCTGAGATCCACTGAGGATGAGACGGTGATGGTACTCCCACCTCTCTTTGGATGTGCAAGTTGGGTTGGAGGTTGAATAAGCCAGAAACGTCTGAGGGACCCACTGCTACCTTCACACAGATGCTGTGTGTTGGTGACTCTTGCAGAAATCGAGAGCAAGAGGTTATGCCAAGTTGGGGTCAATGTGAAGCAGAGAGAAAGCAGAGCCACAGGTAGGAAAAGCCTGTGGGGCTGAGTTTCCTGAGGGAGCAGGAACTGACCTTGAAAGTGAACATAAACCTTGAGAATGCACATAAATTCTGGGGAAGAAAGGAAATGAGATGAGAGGCTTGGCCTTGCTCATATTTTACAGGCATGGACATAAGCATTCTGCCCAAATTGTACTTGCCCTTCAAAATCCAGCTTAAGCAGCAGCTCTTTTATAGGACCATCCCTAATACCTTCATCACTTCTGCCTTTTAACAGATGTCTTGCCTCTCACCTAGCTGGGTGCTTCTGGGGCCTGTCACAGAACCTGGCTCTTATCAGGCCGTCAGTAAATACCTGCTGGGTGAGTAAATAGATGGAAGGATGGGTGGAGGGATGGACCGATATACAGATGGATGATATGACACCCTGGCTTGTTGGAGGGTATATACATGTGGCAGTAAGTGATCCTGAAGGAAAGATCTGAGATTGATTAATTAATCTCTTTTTTCCTCCCGTACTACTTAGACTGTGGCCTTGTACATAACAAGAGACCAACAAATATGTACAGAATGAAAGAAGATAAGCTTGGCCAGAAATAGGAGTCCAAGGGTTCAGTTTTTCCCATGAAACTTTAATGCTGAAAAGGATTTCTGCATATGAAATTCACCCTTCTCTGCTCACCTTTACATAATTTAAGCAGCATGTGGCTCCTTGGGGACGACGTTGGACATTAAGTTCTCTCTCAACAGTCCAAGGATTGAACAGCTGCACTTAAGCAATTACCATCGATTTGTCATTACGAGGGGAGTATGGGAGGAAGGGCGTGGAGCCGAGACACAGAGGTGCAGAAGATCCCAGGGACAGAGGGACCCAAGAACCAAGGAGTACAGGGGCTGCCTCCCTGGAGGCAGGCTGCCTGCAGACGTCAGTGTCCCTGGAAGAACAGGAATGCAGTGCAAGGCCATTAACACATCCCACAGGCACGGAAGCCTTTAAACTGCTTCCTGGCACATTGGTTTCTCTCCCCCTGAACAGGATCTGGCTCATGCTCCTCAGCATCAGCTTGACAAGCACATCTCAACACAGCAAGTCAGAATAAGGAAGAGGTCAGAGAGGTAGTCTCCGCTTTGCAGTGAAAACCCAGGAGACGAGGAAGAAAAGCCTTGAGGGGCTCTTTGAAGATGGGCGTCTCCTGAGAGTTGTCAGAGAAGTGGAAAATGGTTCAGGCAGGCAGGGTCTGCTGGCTCCCCCACCTTCAGCTCCAGAAACATCTGCGCCGATGACTTGATAAGGAGTGGTATCTTGATAAGAAGAAATGTCTTGTTGAGAGATGTCTTGATAAGGCTAGTCCAGGTTGGAGATAACCAGGACTGCAGAGGAGCAGCTGGCAGGGACCCCCTGGGAGGAAAGATAATAAATGACTCTTGCAGGGACTCAGAATTCAGAAAGGGGAAGCTCTGAGAAAAAGAGGAGGAGGAGTTTTCCTCCCCCTGACTCCTCATTTAAAAGGAAAATTCCCTCCAGTGGAGGTGGGTGGGTAAGGAAACCCCATGGCCCCTCCTGATTCATTGTGAATTAGTCCTGTTCAACTCTCTTGAACTCAACATTCAAAAAATGAAGATCATGGCATCCTGTCCCATCACTTCATGGCAAATAGATGGGGAAACAATGGAAACAGTGACAGACTTGATTTTCTTGGGCTCCAAAATCACTGCAGATGGTGACTACAGCCATGAAATTAAAAGACACGTGCTCCTTGGAAGAAAAGCTATGACCTACCTAGACAGCTTATTAAAAAGCAGAGACATTACTTTGTCAACAAAGGTCCATCTAGTCAAAGCTATGGTTTCTCCAGTAGTCATGTATGGATGTGAGAGTTGGAATGTAAAGAAAGCTGAGCGCCGAAGAATGGATGCTTTTGAACTGTAGTGTTGGAGAAGACTTTTGAGAGTCACTTGGACTGCAAGGAGATCCAGCCAGTCCATCCTAAAGGAAATCAGTCCTGAATATTCATTAGAAGGACCGATGATAAAGCTGAAACTCCAATACTTTGGCCACCTGATGTGAAGAACTGACTCATTTGAAAAGACTCTGATGCTGGGAAAGATTGAAGGTAGGAGGAGAAGGGGATGACAGAGGATGAGATGGTTGGATGGCATCACTGACTCAATAGACATGGGTTTGGGTAGACTCTGGGAGTTGGTGATGGACAGGGAGGCCTGGTGTGCTGCAGTCGATGGGGTCACAAACAGCTGGACATGACTGAGCAACCGAACTGAACTGAACTGAACCCTCTTGAGCACAGAGACACTTGGAAATGGAGAAGTGAGGAGTAGACTAGCATCATCATCCAGCCCACTCTGAGGCAGGCAGCTTCAGGGACCTTTTCTTGTCAAATCACGAAAACAATTCTCTAAGACAAGTTCTCGGACTCCCATCTGTGGCGGGTTAAATTGCAGTCCCCCACCAGGTATGTCTTAGAACCTGTCACTGTGATCTTATTTGGGGGGGAAAAAGGCGGTTTTTCAGGTTTAATTGAGTTAAGGGTCTTGAGATGAGGTCTTCTTGGATTATCAAATGGGCCTTAAATTGAATGCCAAGTGTCCTTGTAAGAGAGAGGAGAGAAGATGCTGACTCAGTGGAGAAGGTCATGTGATGATGAAGGCAGAGAGTGGAGTGATGCTGCCACAGTTAAGGAATTCTAGGAGCCACTGGAAGCTGAAAGAGAGGATGAAGGATCCACCCCTAGAAACTTCAAGGGAGGAGTAGCCCTGCTGAAACCTAGATTTCACTCTCTGGCCTCGTCAAACTATGAGAGAATAAGTTATTGCTGTTTTAAACCACCAAGTTTGCAGATATTTTTTAATTGGAGTTTATACACAGTGTTGTGTTATTTTCATATCAAAGTGAATCAGCTGTGCATGTACATATATCCTCTCTTTGTCACTGTAGAGCATTTGATTAGAGTTCCCTGTGACACACAGTAGGTTCTCATTAGTTACCTATTTTATACATAGTATTGTATATATGTCAGTTCCAATCTCCCAATTCATCCCACCTCCCCTTCTGCCCTTGGTATCCATAAGTTTGTTCTCTACGTCTGTGTCTCTATTTCTCCTTTGCAGACAGGTTCATCTGTACCACTTTTCTAGATTCCACATATATGCCTTAATATACAATATTTATTTTTCTATTACGCTATTTTATAGGTGAGAAAAAGGAGGCTCAGAGAGGGTGAACAACTTCTCGAAGGACATCTGGCTCGGATGAGACAGATCTGGGTGACAGATCCTGAGAATCGAAAGATAAGCGTTTTCCGAAGAGCACCTGCCAAGATGCATCCAGAAAGGCCTGCTGAATAGAATGCCATAGTCAAGGAGCTGGGGCCCTGCTTTGGAGGTCCTCTCTGCCAGCATATGTGGTGAAACTCAATGAAACCCACTTAACCTTCACTTCCTCAGCAAGACCTGTTCTCACCCTCTCAGCCCAGCTGTTCCTTCTCATAGCACCTTCCCTGCTTCCCTCCTTCACACTTAAAATCTCAAGGCCCAGTAAATGTGTATTTGGAGTTTTTTTTAACTTTTATTTTATATTGGAGTATAGTTGACGTGTAATATTGTATTAGTTGCTGCTGTACTGTAAAGTGAATCAGTTACATGTATACATATATCTATTCTTCTTCAGATTACTTTTTCATATAGCTTATGACAGAATATTGAGTTTCCTGTGTTATACAGTAGGTCTGTTGATTATCTATTTTACATATAGTAATGTGTATATTGTTAACTCCAAACTCCTGATTTATCCCTCCTCCCTCCCACCTTTCCTTTTCTCAAACCCCAAAATGTAAATTTGTTTTCTATGTCTGTGAATCTGTTTTGTTCACAGACTGAACTGAACTGAATTTCAGTTCAGTTCAGTCACTCAGTCGTGTTCGACTCTCTGCGACCCCATGAACCACCAGCATGCCAGGCCTCCCTGTCTATCACCAACTCCCAGAGTCCACCCAAACCCATGTCCATTGAGTCGGTGATGCCATCCAACCATCTCATCCTCTGTCGTCCCCTTCTCGTCCTGCCCTCAATCTTTCCTAGCATCAGGGTCTTTTCAAATGAGTCAGCTCTTCACATCAGGTGGCCAAAGTATTGGAGTTTCAGCTTCACCATCAGTCCTTCCAATGAATATTCAGGACTGATTTCCTTTAGGATGGACTGGTTGGATCTCCTTGCAGTCCAACAGACTCTCAAGATTCTTCCCCAACACCACAGTTCAAAAGCATCAATTCTTCAGCATTCAGCCTTCTTTATAGTCTAACTCTCACATCCATACATGACTACTGGAAAAATCATAGCTTTGACTAGATGGACCTTTGTTGACAAAGTAATGTCTCTGCTTTTTAATAAATTGCCTAGGTTGGTCATAGCTTTCCTTCCAAGGAGTAAGCGTATTTTAATTTCATGGCTGCAATCACCATCTGCAGTGATTTTGGACCCCAGAAAGATAAAGTCAGCCACTGTTTCCATTGTTTCCCCATCTATTTGCCATGAAGTGATGGGACTGGATGCCATGATCTTAGTTTTCTGAATGTTGAGCTTTAAGCCAACTTTTTAACTCTCCTCCTTCACTTTCATCAAGAGGCTCTTTAGCTCCTCTTCACTTTCTGCCATAAGGGTGGTGTCATCCACATATCTGAGGTGATTGATATTTCTCCCGGCAATCTTGATTCCAGCTTGTGCTTCCTCCAGCCCAGCGTTTCTCGTGATGTACTCCGCATATAAGTTAAATAAGCAGGGTGACAGTATAACGAGTTCATTTTGTACCGTTTCTTGGATCCCACATATGGGTGGTGTCATAGTCCGTCTCTCACTGGCTCACTTCACTTAGCATGATCACTTCTAGGTCTGCCCTTATTGCTACAAATGGCACTTCCTTCTTCTTTAAGGCTGAGTAACACTCCCTTGCATATACATACACCACATCTTCTATATCCATTCATGTGTCGAAGGACATTTACATTGCTTCCATGTCTTGACTATTGTAAACTGTGCTGCAATGAATATTGGAGTTTGTTTCTTGTTTAATGTCTTTCTCCTCAACTAGACCATAGCTCCATGACAGGTAGGATATGTCCAATGTCTTCCCTGTGGCATTCCTAGCTCTGGGCCCAGCACTTGGTACATGGCAAGTATCCATTAATATCTGCTAAATGGATGATTAAGAAAAAAATGTTTAACTTTATTCAATCCAAGTTTTTCCAAATTTATTTAGCTGTTTTTTAATATGTTTTAAAATTTTTTATTGAAGTGTATTTGGTTTCCAGTGCTGTGTTAGCTCCAGATGTACAGCGAAATGAGTCACTTATACTTATATCCACTTTTTTTAGATTCTTTTCCTGTATAGGCCATTACAGGGTATTGAGTAGAGTTCCCTGTGATATACAGCAGATTCTTATCAGTTATCTCTTTTATGTATAGTAGTGTCTGTATGTTAATCCCAATCTCCAAATTTTGTCTTTCCCTAGCCCTTATCCCCTGGTCAACCTTGTTTAATTGTTAAACCTTCCCCTATAGCACCTAAGAAAATTAGATTTGGGGAAAGTTGGGGGTCTCTGCCAACAAGTTGGACTGATGACCCCTGCTTTCCCCTGAGGCTGGCTTGAGTTAGACCTTCCCCTCCTCCTTGACCCGAAGAGTTTTCTCTGTGGGAAAGGGAGATACTCACGAGGCAATGTAAACCCAGTGAATATATATCTGTGGGACTTGGAGAATGAGGAGGAACAGAGGAACTGATCTAAAGTTTACATGGAGAAATAAACATGTGATACTGGTGAGAAAGATTCTGAAATTTAAAAAAAATAATAAATGAAAATGGCAAACCTTATAAGATATTAAAAATAATGAAAATAGTTAATATTTAAAAGTGTCTGAGAGTAAGACAAACCAGTCAAATGAAGGAAGATAAAATCCAGATAAAAATCCAAAATCACACAGGAATTTTGTACATAATGAATATGGTATTTCAAATCAGTTAGGCAAAAAAGGATTATTCAACAAGGGGTGTTGAAAATACTAGCTTGCCATCTGGAAAAAAAGTAAAATTGGATCTTGTCTTCACTTTTCACATCCAAACAAATTCCAGATGGAACAAGGATTTCTACAGAAAAAATAAACTCATAAAAAATACTAGAAAGGAATGCGGAAGACATTTTATGACTACGGAGAGGAGACAGCCTTTCTCAGCAAGATAGCAGCTCTGAAGAGAAAAAGTAAAGAATGGGTTCATTTGAATAGAAAAATCAAATTTTCAGAACTTCAAAAAGTATTGTAAGTAAACTCAAAAGTCTTCAAACAGACTGGGAAAAAAATATCTGTAACTTATATGACAAAGGCCTGACTGACTTAATATATCAAAAGTTCTTGTAGATGAATAAGAAAACAACAAGGTGCAAAACCCAAACCTAAACCAAAAGCAGACAACACAGGAAAAAAAGACCTACAGGTCACTAATAATCTATTTTAAAGATGTTTACAGCATCTTTCATAATGAAAGAAATGCACATTTTAATGAGAAATTATTTTTCATTTTTCAATGGGTGAAATTCAGAAATTTGATAAGACAGCAGTAGCAGAGGGTGGGGAAAGAGACACTCTCATTCTTGTTGGGAGAAACTAAATTGGTGCAGGCTTCTGCTGGGAAATTTGGTGACATCTATCAAAATGAAAATCATGGGTCAGAGGTTCAGTCAATGCAGATTACTAGTTCAGCAATGGTTGAGCCAAACCCTGGCCAGTCCCTCAGGGTCCCCAAGGCCACCTCTCCTCAGCCACCTCCCAGGACCTCATATCCCCCTGAATGACCATGAACACTGGGAGACCTCCCTCAACCCCAGACCAACCTGGAGCTCTATGCTTCCTGCCTTTACCATCCATGGTTTACCAGATGGACCAGGATGAAGTGGCTTTAGACAACTCTGCCAAAGGGTTTCTTCTCAAATCCCATTATGGGAGGGAACATGCTTAGAAGCCAAAAGCACCGCAGGAGCTACAACATGACCATACTCCTTCAGAAAGCAGCCCGTGGCAAATGAGAGTGGGATTGAATGCAAGGAAGTGTGCATTTCACTTGAACAAGATTGTGACTTTGCTTTTTAAAGGAATTGCACAGACAGACTGTTAACCTGAATGATCCTGAGGAATCACAAATTCTGAGGTCCATTACTTGATGGGTCCTCATTATCCATCAAAGAACAGGGTGACCATGGAACTATTCTCTCCACCGTGTGTAAGCGGTACCAAACACCCACCATATTTTCTTTGAATATTTCCACTAGTCCTTACGTAGGGAATCTTATAGCACTCTCCAAAGAAATATGCATTTTAAGCCAGCAACCTATCTTAGGAACTTATCTTTTAGATATGCTCACATATGTGCTAAAGGCATGCATGAGTATAAGACTGATAGTGCTAGCAAAAGACAGAAATATTTTAAATATCAATAGATAGAGAACTAGTTGGATTATAGGTCTTCATGCCATGGAAAATCAGGCAGTAATGAAAAAGATTGAGGCAGCTGATATAGATGCATCCAAAATATATTAATTTTTTAGATCAAGGTACTGAATGTTCTACCATTGATGCAAAAAATAATCTATATATGCATGGAATATATCTAGAAGAAAAATTTCCAGGACCAAAAGTACATAGTAAAAAGGACCATTCTGATCTCCTGCAGGCCAACCCTACCTAAAGAATGGAAGGTCTAGTTGTCATCCAAAATCTGCTTGATCAACTAGGTCCTCAGCAAGGATGGATGCAAGGAGCTGCATGGGGCAGGTGCAGTGATCCTAACTCACAGCCTTGGATACGTGTCTCCATTGCCAATTGCCCTGATGTGTGGAGTGCAGTTTGCTTGGAATACCCAGCACAGCTCTTAGAGTCCTAAGTAATACCCCCTGCATGAAAGCTGCCCCCTTGGAATATTTGCAGCTGCATCTGGAGTGCCAGAAACTGCTTTCTGGAGTGCTGGACTCTGCCCTCAGGTAAACCAGGTACCACCTCCTAGAGTCAGTCATCAGCCCCAACAAATGTCTGCCGTGCTCAGTGCATCCAGGGGTCCTGAGTTCTGCCTGGATTGCTGATGGCCCTCTGGAACACAGAGCACTGCTTGCCTGAAGTTCAGGATACTTCAGTCCTGAGCACTTGCTGCTGAGAAGCTGAGCAGGGCTCCTGAGGGCTGAGCACTACATGCATGGACCTCAGGGTCAAATGTGCTGAGGGTTTTGAGCACAGTCTCTTAGAGATGTGGTCACCATGTCTGGAAAACTGGGAGGGATCCCCACCACGACCCCTACCACCTCATCATGGGCCACTACTGATTCAGACCAGGTAATGTTTCTTCCTGCCATCTGACTTTCTGTTCAGCATCTTCCCCAGGGTACCTCTACCCTGCAACTGCAGTAATATATTTATTGAACACCTACTATGTGCTGGGCCCAGTGGTAACTTGATACTGACTGTGTGCTGAGTACGGTGGAAACCTTACGGGATTGGTAGCAACGGCAAAGAACAGGATCAGCTTTCTTGACCAGATCTCACTTAAATGTGTGCAAGGTGGTCTGGCAGCTTTCTGAGCTGCTCAGAGTTAGTTTAACAACCAGGATATAGATCTTGGTTGGCCAAGCTCCCAGAAAGCTGAGGTTAGAAAGATGGATTGACTTCATTTCAGGAGAAGCCAGAAGATCTGAGATTGGTTGTGAATGCTGATAGATTGGAGCCCAAGATATGGGGAGTTGGTTCCAGTGTGGGTCAGAGAAACCCGTGAGTGTCCTATAGGTCACAGAGTGGGGAGTCTAGGCTTTTTCATAATATCCAAGACCCTGTCTTTCTCCCACCTTGGCCCCTGCACTGTCCACCCCTTCCTCCAACAACAATTTAGGTCGCAGCTGTAATTAAACTGTTCCAAATCATCATGGCAGATCTTGCCAGGTGCACCCTAGGAGATGGCATCAGCAGCTGGTTTGCCCCGGGGCTGCCAACCTAGGCACATGGTCAATGCTTAGTACACTGTAAATTTAGTAGTCATCTCTCCAGGGGTCATTTTCTCTCCCACTCCTTCCCCATGCTAATCTGTATACCACTGCTGACCCAGGCTTTCTGGAGAAAGATGGCTCCAGGTAGCCTTGGGCCTGTGTGGGATACATCACAAATTATAACACCAAGTGGAAAGTTCTGCAGCCACAGCTGTTGTGTGTGGTACCCCCACCCCATGGAGTTCAGGGGTATCTCAGTGGATGAGTACCGAAGCCAGAGCACCTGGCTGGAAATCTCACTCACAAAACAAGTTGCTTTAATTCTCCATGACTTGGTTTTTTTCCACTGGCAAAATAGGATAAAACTCGTATTATTTTATAGGGTTGTTGCAAAGATTAAATGAATTAATCTATCTAAGAGCACTTAAAATGGTGCCTGGCACACTCTAAGTGCTCAGTAAATATTAGCCAATATCACTACTAACAATGATCTACTGAATATCAAACACTGTCCTTCACATGTGTTATTTAATTCTCACCCAGTACTCAGAGGCAGGTATGGTCATCCCCCTCTGCAGATAAGAAAACTGAGTCAAAAAGAAGCAGAGTAACCTGGCCAGGGTCTGATGTCTCAAAAGTTGTGGGGCTGAAACCCGGGCAGCTGGGTTCAGAGCCATTTTTGGCTCTAAACCCCACACTCCACTGCCTAGAGAAGCAGCCTCCTCAGGTGGGTTTGTTAGAAGCAACATTGCAAACCAAGTTTCTCTGGAGACAGGGAACACTGCAGAGCTCCACTTGAAATATGCCTGGGACCATTCTTGGTGGCACAGGAGGTTATCTGCCAGGGGTCACTGTAAGATCAGTCCTTTGTATAGGTGAACTGGCTCCAGCGAATGCAGGGAAATCAGGATTCACGAGCTAGCACTTAGCCAGTGCTGAGTTAAACCCTTCTTCCTCATTTATGTGTCAAGTAGCCCTATGAGTGAAAATTTATCCCATTTTATAGATGAGGCGCAGGCACATCAAACAATTTGCCCAAGATCACAAAGCTAGGAAGGACTAGGTGACAGAATCAGGATTAAACCCTAGAAAGTCTGGTTCCAGAGGCTATGTCTGTTTTTAAAGTCTTCATTGAATTTGTTAGAATATTGCTTCTGTTTTATGTTCTGTTTTTTTGATTGCAAGACATGTGGGATCTTTGCTCCCTGACCAGGGATCAAACCCACACCCCCTACATTGGAAGATGAAGTCTTAACCACTGGACCACCAGGAAAGTCCCCGGAGACTATGTCGTAAACACTACTCTCAACTGTATCTGAAGTTGGCAGCCATGAATACATCCACAAACAACTAAGGATTAACCCCCAAGACCTTCCTCACTTCAGCAAAGCAAGAAGGTGCCCAGACTCTGGGAGATCCAGGAAAATTTGACAGTCCAACAGGAACATATATTTGGAACCGATCAGGAAGTGCAAGACTTTGGTCACTCCTCTGTGTTGCAGGAAGGAGGCTGCAGAGCACAGAAGGAGGAACGCAGGGCTGGGAGCCAGGGGAACTGGCCCTGGTTCCAGACACATGAGCCACGGAACATCATTTCCCTTCTGGTGACATCAGTCTTCTTGTCTGTATATTAAGGTGATCAGTTGAAATGAGCTCAAAAGCTCTCCTTTGTTCTGACACTCTTTGTTGTATCAAGAGAATTATGTTCCATCTGGGAACAGAGACTTGTCAGGGATTGATCTGTCTGAGGCTGACACCTCCCAGAGGGTGGGAATTACCCCTCTACTTGTTTGGGAGGGGACTGGTTGGGTACAGAAAACATCAGTAACATCCATTGGCAGAGGCTGAGAAGATAAAGCCTGCACTTCTGATGTGATGATCCTTTAAAGTGCCCAAAAGGTGGAATGAATCCTGGGCAGCCTCTCAGGTCAAAGCATGAGTCCAGAGGAAAAGGTGAAGAAGGACAGAACCCGGCTCTGTAGAGGAAACGCAATGGAGAGAGTTAACTTAGGAAAGAGGGAGCTCCCTGTAACTGGAAGTGTCTTTGCAGAGACGCACGTTGATCTAGAGAGGCCTTGGAAAGGAAACTCCTTCTTTCTCCAAGGGATTCGATGTACCACATCTTAGTCCATTCATTCACTGACCATTTATCTTATGAGTACCTGCTATGTGTCAGACACTGAACTAGGAACAATTGATTTAAAGATGAATAAGACACAGCCCTCCCCTTGACTGCAAAGGTGCATTGTGACATCAGGGGTACTCAGAAGAACTCTCATTCACTGAGTTTTAACTTCTTAGTGAGTCACGTACCACTCAAAGAAACCTTTGGTTATGCACACTGACACAATATTTTATATCCGAATCTGAAGTCCACAGAGGAGTGAAAGATGGGGTCCTAGAGCCCATGCTTCCAACCTCTTAGCTCCCGGGCCCACTCTGCTGAGCAGGGATTGGCTGGCCACTGGCCATGCTGGGAGGATGGCAGGCACATCCGGGGACAAGAATACAGAGGTAGCAGGTAAGCAGATCAACTGCGGACTGAACTGGTGACCAGGGAAGCCCACCATGGCAACAGAATCCAAGAGCTAGGAGGGCATGAGCAGCCCTCCTCCAGCAGATCAAGGTCCAAGAGGAATGAACGCTCCTGGCAGGATGAGCAGGAAAAGATGAAGTACAGTGTAAGGCCTAAGGGAGAGGAAGATGCAGAGTCGAGGCTTTCTTGGGATTCCAGAAGTAAAACGAAACCAGGCTCTTTATGGCAGAGGGGAAAGGTGAAGACGCAGCAGAGAGCAGAGCACCCTCAGTCACCCACTGGTGCTTTGAAGGATTAGATGAAGGGGGTAGAAAAATCTATAAGATCTGGTCAGAGAAAAGCCAGGCAGCCACTCCAGTCTCCCACAGGGATTTCTCTGTTTTTGCTCTGCAAAGAGCAGTCAAAACTATTTCTAACGCACTGCTATTTCCAGGACAAAATCTCCTGCTGTTTGGGCACCATGGGAGGTCAGGGCTGGCCACGGCTCCAGAGGGGTACAACTTGAATGGGTGATGCTGCCTGGAGCCCTCAGAAATGCCACCAGGATCCACGCTCCAGGGTCAGTCCAGGTCATGGCGGGGAAAAGAGGACTGGGACCCTGCAGAAAAAAGGGGCTGAGACCTTCCCTGAGGAGGCCGTGGAGGCAGCAGAAAACTAGATGAGAAGTTGAGATTAGAGGGTCTGCCTCCAACATGAAGCTGACCACTGATTCATCTTCCATAAAGAAGGGGTTCAAAGCGCTTCTCCCTGGGTGACGTTGTTCCAGCACTGGTCTTTCATCATGAAAGCCAGGGGTGGCTGTTCTCACTGGCAGAAAGGCCCATAGGATAGAGACAAGCTGTCTCCATCCAACTCTCCATCAGCTTCAAAAAGACAGAGCCCACAGTGTCCCTCCTGCTAAATGCCAGACGCTTCTGATCACTTTGCACACACCTCTCCCATAATCCTCAACCATCATCATCTTTATGAGCCAGGTGAAGGGTTTCAGTCATCATCTAAGACCACAAGTGAGTCACGGTAGAGCTGGGATTCAGACCCAGTCAGTCTTGGCGCTGCATCACTGGGCACCCCTGCCCCTTATCACTTGTCCTGGCCTGGCTCTTCAAGCGATGCCCCAGAGGCATGGTGTTTCATGGTCTTTCGTACTCTGGCATTTTGATAAATACAGCAACCACACTCTTTGTGAGGATTTGGACTCCACCTCTGGATGGTCAGGTCTCTGGCTTTCTCCCTCAGATGGCAGCAGTAGCTCCAGGCAGCTGGCACCCCCAT
The DNA here is from genome assembly GCF_019320065.1 of Cervus canadensis. NCBI lineage: Eukaryota > Metazoa > Chordata > Mammalia > Artiodactyla > Cervidae > Cervus > Cervus canadensis. The sequence continues at coordinate 105,982,879 of NC_057387.1, forward strand.
ATTTCCACTCCTGCTCTGGCTTCCTCCACCTGGCAACTGGCACCTCTATGCTGCTGACCCTTAATGCCAATGCTCCTCCTTCAGTAATGCTTTTTCTAAACTTCACAGCAGCACTACTGCTCTGCCTAACCCTCACTTGAGTATCAGCCCGCCCACAGCCCCGCCAGCTAAGACACGACAGGCAGGCTGGCTGGACCTGATCCCATTTCACTGTGTGTCCCCTTCATTTTGATCCTTCCATAAATATCTTCTGATGATGTCAGAGGCATCAGCCAGAGCTTCACCCACATTTAGTCCAGCTTTCTCTGCCATAGAAAATCATCTTTCTCCAAAACTCTTATCTGGCAGCTGAGATTCTATATCTCCAAATGGTCTTGACCAAGATGTCTAGAAATCTGTCTCAGTTAACTGAGGTCTGCTCTGCTGCATCTCAGCTCAAGATAGATCTGGACATTCAGTAGATTGGCCACTGTGGTCAACAGGAGAAGCTGGACCAGCTGCTCCATCTGGCACATCTCTGAACAAGCCCGGGCATTCAGCCCTTACACTGATACCATCATGAGTGGTGACTTCATTGCTTATCTTCTCTGTCCAACTAGACTGTAGTGTCTTAAGGTTGGTCTCAGACTATGTCTTCAAAGTAACAAATTGAATCAATGATTGGAGGAATAGGAGAGGGAAATTCTCTCTTACTGGACATCAACTTTGAGAAAGGCACTAGAGGACTGCCATGGACTGAATAGGGTCCCCTCTCAAATTCACATGTTGAAGCCCTAAACCCCAGTGTTATGGTATTTGTGGAGGAAACCTTGGAGAGGTAATTAGGGTTAGCTGAGGTCATGGGGGCCCCACCCCCATTAATATAATGGCATTAGTGCCCTTATATTAATACAAAGAAACACCAGGGAGCTCACTCTCTCTCCCTGTGTATACACACAAAGAAAAACATCATGTGAACACACAACAAGCTGGTAGCTGCCTGCCACTCAAGAGGAGAAACTTACCTGGCTGGCACTTTGACCTTGGACTTGCCAAAATTCCAATACCGTGAGCAACAAATGTCTGGTTTTTAGTCACCCAGTCTAGGGTGATGGCAGCCTCAGCAGACAACAACAGGGGCATTCTGCCTTCTGACTCTCTAATAACCCTGTGAGATAGGAAGGTAGGTACACCAAGCCATTTCCCTCTTCATCCTTAGCTTATAGAATCCTTATTTGGCCTCTGTGTTTGGCAAGTCTAATGTGCTCAGGGAAGTAGTTTCCTTCTCCATTCCAGCATCTCAGCTTTTACCAGTCAGGATCAAAGACTGAACAACTGGACAAGACCTTCACTCAACCCCAGTGACAGAGCCTGAGCTCTATAGATAAACTCCCCAGGTTCAAATCTCACCTCTGACAATTATCTGCTGAATAGCTTTGGGCAAGATTTTTAAACCTCTCTATCTTAGAAATAGCACCTATTTCTTGGGATTATTTTCCTAAATAAGTTAACCCATAGGGTTGCAAAGAGTTGGACATGACTGAATGACTAATGCTTGTACTTTCCAGTTAACCCACACAAGTATTTAGAAGGTGCCCAAGTGCTCCATCAATGGAACTATGTTATAATGCCTGTTGTTGTGGTGGTTGCCATGAGCTACAACATGGAAGTCTTCTGGGAGTTTCTACACAAGACTATGCTCCTTGATGAAGAGGGAGGTGACAAGGAAAGCAGCTGCCTTTTTTCTGCTTTGAATTTGATTGTGATAAGATTTGAGACCTGGAGCTGCCATGTTGGGTTTTTTGGGTTTTTGTTTTTTTTTTTTTTTTTTTAAGATTTTTAAAATATGGACTTAAAAAAAAATTCTTTATTTTTAAAGTCTATATTGTTGCTCAATCACTAAGTCATGTCTGACTCTTTGCCATCCCATGGACAGCAGCATGCCAGGCTTCCCTTGTCCTTCACTATCACCTGGAGCTTGCTCAAACTCATGTCCATCGAGTTGGTGATGCCATCCAATTATCTCATCCTCTGTCACCCCTTCTCCTCCTGCCCTCAATCTTTCCCAGCATCAGGGATTTTTTTTTTTTTCCAAAGTGTCAGCTCTTCACAATAGGTGGCCAGAGTATTGGTACTTCAGTTTCAGCATCGATCCTTCCAATGAATATTCAGGGTTGGTTTCCTTTAGGATTGACTGCTTTGATTTAAAGTCTCTGTTTGTTACAATAGTGCTTCTGTTGTTTATGTTCTGGATTTTTTGGCCTCTAGGCAAGTGGGATCTTAGCCACTCAACCAGGGATTGAACCTGAGCCCCGTGCATTGGAAGGCAAAACCTTAACTACTGGACTACCTGGGAAGTTCCATGTTGGAATTTTGAGACAATAACCTAAGGACAAAAACGCAAATGTGCTGGTACAGCTGTAAGATAGAAACTTAAAACAGCCTAGTTCCAAACTTCTCTTTATGTGAGATAGTAAAGTACTGGTCACTCAGTCGTGTCCGACTATTTGGGACCCCATGGACTGTATGTAGCCCACCAGGCTCCTCCATCCATGGGATTCTCTAGGCAAGAATACTGGACTGGGTTGCCATTTCCTTCTCAAGCGGATATTCTCGACCCAGGGATTGAAGCCAAGCCTCCCTCATTTCAGGCAGACTCTTTACTGTCTGAGCCACCAGGATCAGGGAACTAGGTATTTGACATAAGGGTTAGCCATTCTATGCTATCATTAACTCATTGTGCCAGTGAGGAAACTGAGTCTAGGGGAGGGGTGTGTGTGTGTGCGTGTGCTCAGCCACTTCAGTTGTGAACGACTCTTTTGAGACCCCAGGGACTGGGGCCTGCCAGGCTCCTCTGTGTATGGCATTCTCCAGGCAAGAATACTGGAGCGGGTTGCCATGGGAATTTCCCGACTCAGGGATTGAACCCAAGTCTCTTGAGTCTCCTGCATTTGCAGGAGGATTCTTTACCACTAGCGCCGCCTGGGAAGCCCCAGAGGGCGAGTGAGGAGTGGTTAAGTCATCTGCTCAGTATCACATTTAGCTAGAGGGCAGGTCTAGGATTCAAACCCAAAGCCCAGGCTCTTCCCTGGGAACCAAGAGGCCCGGAGGCTTGGAGAGAAGAGTGCGCGCCTTGGAGAGGAGGTGAGGGTGGATGCTCTGCCTGACTCCACGCTTCCTCTGGAAGAGGTGTGTTAGAGCAGGTGCCTGCCTGCCTCCGGCGCCTTGGCTGTCAATAAAACCCCCAGCCTGGCTGTGGCAAGCTGCAGATTCATGCAAATTCAGGACCTATATTTAGCAGTAATTTAGCTGTCATCAGTCAGAGGGAGAAGAAAAAGCCCTCCCCGATGTAATGGTTATTCATATCGACTACCTACTCCTCCGGTGCCTTATAAATCCAAAGGAATCTGCCTCAAAGCAGTGGTGCTGTACCGGGGGCTGGTTAGCTTGGATAATTCGACCCCGTACCCCTCCCCTGGGCAGAGATGTGGGCCAGTAGCTTGCACACAAAGGAGAGGAAGGTTCATTTTTTTCATGGAGGGTGATGATAAGGGAGAGAGATGGAAAAAGATGAGTCAGTTGGAGAAATCTAATTAAAAAAAAAAAAAACAACCCTGAAACAAGAAGGATGCCAATGAGTCAGAGGATGCCGGAGCTGGGAGGGCCCTGGGAAATCAAGCAGTCCAACCCCGAGGAAACTGAGGCCAGGGAGAGAGTAATCATTTTAACAGCTCTTATAATTACAGTTAATTGAAAGCTCGTGCTCTGTGCCAGACGCTGCTCTGAACACTCCACAGTGGGTAGGCATTTGTTTCTCCCCGTATCCCACACGATCAGAGTTATTGGCCCCACCATGCAGTCTAGGGACCAGAGAAACAGAGAGATTCAGTCACTACCCCAGGCCCCAAAACGACAGAGCCAGACTTTGAGCCTATGTCTTATGCCATAGTCGTTGCTTGTAACTGTACTTTGGGATTTGTTGTCAGTTTCATGGTTGATCAGTGTCAGAGCTAGACCAGAACTTGGCTTGATCAACTACCGATTTTTTCTCTCCTGTATCTTCCAAGTAGAAAAGAGTGATGACAAGAGGATGGAAGAATGAAAAAGGGAGCATGAAAGATGAAAGGCAGAGTGGGTTTGTGTTTGAGGTGGTTAGAATTTGGGAGGGAAAATGTATTACTGTTTTCTCCCTCTAGTGATAGATGCCTTGAACTTATCTGAGGGTATTATGAGGTCTCTGGAAGACAGTAAGGGGAGGCTGCTTTGGGAAGGGTTGTGGGAGGGATGTCTGGGGAGGCAACATGATAGGGGTTTGGGGCATCCTAAGGGCACCCAGAGGAGGAGGGATGGGACACAGAAAGAGGAGGTAATGGGGTAACTTTGCCTGCTCACACAGAAGCTCCAATCTCTTGCTTAAGCTACACCAGGCGCCACGTGGCAGGAGGAAACTTCAGGAAAAGAAGCAACCTTAGAAAGGAGTGAAATTCAGCCTACACATTTGATTTAATAGTAGCATGGTGAGAAAGGAGCCGAGTTCTTTCTCTCAGTCCACGGAAACTGACCACATATTTCAAATGGAATTCACAGTGGACATCCCTACAGGTGCTGGGATCCCTCACAAGCAGCCACTCCAGGACAAAGAACCTGGACTCTGGGACCAAGTCTGTATTAGCTCTGTGACCTTGAGCAAATCAGTTCACCTCCCGGTGCTTCACTTTCCTCATTTATACAATAGGAATCATAAGAGTCGCTGCCTCCTAGGGTTGGTGTGAGGATGAAACGAGCTAACGTACGGAAGGCGCGCAGCATAGCCCCTGGCACAGAGACAGTGCTATGTAAGTGTAGCTTACTATTGCCTTTGCTATTGTTCATTCGAAGATGCTCCTGTCTGCCAAAGCAGCGGGTCTATAGGACTGAGCCTCTTCCCTCTGTAAACTGAGGATGATTTAAGTTGTCCCTTAGCTATGCCACAGAATGTACATACTCATCACTCAGATAACATGCAAAAATATCATATATCATCCCTAGCTTTTCTCCACTGTCTCACCACATTTTAGCCCCCACCCCCAAGACATGCTCTCACACCACTTTCTCACAACTATCTGGAGAATGATAGAGAAATAAATCCCCTGCTCTATCCTCAAATTGCCCAGGTATCTTAAGGTCAGCTAATCTGGGAATATTTTGGCCTCAGAGTGGCTCTGGCCAGGTTCCTCTTCTGCCTGCAGTCCACCCTTCCCCGCCCCCCAGATCGGGGGCTACAACTACATCCTGATCGCCCCTCTCTGCCTCGTGCCACTCTGGTCCCCTGGGTCAGAGACCATCCTACCCTTTCTTTCCGTCCTGGAAGCTTCATACAGCTAGTGTGGCTTCACAGTCAGCATTTTATATCCCAGGCAGCCAGGAAGAGGAATTGCTACAAATAACCCTGCTAATGGAGGTAATGGAAGGAGGGAGACTGATGTCTCTAGTTCACAAGAGGGCTGGTGGCTCAGGCTGGCTGAGCCAAGCAGGCTGAGCTCTTCAGCCAGCTGCTAGTTTCTAAAAGGAAAAAGCAGTGGACCAGGCTGCCTGTCGTGACAGCATCCCAGGAAAGAGTCCCACAGTCCTCGGGTATGGGGTAGATGCAGAGAGGACATTCTGTCCATTTTTCCTGCTTCCGAAAGGCCTGCCCCCATTTTCCCTTTCAAAGCCCTTCACAGGAGAGAAAGGCACAGAGAGCAAATGGTATCATCCATCAGCGACTGTCAGTGAGTGGACCCTGGACCAGCAGCATCAGCACTGCCCAGGAACTTGCTAGAAATCAAGCTCCCAGGCTCCATCTCATAGCTACTAAACACTGAATCAGAAATTCTGGAGGTGGGTCCCTGCAATCTGGGTTTTTAATAAGCCCTCCGGGGAATTCTGCAGCATGCTCAAGTTTGAGAACCACTGGTCCAGTCAACAGTTCTCAAACTTCGCTGAATATTAGAATCACCTGGGGAGCTTTTAAAAATCCCAATGGCCAGGCCACACTCCAGCCCAATTAAATCAGAATGTCTCCGGGGGAGGGACAGGCATTAGTGTTTTTAAGTTCATCCAGGTGATTCTGATAGAAGTCAAGGGTTCTGAACCACTGATCTAAATATTTAATAGACAAATCCACAAACATCCTCTTTCCAGTATGAATGTGCTTAGCAAAAGCCACGAAGATATTTTGTCTCTGTGCAGGAGGAGGGAAATCAGGTTTATTGCATCTATTAATATTAGATGCCAACATGTTACTGTGTCTATTTTACCATGGATTCAGTGAAGGCACATCTTTGTTAAGCAGCTTGTTCAAAGTCAGAAGCAAATTTTTCACCCCCCGTAAGGCAGACTCTGCAAGTCATAACCTGGGGCCTCAGGCTAGACCCTGTGTCTGGGCTAGACCATGGCAACACATGCCATGTAAAGTGTGTATGTCAGGGATCTTCCTGGTGGTCCAGTTGTTAGGAATCCATCTTGGAATGAGGGGGCATGTTTTCAATCCCTGGTCAGGGAACTAAGGTCCCATATGCTGCAGAGCAACTAAGCCTGCATGTCACAACTAGAGAGTCTGTGTCCCACAACTAGAAAGCCCACATGAGGCAATGAAGATCCCATGTGCCACGACTAAGATCCAATGCAGAAAATAAAAAAATATATTTCTTTTTTAAGTGTACGCATCACTCTTGTTTCCAAGAAAGAAGTTCTTTAAACTCAGGCCTTGTGAATGACATCACCGGCTGGCAGACCTCAAGTACATTCAACCAATAAGAATTCAGCAAGGCCAAGATCACTGTCAGTGAGATGCACAAAGTAATTTGCATACACTAGCATCACAACACAGAAATTAAACTAGAATTGTAGAGAGGGTGGCATACTATACAAAACATAAAAAGTTCATTAACTCTGGCTATTACCGAAGACTATAAATTAGAAAATTTTACACTCAAATGAAAAATATTATGTTAAGGGTAAAAAATCTAAATCAGATTATGCAATGAAACCAAAGTAGTGGTTTAGTTCCCACTGATTTCACATACCTTCTGGTGTTGGTTCCCCGTATGGTACGTTTTAGAGCCAGAATTTGACTTCTCTGCCTGACCCCAAAGCTTAGTCATTTAATACTACTTTTGATGATTTATTCTTAGGTAACTATTCAATAGAAGCAAAGAACTTCTGCATAAGGATATTCATCAAAATACTACCTATTATTGCAAAGAAAGTTGACAAACGCAGCAGCAATTGTAACAGTTCTCTCTTTGCTCCTAGAACATGGTGCTGAGAACTTTACATGTACATTTCCATTTTATTTATATGTTGTGAAAATAAGCATAATAACATACAATCCCACAGTCATTTGTTGTGGAAATTATCAAATGCCTCTAGTTTCCTCCCTTTCAAACAAGGTAAGATTATCCTTCTGATCCTCTTTGTTGGTAGGTGGTGCTGTATAACTCTGTCGAGAGAGTTATCAACAGCGGACCCATGGTTACCCTGTCATTCTGAGTCCTGAAGTAACTGCAACGAGCAGAACCACACCACCACCAACCCCTCCCGCCACCAATTAACCTGAAGAAGAAATAAGTTTTTTTTTAAGATTTTTTTTTTTGGTGTGGACCACTTTTAAAGTCTGTATTTGAATGCTGCTTCTGTGTCACGTTTTGTTTCTTTGGCCATGAGGCGTGAAGGGTCTTAGCTACCCGACCAGGGATGGAACACGCACCCCTGCATTGGAAGCACAGAGTCTTAACCACTAGACCATCAGGGAAGTCCCAAACCTTTGTTTTTTAAACCACTGAGACTTGGGATTGTTTGTTAACACAATATACAGCTTATGCTGACTGATACTAATACATACATATTACCTCACTTTAACCCTGACAATGTCCTTCGAAGATCAATATTGATTTCACATTACAGATGTAAAACTTGAGGCTCAAGGAGGTTAAATTGTTTATTTTCCCAAGATCACAGAGCAAGGTTTTGAATGAAGCAGGCTCACCCGAAGACCATTCATCATGACACTAAGGAAATGGTATATCTACTCCAAAGGACTATTATGAAGTCAAGATCAACAATTTCACAGATGATGTGAAAACAGGGGGTAAGAACATATATGATGAAAAAATGAAGGAAAGAAGCAGATTACCAAACAGTGGGGCCATTGTGTTTGCAATTATTTCTACACACATCTGAGATGAACCAAACCAGGAAAGAAATATGCAGAAGTAGAAATGGTGGTTGTGTTAGAACAGTGGAATTAGGCGTGACTTGTCAAAACTTTCCCATGTTATTTCATCACTTTTCATTAATAAAACAAATCAATCTTCTTTCTCAAATGCCTACATCTGCACCATGTCAAACACGTGGGTAGAAGGTAAAAAAGTGCCATCCATCAGCAGTATGCATCTCTTGCCCAATATCAGACATCTGGAAAGTCTGAATGAGCCAAATGACTGAATTTTGCATGCTTCACTGAAGACTTTGAGGAATGGGGAGTTCAGATCTCTCTGAATAGTTGTGAGTTTCGTGGAGAAGCTGACTTGAGTAGAAAGTCTGTGGGAAAGTATGAGAGAGATGCCCTACTGAGGGAAAGTATGAGAGGGAGTGAAAACAGGCTCCCAAGCAAGTCAAATGAAAGACGTTGCCCTGGTCCATCACTTCTATATCTACCTTAGGTTCCGTGAGAAACATTGCTCTTGAGGAGTAGATAGTTTACCTGGTGATGGATGTTGGGTTTGTGGGGTAGATATACTGTCCAGCCAGGTCCTATGGACCCCTACCTCTGAAGATGGGAAGCTCCGAGGACTGTTCCAATCCACCTGAAGGAAACAATACCTAGGTCAATATTCCTCAAAATACAGAGCAGATGCAGTCTCCAAACAGGCAGTCCAACTAGCCCATGACTCTGGGTTCCTTCTACAAAAATTGTCATGCTGGTATTATGCAACCATGCTTACCCAACCCCCCCAGATGCCAGCATAGGCGAGCGCCTAAGCCAAGGGGTAAATGAGCTAGCCTCTGACTCAGTCTAGCCAGAAAGCTCTACTCAAAAGGAAATGTCATCTTACAAGCCAAACTCAACTCTCTCTAGTGGGGGGAGTAAAACAAGGCAGAGATTAGACAGTAGGTAGCAACAATGAAAGCAGGAGGACACGCAGGGAGAGCTGAGATGAGAGTGTGTCTTGTCACCATTATAGTGAAGCACTGGACACTCTCTTTTTCTGAGGACACATCAGTAAGACTAAAATTATTGGTGGTTAAGCAGGATTGGGGGCTTCCCAGGTGGTGCTAGTGGTAAAGAACCCACCTGCCAATGCAGGAGATGTAAGAAACATGGGTTCGAACCCTGGGTTGGGAAGATCCCCTGGAGGATGGCACAGCAACCCACTCCAGTATTTTTGTCTAGAGAATCCTATGGACAAAGGAGCCTGGTGGACTGCAGTCCATAGGGTCACAAAGAGTTGGACATGACTGAAGCGACTTAGCACACACCACACACATAAGCAGTGCTGGATCCTAGAGGATCTTCCAACCCCAAAGTTGTTGTCCAGTCTAGAAGCTGTGAGGCCATGTGGCTGGTCCTAGGGTACCTTGTCTGGAGGTGTTTCCTAGGGTCATTCCTATAACCTAGGGTTTGCTGGAAGGACAAGAAGCCTGGGAGCTGCTCCGGAACAGGGATGCCAAAGCTGCAGAGGAGGGAAAGTGCAAGTGCAAGTTGCTCAGTCGTGTCCACTTCTTTGCAACCCCAAGGCCTATACAGTCAGTCCATGGAATTCTCCAGGCCAGAATACTGGAGCGGGTAGCCTTTTCCGTCTCCAGGGGATCTTCCCAACCCAGGGATTGAACCCAGGTCTCCCGCACTGCGGGCAGATTCTTTACCAGCTGAGCCACCAGGGAAGCCTGCAGAGGAGGGAAATGAACAACAAGTTCTACAGATACGCTTCCCGGTCTAATCAGCTGGGCCAAGAGCTGACACATTTTCTTTATGAAGGGCCATATAGTAAATATTTGCAGCTGTGAGGGCCAAATAGTCTGTCACAATGATTCAGCTTAAAATCAGTCATAGGCATGGATATGACTGTGAGCCAATAAAACTGCACTTATAACAATAGGCACAGGCTGGATGGGGCCCATGGGCTATAGTCTACTGACCTCTGGGTTGAGACATCAGGTCCCTCAACCTGATGGTGACATGCCCATAGGAAGCTCAAGGATAGTGTGCCCGCAACTCACTGAATGCCTTTCCTACACACAAGCAGCTGAAGATGGTAGTGGAGGGATCAGCTGGGGAGAGTCGGGGCATTCGTCTCTAGCTAATGTCACTTTCTTCCTCCGCTTTGTGGTCTCTAAGTCTTTTGCAGCTCTGGGGGTCCCAGGGACAGCCTGATACTGAGGGGATTCGGGGATGACAAAGGGCCTGGGTCCAGAGCCTTGCCACTCCTAACAACTCCTCTGCCTTTGGGGGAAAAAAAAGCTTCCAAAGGTGAGGGGAGATGGTGACTGTTTAAGAAAAAAACAAACACCATCTGTGAGAATAAGAAACCTACTTCTGACTCTACTCGTCCTGAAATAAATCATTTTCCCCAAGGAAAGGTAGATTTCTAACAATGTCCAACCACTCCTATACTGATCATCTCTCCCAGACACAACACAGGGTCTGGCCAAAGCCTGTGGCCTCAGCTCAAGGGACACATAGATGATTGTCTCCAAGTGGGTGTTCAATCAACATCTCTTGATTTCCACTCCCCATGGGTCCTCGCTCTGTTCTTTCCCCAGTTTTCCACAGCATTAAAACGTCACCTTCAATTACTCAATGACTCAGACCTACATCTGAGGAATCCTTGTTCTCCCTTACCTCGTATATCCAATCCAGGGGCAAGTCTGATCAGTTCCACCTCCAAAATGTATCTCGGGTCTTTTCTCCTGCCTCCCTCCCCAATCCCACTTCCAGAGCTCAAGTCTGATCATTGTCCCTGGCAATAGCTTCCAAAGTATTCGTTTCAGTTCTCCTTCTCCCCCTTACAGCCCACTCTCCATTCATCAGCTAGCGTGATATTTTTTTAAAGAGGAAGATGGGCTCATGATTTATCCCTCAGCCCTCTGCTCAAATCCTCCTTTGGTTTCCCGTAGCTCTTAACATAAAGCCCAGAGTGCTGATGCAACACACAGGCCCGGAATAACCTGACTCCAGCTCACTTCTCCAGCCCAATCCTGCAACACTCTCCTCGCTCACTAGGCTCCTTTTCATGATTTGCTCCTTTTCTTTGAATACAGTGGGCCTCCCCAACCTCTAGAGGCTACACTTGCTGTTCCCTCCACCTGGAATATTCTTGCCTGGATTCTTTGTTCTTTGCATGACTGATTTATTCTTACCCCTCAGGTCTCAGTTCAAATGCATCTGCTCACAGAGGCCACCATAGCTACAAGCCAGCCCCAGTTACAGCTGTACCACCCTGTCTATTTCCTTCTGGGCCCTTATCTTAGTCTGAAATCATCTTTTTGGGTGTTTGTTTTCTTGCTCATTGCCTTTCTCACTAGGATCTAATTTCCAGGGAAACAGGAACTTTGTTGGTCTGCTCTGCTGTTGCTTCTGTACCTGGAACAGAGTCTGTTCAATAGTTACTGACCGCTTGAATAAGTAACAGCATATGAGGGGAGAAGCCAGTGGCCCTCCTCTTCTTTGCCTTCTCCCCACTCACTCAAGACTTTGGGTCTTAATTACTTGGCCTACCTTTCCAGCTCACAGGATAATAGAACGTATTCTTTTGTGTGTCTGTATGTATGTGGTGAAGTGAAAGTTGCTCAGTCATGTCTGACTCTTTGCGACACCAAGGACTAAATAGTTCATGGAATTTTTCAGGCCAGAATACTGGAGTGAGTAGCCTTTCCCTTCTCCAGGGGATCTTCCCAACCCAGGGATCAAACTCAGGCTTCCCACATTGCAGATGGATTCTTTACCAGCTGAGCCACAAGGGAAGCTCCATGAGCCACAAGGGAAGTAAGTACATGTCGTAAGAACAGATAATAGGAGATCTACCCGCTTAACACATCTTAATTGTACAGGACAGTATTGTTAACTATAAGTTAACAATATTGTACAGCAGCTCTTTAGGACTTACTCATCTTGTATAACCAAGACTTAATACCCTCTGAACAACAATTCCCCTTTCCCCTCAGCCCTTGCAACCACCATTCCACTTGTTGCATCCTGAGTTTGACTACTGTAGATATCTCACAGAAGTAGAATCACACAGTATTTGTTCCTCTGTGACTGTTGTATTTACTTAGCATAATGTTCTCAAAGTTCACCCATATTGTCCCATTTATGAAGGGATTTTTTGGAGTGTGCTGGGGACCCACGTAGACTTTACTTCACAGCCAAGAGCAGCAGGAGTTAGAAAAGTAAGGATTCCAGCAATCTCACTCCTGGGCAAATACCTAGAGAAAATTCTAATTTGAAAAGATACATCCATCTCAGTATTTATAGAAGCACTGCTTACAAGAGCCAAGCATGGAAGCAACCTAAGTGTCCATCAACAGATGAATGGATCAAGATGATGTGGTATATATATTACAATGGAATTTTACTCAATCATGAAAAAGGATGAAATAATGCCATTTGCAGCTACATGGATGAATCTAGAGATTATCATACTAAGTGAAGTAAGTCAGAGAAAGACAAATATAGTATTACTTATATGTGGAATCTAAAAAAAGATACAAATGAACTTATTTAGAAAAAAAGACACGCTCGCAGACATAGAAAACAAACTTATGGTTACCAAATGGAAAAGGTCGAGAGGGATAAATTAGGAGTTTGGAGTCAACATAGACACACTAATATATATAAACTAGGTAAACAACAGGGACTCACTGTATAGCATAGGGGACTATATTCAATATCTTGTAATAAACTATAATGGAAAAGAAACAAAGAATAAGTGAGGATGTGTGAGAGGCACAAGAGCTCAGAACAGTAACAGTCCCCATCAGCCTTTTATATCCTTTACTCCAAGGAATTCCTTGACCTTGAGTCTTGGTGTTCTTGATCTGAGATGGGATTAGTAACCGCCACCTTGCAGGGGTATTGTCAGGGTCAAATGAGAGAACGTTCTTGAAGCTGACTTGGTACAGAGAGACTCTACAGTCTTGGAGCAGGAACAGAGTTTTCAGATGCTGTCTTGGTGGGCATGTTGACCGATGTCACTTAGAAGGACAAAGACTTTCTAGAAGGGTGCAAGCCGCGTGGAGCAGAAACTTGGTCTTATCCTTGCTGTCTGCCCAGTGCCTAGAACAGTGACTGGCACAGCAGAGGCCCTCAAAACCCAGGAGAAGTAGCCAGTGAAACCCAAGTGTTGATATTAGTCAAAAATGAGAGAGATAAAACAAAGGAGTCTGGGTTAATACTGCTGAAATCCTTTGCTCTCAGTTGTAACAAAAGAAAAAAAAGAACAAGGTGTAACTGAGTATAGTCAGGACTGTAATGAAATAGCTTGAACTTGTTTGGAGCTAATACAGGATTTAGCACTTAGGAACCTTGTTCTTCTGGACTGTTATTTCGCCCCTCTCTCATCTCTCTCCCGTTTGGACTCAATATATTTCCCAGCAGCAAGCCTTCCATATTACTTTTCTACCATGCTTCACTTCCCTCAGACAGACTCTGGGATTAACTTGGGCAATCAGTTCTGTTCAGATGAGGGAACTCTTCATTTGGGCTGATGAATGTGGAAACACAAGTAAATTATTCACTCGGAGTCAGTCACTCTTTGTCACCGTGGTGAGAAAGCAACAGCCGGGGCTCCAGCCTCTCCCCCTCCCACCCTGGTGCCTGGCTGTGGGGCCACCCCAAAATTGTTCAGTCCTGAGAACTGCCACTCTCCTCCTCAGTCAGTTCCCAAAGCGAAGTGATTCATGATTTACGGGAGCCATCTCCACGTCTGGACATAGCTCCAGGCACAAACCAGGGACCACACTGACCTGGGAGGTGAGTCTGCATTTTCTCAGTGAGGTTCACGTATGAAGTGTGAAAACGTCACAAACTTCTGCCCATGATGTTTCTTCTGCAAGAAAAACTTCCCCAACCCTTCTTCCCCCCGCCCTTTGGCTTATTTATTCCTGAAGATTTCTCATGGTTACCTGATTTCACAGAGTCAAGGGTCCTTCCCCCAACTCTCATGCTGGCCCCTTCTATGGCCCTTAACTCACTATTCCCTGCTCTACACTGAGAGCTCCCCCGTGGCGGGGACTTGTCTTATTCCCCTTTGATCTCCTGGGCCTAAAACAAGACTAATCACACAAGCATTAGTGAACTGGGTGGGGGGTGGGGGGAGGAGGTTGAAAAAAAAGGAAGCAACTTTCTGGTGATCACACATCTGAGAAGTGGCAGAGCCAGGTATATGAGTTAACTTGGAAGTATAACAAACTCCCGATCTCCAGGATAAAACAACATCCATTTACTTTGCAATCACGTTGCATGTCAGCAGCTGCAAGACAGCTGTGTGTCTGCTCTATGGCTCTCCTTATTCTGGGACCCCAGTGAAAGCAGCCTCCTCTGTGTAGGCTACACTCACTATCAATGCAGAAGTGATGAGCAAGAGGTTGACACGAACCACACACTCAGAGCTTTTGCTCAGGCATATTATATGTCAAATTTGCTTATATTACATTGGCCAAAACAATGGCAAAGCCCAAAGTAGGTGGATGGGGGAGATATCCAGCTCTCCTCCAGGGAATCTTTAAGTGGAATGAAACGGTCTACCACACCAGGATGATGTGACTCCTAAGTGGCCTGTCTTTGCTCTGCACCTGCCTTCTAGCTTAGAAGACCCCTCCCTAGGCTTAACCCTTAGAAAATAAGGAAAAGTGAGGGATCCAGATATACAGAGGGAAACGTATTAAAGAATCCTCATGACATCTTTCTGAAAAAGCTGTTTGTTTTCCATCTTGATGAAAAATTGGCAATATTTACACCATCATGGCCCAAGTAGAATTGAGACTTCATAACTGAGTTCACTTTTGCAATCCTCTCATGTTTCATGGAATCATACATTTTCTTACTCCTCTGAGAATCATGTCCTTAAAACACAATGCTTATAGAAATAACGGGAAACACATGCAACAGAAGCTCATCTCTTCCCAAGTCTACATTTATGAGCCTCAAATCTAAAGCAAAATCAGAAAGAGCTGTACTGAGTGAGCACCTACAAGTCAAGCCAAGATTATGAAACTATTTCCCAACTGAGAGATGACACATCTCAGGAATATGGGCCTGATTTTCCCCTTTCTCTCAATGTCCTGCTTGTTCATAGCCCCTGTGATATCTGGGTGCCTTTATGATTCCCCAAGGAACTGGGGAAAAGAAGAAAGTGACAGAAGAACTAATGCTTGTTTGCAAACTAGACTCTGCTTAGTGATCAGTTCAGTTCAATCACTCAGTCGTGTCAGACTTTTTGTGACCCCATGGACTGCAGCACAGCAGTCTTCTCTGCCCATCACCAATTCCCAGAGCTTACGCAAATTCATGTCCATAGAGTGAGTGATGCCATCCAACCATCTCATCCTCGGTCATCCCCTTCTCCTCCTGCCTTCAATCTTGCCCAGGATCAAGGTCTTTTCTAGAACTAACACCCAAAAAAGATGTCCTTTTCATTATAGGGGACTGGAATGCACAGGTAGGAAGTCAAGAAACACCTGGAGTAACAAGCAAATTTGGCCTTGGAGTACAGAATGAAGCAGGGCAAATGCTAATACAGTTTTGCTGAGAGAATGCACTGGTCATAGCAAACACCCGCTTCCAACAACACAAGAGAAGACTCTACACATGGACATCACCAGACAGTCAATTCTGGAATCAGATTGATTATATTCCTTGCAGCCAAAGATGGAGAAGCTCTATACAGTCAGTAAAAACAAGACCGGGAGCTGACTGTGGCTTGGTTCATGAATTCCTTAGACTAGAGATCTCTTCAAGAAAATTAGAGATACCAAGGGAACATTTCATGCAAAGATGGGCTCAATAAAGGAGAGAAATGGTATGGACCTAACAGAAGAAGATATTAAGAAGAGGTGGCAAGAATACACAGAAGAACTGTACAAAAAAGATCTTCATGACCCAGATAATCACAATGATATGATCACTCACCTAGAGCCAGACATCCTGGATGTGAAGTCAAGTGGGCCTTAGGAAGCATCCCTATGAACAAACTAGGTGATGCAATTCCAGTTGAGGTATTTCAAATCCTGAAAGATGATGCTGTGAAAGTGCTGGATGCAATATGCCAGCAAATTTGGAAAACTCAGCAGTGGACACAGGACTGGAAAAGATCAGTTTTCATTCCAATCCCAAAGAAAGGCAATGTCAAAGAATGCTCAAACTATCACACAATTGCCCTCATCTCACACGCTAGTAAAGTAATGCTCAAAATTCTCCAAGCCAGGCTTCAGCAATATGTGAACTGTGAACTTCCAGATGTTCAAGCTGGTTTTAGAAAAGGCAGAGGAACCAGAGATCAAATTACCAACATCTGCTGAATCATCAAAAAAGCAAGCAAGTTCCAGAAAAATATTTACTTCTGCTTTATTGACTGTGTCAAAGCCTTTGACTGTGTGGATCACAACCAACTGTGGAAAACTCTGAAAGTGATGGGAGTACCAGACCACCTGACCTGCCTCTTGAGAAACTTATACGCAGGTCAGGAAGCAACAGTTAGAACTGGACATGGAACAACAGACTGGTTCCAGATAAGGAAATGAGTACGTCAAGGCTGTATATTGTCACTCTGATTATTTAACTTATATACAGAGTACATCATGAGAAACACTGGGCTGGATGAAGCACAAGCTGGAATCAAGATTTCCGGGAGAAATATCAATAACTTCAGATATGCAGATGACACTACCCGTATGGCAGAAAGTAAAGAAGAACTAAAAAGCCTCTTGATGAAAGTGAAAGAGGAGAGTGAAAAAGTTGGCTTAAAGCTCAACATTCAGAAAACTAAGATCATGGCATCCAGTCCCATCACTTAATGGCAAATAGATGGGGAAACAGTGGAAACAGTGACAGACTTGATTTTGGGGGCTCCAAAATCACTGCAAATAGTAATTGCAGCCATGAAATTAAAAGACGCTTACTTCGTGGAATAAAAGTTATGACCAACCTAGATAGCATATTAAAAAGCAGAGACATCACCTTGCCAACAAAGATTCATCCAGTCAAGGCTGTGATTTTTCCAGTAGTCATGTATAGATGTGAGTGTTGGACTATAAAGAAAGCTGAGCACCAAAGAATTGATGGTTTTGAACTGTGGTGTTGGAGAAGACTCTTGAGAGTCCCTTGGACTGCAAGGAGATCCAACCAGTCCATCCTAGTGCTCGCTTTGGCAGCACATATACAACCAGTCCATCCTAAAGGAAATCAGTCCTGAATATTCATTGGAAGGACTGATGCTGAAGCTGAAACTCCAATACTTTGGCCATCTGATGCAAAGAACTGACTCATTTGAAAATACCCTGATGCTGGGAAAGATTGAAGGCGGAATGAGAAGGGGACGACAGAGGATGAGATGGTAGGTGACATCACCAACTCAATGAACAAGTTTGAGTAAAGTCTGGGAGTTGATGACGGAAGACAGGGAGGCCTGGCATGCTGCAGTCCATGGGGTTGCAAATAGTCAGACACAACCAAGCGACTGAATTGAACTGAACTGAACTGAATGGACCTGACATTCCAGGTTCCTATGCACTATTGCTCTTTACAGCATTGGACTTTGCTTCCATCACCAGTCATATCCACACCTGGGTGTCGTTTTTGCTTTGGCTCTGTCCCTTTATTATTTCTGGAGTTATTTCTTCACTGATCTCCAGTAGCATATTGGGCATCTACCGACCTGGGGATTTCATCTTTCGGTGCCCTATCTTTTTGGCCTTTTCATACTGTTCATGGGGTTCTCAAGGCAAGAATACTGAAGTGGTTTGCCATTCCCTTCTGCAGTGGACCACATTTTGTCAGAACTCTCCACCATGACCCATCTGTCTTGGGTGGCCTTACATGGCATGGCTCACTGTTTCATTGAGTAAGACACGGCTGTCATCCATGTGATCAGATTGGTTAGTTTCCTGTGATTGTGGTTTTCATTCTGTCTGCCCTCTGATGGAGAAGGATAAAAGGCTTATAGAAACTTCGTGATGGGAGAGACTGACTGAGGGGGAAACTGGGTCTTGTTCTGATGGTGGAGATGGTCTCAGTAAATCTTTAATCTAATTTTCTTCTGATGGGCAAGGCTGTGTTCACTCCCTGTTGTCTGACCTGAGGCCAAACTATGGTGGAGGTGATGAAGATAACGTCGCCCTCCTTCAAGAGGCCCCGTGATGCACTGCTGCACTGAGTGCCCCCAGCCCTGTAGCAGGCCACCCCGGACACACGCCTCTCCCGGAGACCCCCGACCACTCACTGGCAAGCCCGGGTCAGTCTCTTGTGGGGTCATTGCTCTTTCCTCCTGGGTCCCGGTGCGCACAAGGTTTTGTTTGTGCCCTCCAAAGGCCTGTTTCCCCAGTCCCATGTAAGTTCTGGTGGCTCTATGGTGGGGTTAATGGCAACCTCCTCCCAAGAAAGCTTATGCCATACCCTTAGTATGATAGGCAACAATAAAAAAAACTGGCAATGTAGCTCAAATTTCCAGATGTCTGGAGTCTAGAAAGATTGGAAGATGAAACAAGGTTAGCCTGCTTTTCACTTGGCAGTGGTTAGATAGCCCTGAGTAATGATGCAGCTGAGCGATGTCTGCCCTTGTTAACTGGGACGTAAGCTGTGTTCTCCAGACGGAGAGAACAACCCCCTAATGTCTGAATGTGTACCTACCCACGCATTCTAGCCCTCTTCACTCACGTACATAAGGCGTCTATGGGTACCTGTCGTTTTCAACTCTCCAGGCTCCTCTGTCCATGGGACTCTCCCATGAATACTGGAGTGAGTTGCCATGCCGTCTTCCAGGGAATCTTCCCAACCCAGGGATCAAACACGCATCTCTTATGTCTCTTGCATTGGCAGTTGGGTTCTTTACCTCTAGAGCCACCTGGGAAGCCCCTGTTTATTATTAATAAGTGTCTACTGTGAATGAAGGACTGTTATAGAAGCTATTTATTCTCCTTGTTTGTTGACTTTCCTCATGAATAATGCAAAAGAATGATCCTCCTTTTCCAAATTTCCCACTCAATTCCATGCTGAGAGGGTCACATAAAGACTTTGGGACCAGGGTGACTGGTATCCCTAAAGTCCAGTGAATAGTTTTGTTTAGGCCATTGATATAACTGACCTGGACTCCAATTCTAGCTAAAAGTCATACAATTCTCTGAGCCTATTTCCTCATTTGTAAAATGGGCATATTAATTTGATCCTGATGGGTTGCTATGAGGATGGAATAGATTAGATCATGTATGTAAAAAAGCAGGCCAGACATAATAAAATATTCAATAAGTCTTAACTTCCTTTCAAAGTCCTATCCACCTTACAGTCTCACAGAACAAGAATACTGGGTACATGTAATAATTATACAGAGAGACTATTAGCTAACAGATATGAGTGGCAGTAGTCTCTCAAAGAGATAATGGAAAACTAGTTAGGTCCCTCTGTTTTAGGAAAGGGATGTACTGTTGCCCATGGCCAACGTGCCCTGTGATGCCAATGTGCCAATGTGATGTGGCTTCCTGTGGACAGTCTAGTCCTGTTTGGGCTGTGAAGATGTTTTCTTATTTATTGTTTATATTTTTATTTCTTATCATTGTACTTTGTTTTATGAAGTTGATTGGACAGATGTTGTCCCATTTTACAGATACAGAAAGGTAAGGCTCGGGTGTTCTAGTTCTAGGACTCTTGGTTTTAAAAGCCAAAAACCACTCAAGCTAGCTCTGGTTGGACAATCTAGTGGACTGGAGAGTCCTGGCTCCAGAATACAGCTCATCCTTGCAGGGACAGAAATTGGCCAGTTGAGGACCAAGTTTGCTCTTTCTCGCAGCAGTCTCATAGTCCCTCTCATTTCTTTCTCTGAATATTCAGCTTGCAGTCAGCCCAAAATGACCAAAAGCATGACTTTGCCCTTTGTCCTTTGAACTTATCAGCTCCCATTGGCCAAGGCTAAGCCTCTCTCCTGGAGTGTGAGGTTCTTTCCTGCCTATGGGCATAGAATGCCAGGGAGAAGACCCTACAATGTACACTGCACCTGTTCTATGGGTTTTCTGCCTTTGGCCTTTTTTCATAGCAGAATTGAAGAGTGGCAATATTCAAAGTAACAGCAATTTAGAATTTTCCAGAATTATAAAGGAACATATTAATGTGGGTAAACCCAAGTAAATATTGGCTATACAAACAGTTATAATAAAGTCTAATTTGGGGTGTTAAAAAATACTGAACAACAGTAGCTTTTAGTTAGGAGATTAATTATAGTTAAAATGAAATGTTGTTAAAATTCTTTGAATCATTTTGGTGGAAAGCATATATTTAATTTAGTCCATCAAATATGCATAATGTAATTTCTAACATAACACTAAAAGAACAAAAATAATATGTGTAACTTCCATACTTCATTGTTCAGTCACTAAGTCGTGTCTGACTCTTTGTGACTCCATGGGCTCTATACCACACCAGGCTTCCCTGTCCTTCACTATTCGAATAAATTTCAACCCAAAAGAAGGCAAAAAAGCAGAGACTGAGTGGAAGAAGACAAAACGACAAGACCAATGTAAAGAACAAAATGGTAAAACAAGTCCAACTCTACCTGTGATCCAAATATAAAATGACTAAATCTCCCAGTTAAAATTAAAAAGTTACCAGAATTTTAAAAATGTTACCAGAATAATAAAAGATTACCAGAAAAAATAATGTCTTATATACTGTAGTGTAGATGAAAAGTATACAGGAGTAATCAAAGATTAAAGCATAAAGATGGGGAAAGGTACATCATTTAAATACTAAATAAAAGAATGCTCATGCTCTATTAGTATTACCTAGTTAAATAGACTTTAAAGTAAAGAGCATTACTATAGATCATAGGTGTCACTACATATTGATAAAAATTCAATTAACTAGGGAGATTTAACTATTTTAAACTTGCATGTAGTATAATGATATTACTTCAAAATAAATGAAACAGAACCAATGGAACCATAAGGAAAGCTGATAAATGTCTTCATAATGGGAGATTTTTAAATATTTTTGTATCGCAGTAACAAAAGCTCAAAGCAAGAAAAAATTCAGTAAGCAAATAGAAGACATAAATGCAAAATCTAAAAGTCTGATATAATCGAAATCTATAGCAACTGTTAGAGAATAATAATCTTCCCTTTTAAATAAAGAACACTAAACAAAATCTGAATGAATTTCAAACAATTTGTATTGTGTAGACTATGTTTAGTGACCAAAATGCATTTAAGTTAGATAACAACAACAAATGCATAACTAGAAAAATCCATTTGAATACCAAAAATCACACATCTAAATAACCCATATATGAAAAGCAGAACATAATGGGAATTAGAAAATACTTAGAACTAAATAATATTGAAAATATAGCATATAAAAACTTGTGGGATGTCGCAAAATTGGTACTTGTAGGAAAATCTGGACTTCCCAGGTGGCTCAGATGGTAAAGCGTCTGCCTACAATGCTGGAGACCCGGGTTCGATCCCTGGGTCGGGAAGATCCCCTGGAGAAGGAAATGGCAACCCACTCCAGTATTCTTGCCTGGAAAATCTCATGGACACAAGAGCCTGGTGGGCTACAGCCCATGGGGTCGCAAAGAGTCGGACATGACTGAGGGACTTCACTATCTATCTGTCACTATAGGAAAATCTGTGTAGTAAAATGCTTATATTCATAAAGGTTGAAAATTAATGAACTATGCTTTCTCAAACTTCGTTAATGAGAATAAACTGAAAGACAGTAAAAGGGAGGAAATAATGAGAAGAGCAAAGCTACTAAAATTAGAAAGATGTGCACTAGAGATAATCAGGAAAGCCAAAAGTAAATGCTTAAAAAAGACTAAAATAACTAAAATTATCAAATATCTGCTAGGGTTCTTAGGGAAGTTAAAATTATGAGATATAGAAGATGGCACCCAATAAAGATATAACACAGAATTAAAAGGTAATAAAATGATTATGAATGAATTTATTGTAAACTAGAAAACATAGGTAAAATAAAGAAATACCTAGGATACATGCTGAAGGTTATTAAAAACAAAAGGGATACCATGAAGAGTTGTAAAATAATTAAAGAAACCATCACTAGCTTAAAATTGTCCAGTACAGAAATAAAAAGCCAGAAGACTGCACTCATAAGTTCTACCAAACATTAAAAAACAGGTGAATCCAATATCACAGACATTCTTTCAGATACTATGGAAAGAGGGAATGCATCCCAACTCATTTTATAAAGCTGGTATACCTTGATATCTAAATCTAACCATCTCAGGAGATGAAAAAAAGCATACAGTAAAATTTAACATCCATTGAGTTTTTTAAAAAACACACCATTGCAGACTAAAAATAGAAGGAAACTTCCCTAAGATAATGTAAGGTATTTACAACATTATAGCAAACGGTACACTGAATAGTTTATATTTTTTAAAATGCTCTTCAAAATTAAGAACAAGTTGAGGTGCTTCCTGTCACTACTTGTATCCAACATTACATTCTAGTTCTAGTCAGTTGAGCAATACAAGAAAAAAATAGAAGTCATAAAGATTGGAAAAGGGTAAAGAAAATCATAATTATTCATAAGTTTTATGATTATCTATGAAGAATACCCCAAAGAATCTGCAAATTATTCAAATTAAGATAATTTAATAAAATTGCTAGGTAGAAAAATCAATATATGTATACATATGTTTAAATTTTATGTCTATACCCAAGATTAAATTTCAATAAAAAGGTAAAGTAAATCTAAAAAAGTATACATGACATAAGAGAAAATTATACAATGGTATTCCAAAACATATTAAAGAAGATCTAAATTAATGGCTCTAAACAATATCTAATTAACTGGAAAAATATATCTTTTCCATAGACAGGAGGAATCAGAACTATAATATCAATGCAATACTATGCCTATTGCAATCCCAGTTGGGTTTCTCATGAAACTTGAAAAGTTGATTCTAACAATCACATGAAAAACCATACCATCCTGAAAAGGAAAATTAGTATGGGGTGCTTATTTTAACAGATAAAAAATGCATTGTGAAATTATCATTATTATGTCCTTTAATTTCAGGACAAACAAATTGAACAAGCCAATGGAACAAATGGGAGAGCCCAGAGAGAGATCCATAAATACTTGGAAACTTGATGTATAAGAACTGGAATTGCAGATAAGTAGGGAAAGAGGGTCCTTTCCTTAAATCATTCTGGGAAAATCAATAGTCCTACAGAAAAATTGTAATCTTGCCTCAAATAACATGTGATGATCAATTCTAGATACATAAAATATTTCTTATGAAAGGAGAAACTATAAAACCTCTAGAAAAACAACGGAAAATAAGGTCTTTAAGACCTTAGGTTGCAAAATATTTCTAAGACTCCAAAAGCAGAAATCATAAAGGAAAATATTAATAAATTCAGTTCACTGAAATTAAGCCTTTCTAATATGAGAGCCCATAAAGAAAACAAATCACCAATTGGGAAAACCTCAAAGGATTAGTATTCAGCATATATAAAGTGGGGCTTCCCTGGTGTCTCTGATGGTAAAGAATCTACCTGCAATGCAGAAGACCCAGGTTCAATCCCTGGGTTGGGAAGATCCCCTGGAGAAGGGACTGACAACCCACACCAGTATTCTTGCCTGGAGAATTCCAGGGATAAAGCAGACTGATGGGCTCTAGTCCACGGGGTTGCAAAGTCAGATATGACTAAGCGACTAATACATGAACATAAGTGTTAAAGGTCTTCCCTGTAGCTCAAAAGGCAAAGAATCTGCCTGCAACACAGGAGACCCAGGTTCAATCCCTGGGTTGGGAAGATCCTCTGGAGAAGGACAAGGCAATCCACTCCAGTATTCTTGCCCAGAGAATTCCATGGACAGAGGAGACTGGTGGGCTGCAGTCCATGGGATCACAAAGAGTCAGATATGACTGAGCGACTAATAAACACATATAAAGCAGTTCCGTAAATCAATAAGAAAATAGTGAAAGTAGAGAACCCTCATAGAAGAATAAGCAATGCCATGAAGAGTCAGTCATTTGACAGATGTGGAAACAAAATGACCAACATGAGAAAGCAGATGCTCAGTTTCATAAAGATCAAAAAAAATTCTAGTTTTATGCCACTAAGACTTTCAAAAAGTGAGGCTAATTTATTTAAAAGATAATTAACTCTTTAAATTAAAATTAATAACAACACACTATGGGATTTTTAATCCCATATAAGTGAAATGTATGCCATAAATAGCATAAAAATGGGAAAGGAGAAAAACAGCATACTGTTTATATTTATTTGCTAGGGCTTCTAGGTGGCTTAAACAACAGAAATGTATTGTCTCACAGTTCTTTTTTTCAAATATTTATTTATTTATTTGGCTGTGTTTGGTCTTAGTTGTGGCATGCAGGATTTTGATCTTCATTGCTGCATTCAGGATCTTTACTTGAGGCAGACAAATTCTTAGTTGTGGCATGTGGGATCTAGTTCCCTAACCAGGGATCAAACCTGGGTCCCCTCATTGGGAGGACAAAATCCTAGCCACTGAACCACCAGGAAAGTCCCTGTCTCACAGTTCTGGAGACTAGAAGTCCAAGATAAAGCTGTCAGCAGGATTGGTTCTTTCTGAATGATGTGAGGGAGAATCCCTTTCAAGCTTTCCTCCTTGCTTCTGGTGGTTTGCTGGCGTTCTTAGGAATTCTTGGCTTGTAGGAGCATTACTTCAATCTATGCTTTCATCTTTATTTGTTGTCCTCCCTGGGTGTGTAAATGACTATGTCCAAATTTCCTGCACTGGTCACACTAGATTAGGGAACCACTCGGCTTCCCTGGTAGCTTAGATGGTAAAGTGGCTGCCTGCAATGCGGGGGACCTGGGTTCAAACCCTGGGTTGGGAAGATCCCCTGGAGAAGAAATGGTAACCCACTCCAGTGTTCTTGCCTGGAAAATCCCATGGATGGAGGAACCTGGCAGGCTACAGTCCATGGGGTCGCAAAGAGTCGGACATGACTGATCGATTTCACTTTCACTACTCCAGTATAAACTCATCTTAACTAATTATACCTGCAACAACACTATATCCAAATAAGATCACATACTGAGGTAGTGGAATTAGGACTTCAACTTATGAATATTAGAAGTGTGTAATTCAATCCATAACTCTCTGCCCTCAAATTTGCACCCTTCTCACATGCAAAATTTTGAGCATTACTTTACTAGCGTGTGAGATGAGTGCAATGGTGCAGTAGTATGAGCACTCTTTGGCATTGCCTTTCTTTGGGATTGGAATGAAAACTGACCTTTTCCAGTCCTGTGGCCACTGCTGAGTTTTCCAAATTTGCTGGTGTATTGAGTGCAGCACTTTCACAGCATCATCTTTTAGGAGTTATTTCAACTATTTTAGTTGAAATAGCTTAACTGGAATTCCATCACCTCCACTAGTTTGTTCCTAGTGATGCTTCCTGAGGCCCATTTGACTTTATATTCCAGGATGTCTGACTCTAGGTGAGTGATCACACCATCATGATTATCTGGGTCATGAAGATCTTTTTTGTACAGTTCTTCTGTGTATTCTTGCCACCTCTTAATATCTTCTCCTTCTGTTAGGTCCATACCATTTCTGTCCTTTATTGTGCCCATCTTTGCATGAAATGTTCCCTTGGTATCTCTAATTTTCTTGAAGAGATCTCTAGTCTTTCCCATTCTATTGTTTTCCTCTATTTCTTTGCACTGATCACTGAGGAAGGCTTTCCTATCTCTCCGTGCTATTCTTTGGGACTCTGTATTCAGATGGGTATATCTTGCCTTTTTTCCTTTGCTTTTCACTTCTCTTCTTTTCACAGCTATTTGTAAGGCCTCCTCAGACAGCAATTTTGCTTTTTTGCGTTTCTTTTTCTTGGGGATGGTCTTGATCCCTGCCTCCTATACATTGTCGTGAACTTCTGTCCATAGTTCATCCAGCACTCTGTCTAGTGCTGATCTAGTCCCTTAAATCTATTTCTAATTTTCCACTCTATGATCATAAGGGATTTGATTTAGGTCATACCTGAATGGTGTAGTGGTTTTCCCTACTTTCTTCAATTTAAGTCTGAATTTGGCAATAAGAAGTTCACGATCTGAGCCACAGTCAGCTCCCAGTCTTGTTTTTGCTGACTGTATAGAGCTTCTCCATCTTTGGCTACAAAGAATATAATCAATCTGATTTTAGTGTTGACCATCTGGTGATGTCCATGTGTAGAGTCTTCTCTTGTGTTGTTGGAAGAGGGTGTTTGCTATGACCAGTGTATTCTCTTGGCAAAACTCTATTAGCCTTTGCCCTGATTCATTCCGTACTCCAAGGCCAAATTTGCTTGTTACTCCAGGTGTTTCTTGACTTCATACTTTTGCATTCCAGTTGCCTATAATAAAAAGGACATCTTTTGGGGGTGTTAGTTCTAAAAGGTCTTCATAGAACCATTCAACTTCAGCTTCTTCAGCGTACTGGTTGGGGCATAGACTTGCATTACCATGATATTGAATGGTTTGCCTTGGAAATGAACAGAGATCATTCTGTTGTTTTTGAGATGGCATCCAAGTATTGCATTTCAGACTCTCTTGTTGACTATGTTGGCTACTCCATTTCTTCTAAGGGTTTCTTGCCCACAATAGTAGATACAATGGTCATCTGAGTTAAATTCACCCATTCCAGTCCATTTTAGGTCGCTGATTCCTAAAATGTCAATGTTTACTCTTACCATCTCCTGTTTGACCACTTCCAATTTGCCTTGATTCATGGACCTAACATTCCAGGTTCCTATGCAATATTGCTCTTTACAACATCAGACCTTGCTTCTGTCACCAGTCACATCCACAACTGGGTGTTGTTTTTGCTTTGGCTCCATCCCTTCATTCTTTCTAGAGTTATTTCTCCACTGATCTCCAGTAGCATATTGGGCACCTACCGACCTGGGGAGTTCATCTTTCAGTGTCCTATCTTTTTGCCTTTTCATACTGTTCATGGGGTTCTCAAGGCAAGAATACTGAAGTGGTTTGCCATTCCCGTCTTCAGTGGACCATGTTTTGTCAGAACTCCCCTCTAAGACCCATCCATCTTGGGTGGCCCTACATGGCATGGCTTATTTTCACTGAGTTAGACAAGGCTATGGTCCATGTGATTAGATTGGCTAGTTTTCTGTGATTGTGGTTTCAGTCTGTCTGCCCTCTGATGTCCTCTCTCAGTGCCTACTGTCTTACTGGGGTTTCTCTTACCTTGGATGTGGGGTATCTCCTCTCGGCCGCTCGCCTCTCCAGCACCACGCAGCCGCCACTCAAAATTCTCCAAACCAGACTTCAGCAATACTGAACCATGAACTTCCAGATGTTCAGTATGGTTTTAGAAAAGGCAGAGGAACCAGAGATCAGATTGCTAACATCTGCTGGATCATCAAAAAAGCAAGAGAGTTTCACGTCTATTTCTGCTTTACTGACTATGCCAAAGCCTTTGACTGTGTGGATCACAATAAACTGTGGGAAATTCTTCAAGAGATGGGAATACCAGACCACCTGACCTGCCTTGTGAGAAATCTGCATGCAGGTCAGGAAACAACAGTTAGAACTGGACATGAAACAACCAACTGGCTCCACATAGGAAAAGGAGTACATCAAGGCTGTATATTCTCACCCTGCTTATTTAACTTATATGCAGAGTACATCATGACAAATGCTGGGCTGGAAGAAGCACAAGCTGGAATCAAGACTGCTGGGAGAATTATCAATAACCTCGGATATGCAGATGGCACCATCCTAATGGCAGAAAGTGAAGAACTGAAGAGCCTCGTGATGAAAGTGAAAGAGGAGAGTGAAAAAGTTGGCTTAAAGCTCAACATTCAGAAAACTAAAATCATGGCATCCAGTCCCATCACTTCATGGCAAATAGATGGGGAAACAATGGAAACAGTGACAGACTTTATTTGGGGGGCTTCAAAATCACTGCAGATGGTGACTGCAGCCATGAAATTGAAAGATGCTTGCTCCTTGGAAGGAAAGCTATGACCAACCTAGACAGCATATTAAAAAGCAGAGACATTACTTTGCCAACAAAGGTTCATCTAGTCAAGGCTATGGTTTTTCCAGTGGTCACATATGAATGTGAGAGTTGGACCATAAAGAAAGCTAAGTGCTAAAGAATTGATGCTTTTGAACTGTGGTGTTAGAGAAGACTCTTGAGAGTCCCTTGAACTGCAAGGAGATCGAAACTGTCCATCCTAAAGGAGATCAGTCCTGAGTGTTCATTGGAAGGACTGATGTTGAAGCTGAAACTCCAATACTTTGGCCACCTGATGTGAAGAACTGACTCATTTGAAAAGACCCTGATGCTGGGAAAGATTGAAGGCAGGAGGAGAAGGGGACGACAGAGGATGAGATGGTTGGATGGCATCACCGACTCAATGGACATGGGTTTGGGTAAATTCCGAGAGTTGGTGATGGACAGGGAGGCCTGGCATGCTGCAGTCCATGGGGTTGCAAAATGTCAGACACGACTGAGTGACTGAACTAAACACATGCAAAATACATTCATCCTATCCCCCAAATTTTTATCCCATTCCACCATCTAAATCTAAACTCTCATCTGAATATCATCTAGATCAGTTGTGGGTAAGACTTAAGAATAATTCATCCTGGTGCACAATTCCTCTCCATCTGTGAACCTGCCTGCTACTGCCGCGGTTTGGTCCTTCAGTCGTGTCCGAGCATCTGTTTCCAAACTACAATGGAGGCACAGACATCAGCTAGACATTTTCATTCCAAAAGGGTAAACTGAAAGGAAAAACATAGGATCATGGGTCCAATCAAGTCTGAACCCTAGTAGGGAAAATTCCATTAAATTTCATGACTTGAGACTAGTCAACAGTCCTGTTTGCACTGGTGCTTTGCCCTTCAGACCCAATCTCAACCCTGGGCGGCAGCTCTGCCTCAGCCTTGGGCCTTAGATGGGAACAGTGGCAACCTCACTGGTCTCAGCATGTGTGGCTCTGCCCTTGAAATAAATCTTTCATTTCATCCCATCACTTGTCCCTTTCAGACCAGATCGGCAGTGTTTCCATTGATGTAAAATTGTCAAAACTTTTGTTGGTCTCACATGAAATCCATGAATGATCAAATTATTAGACTGACAGTCTTCACATGTCTTTCCTGAATAACTGCATTCCTGGATTCTGACAAGATGAAAGATTGGGTCCGTGAGTCACATGTCTAGTCTCTTTTGCCAATAGTTGTCCAGTCACACCCTTATCTTCATTTCCAGAGCATGCTATCTGGATAGGCTGAGATTCTTCCCAACTGTCAAATGCTGGTTTATTGTTGCCTATTAGTTATTTATTCAATTTATTTCTCTCCTCTCATAGCAAGGAGACATCCTGCTGCACCTTCTGTACTTGGCTTAGAAATCACCTCAGCCAAATATCCAGGTTTATTACTTAGAAGTGTTTTGTTTCATCCAACAAGGCATAATTTAGCCAAATCCTTTACCTTTCCTCTAATTTTCAATAATATGACCCTCATTTCTGTATGAGACTTCACCAAAAGCATCTTTAACATTCATATTTCTAGCAAAATTCTATTTATGATGATATATGTACTCTTTAAGACAATAGATTCTTTCTCTTCAGCTTTCCTCTTTTCTTCCTGAGCTCTCACGAGAAACTATCTATCTATCTATCTATACAGTCTCCTTAAGTCAATCAGCCCACATGGTCTTGTGCTATATAGTACTTGAATCAGATGTAATAAGTTGAAGAAGTACATTGCAAATTCCAGGGCATCCACTAAAAATAAATAAAAACACAGAAGTATAGTTAATAAGTCAAAGTGGAACATTTTTCTAAAAACTCAATAAAAAAGAAAGGAGGAAAAGGGGAGAAAGAAATAAACAACAGATGGGACAAATACAAAACAAATTGCAAGATGGTAAATTTAAACCCCACTATACTGATAATTAAATTAAGTGTGAACAGTCTAGTCACTCCAATTATAAGACAGAAAGTGTCAGACTGGATTTAGAAAGCAAATTCTAGAGTGACATCAGCAAGATGGAGGAGTAAGAAGTCTCAGGCCTTGTCTCTCCACAGAAATACCAATTTAATTAGCCATCCACAGGTGAAAATACCTTTATGAGAGCTCTGGAATCCAGATGAGGGATTATATCACCCCTGTGAAGCACAGAATGAGTAAAGATGATTGAAAAGGGTAAGAACAATTTCACTTCACCCACATCACCTCTCCCCAAACCTCGCACAGAGAAGCACCAAGAGCAATCCCCTTGATTCAAGAGTCCTCCCATGGGGAAAATAGATAGTGAGCCCCATGTGAAGCCCCGTGCCTGTCCTACCTACCTAGAGACCCCCTTTATGGCCCGCCCTCCCTGTGGTCTCTGTCACCTGGCCCACCCAGAACTCTGCCTATGCTGACTGGTGAACGGCTTTCCCTGCTGACACCATTCTGTAAAGACTGAAAGAGACTGCTGCCTCGTCAAACGTGCAGAATCCAACAGAAGACACAGGAATCATGAAAACCAGGGAACCATGACACCACCAAAGGGGAAAAGTAAAGCATCAGTAATTGACCCTAAAGAAATGGATATCTATCACTGACTGATAAGGAATCCAAAGTAATTATCTTGAATCTCAATGAACTACAGGAAACACGGACAACCAAGTAAAATAGGAAAGCAACACATGAACAAAATGAGAAGCTCAAAAAGGAGATAGAAATCATTAGAGAAATGAAACAAATTTTGATTTCTGAAGAATATAATGACTAAACTGAAGTTCAATCAAAAGTTTCAACAATATACTTAATCAAGTAGAAGAAAGAATCAGGGAATTTCAAGACAAGTCATTTGAAATTATCCAGTGAGAAGAACAAAAGGAATGAAAAAGAGTGAAGAAAGCCTATAAGGACACCATCAAGAAAGCCAATATATGCATTATGGAAGACCCAGAAGGAAAAGAGAAAAAGAGAGGGTTAGAAAGCTTATTTAGCAAAACAATGGCTGAAAGCTCCCCAAATGTTGGGAGGGAAATGGACATCCAGGCCCATGAAACCTAAAAGACTCCAAATAGGTTGAACCTAAAGAAGTCTACATGTATTATAATTGAAATGTCAACAGTCAAAATTAAAGGGAGAACTTTGAATGCAGCAAGACAAAAGCAACTTATCACGTAGAGACGGCTCCCCTCCATAAGACAATTGGCATGTTTCTCAGAAGAAACCTTACAGATCAGAAGAAAATAGGATGATGTATCGTGTTAAAAGAAAAATTTGCAAAACCAGAAGGCTCAACTCAGCAAAACTGTCTTTTTTTTCTCACAGGGTGGAAAATGTATTATGTTAATACACATTCTTCTCAGGAGCATATGGAATATCCTACAGGATCGATTACATGCAATGTCACAAAAGAAGGCTTAACAAATTTAGGAAGCTTGAGAGCATTCTAAACATCTTTCATAACCACGATAGTATAAAACTAGAAATCAATAACAAAAAAAAAATGAAAAAATTCACAGATACATGAAAAGTAAATAACAAACTACTGAACAACCATTGTGCTAATGAGAAATCAGAAAGAAAATTAGAAAAATATCTTGAAACAAACAAAAGTGAAAACACAACATACCCAAACTTGTAGGATACAAAACAGGAGTGCTAAGAATATTTATAGTAATAAAAACATATATTCACAAAGAAGAAAGATCTCAAATCAGCAGTCTAACTATACTGCAAGGAACTATAAAAATAAAAACAAAGTAAGTCCAAAATACCACAAGAAGGAAATAATTAAGATTAGTGGAGAAATAAATATAAAATAGAAAAACAATAGAAAACTTGACAAAATTGAGAGCTGTGTTTTGAAAAGATAAAATCAACAAACCCAAGAAAGAGAGAACACTCAAATAAATAAAATCAGAAATGAGAGGAGAACTTAAACTGACACTACAGAAATGCAAAGGTTTAAGGAGGTAAAAACCTGTACTTCAAAAACAAACTCATAGTAAAGGAGATTGGATTTGTGGTTACTAAAGGTAGGGGATAGGACAAGGGAGAAGTGGATAAAGGCAGTTAAAAGGTACAAACTTCCAGCTATAAGATAATAAATACTAGATATGTAATGTCAATATGATAAATATAATAACACTGCTGTATGCTATATATGAAAATTGTAAATAGAGTATATCCTAAGAGTTCTCATCATAAGGAAATTTCTTCTTTTATTTCTTTAATTTTGTATCTATATGAGATGATGGTTGCTCACTAAATTTACTGTGATAATCATTACATGATGTATAAAAGTCAAATGACTATGCTATACACCTTAAATTTATACAATGCTGTATGTGAATTATGTCTCAGTAAAACTGGAAGAAACTAAAACTAATGTACGAGATTAAAACAGACCCAAATGAATGGAAAGAAGTTCTACCATGTTCATGAATTAATATTGTTAAAGTATTTGTACTATCTGAAGTGGTCAACATATTCATTGAAATCTCTATCAAAATCTCATTGGCATTTTTTACAGGAGTAGAAAAAACAATCCTAAAACTCATATAGAACCACAAAAGACCCTGAAAGCCAAAGCAATTTTGAGGGAGAACAGAATTGGGACCACTGCATTTCCTGATGTCAAAATATTACAAACTTACAGTAAGCAAAACACTATGGTAGTGGCAGTAAAACAGACATGGAGATGAACAAACACAGCAGCAAGCCCAGAAATAAACCCATGTGTGTACAGCTGATCTTTGACAAGGGTATCAAGAATACACAATGGGGAAGAATAGTCTTTTCAATAAATAGCGTTGGGAAAACTGGATATCCATAAGCAAAAGAATGAAATGTGATCCTCATCTTACACCAAACACAAAAATTAATTCAAAATGGATTAAATACTTAATTGTAAACTTGAAACCATAAGATTTATAGGAG
Organism: Cervus canadensis; assembly: GCF_019320065.1. Taxonomy (NCBI): domain Eukaryota; kingdom Metazoa; phylum Chordata; class Mammalia; order Artiodactyla; family Cervidae; genus Cervus; species Cervus canadensis. The sequence goes on from NC_057387.1 coordinate 106,016,008, forward strand.
AAAACAGAAAAAAAAAAGTTTCTTGATATTGGTCTTGTCAATTATTTCTTGCTGATTACACTAACAATATAGGCAACAAAAGCAAAAATAGACAAATGGGACTGTATCAAATTAAAATGCCTCTGTACAGCAATGGAAACAATCAACAAAATGAGAAGGCAAGCTGAGATGGGAGAAAACATTTGCAAACTGTATATCTGATAAAGAGTTAATATTCAAAATATATAAGGAATGTATACAACTTAATAGAAAAAAAACAAATAACCCAATTTTAAAATCAGCAAAGGAACTAAAGAGACATTTCTTGAAAGGAGATAGATACATGTGAAAATGTGATAAAAATCACTAATCATCAAGGAAATACAAATGAAAACTATACTGAGATATCATCTTATACCTTATGTGGTTAGGATGGCTATTATATATATATATAAAAAGATAAGTATTAAACGCAGTTGATGGAAATACAAATTGGTGCAACCACCATGGCAAACAGTATGGACACTTTTCAAAAAATTAAAAACAGAAATACCATATGATCTAGCAAGCCCACATATGGATATTTTTACAAAAGGATATATATAAAATGGAATATTACTTAGTCATTAGATAGAATGAAATAATGTCATTTACAGCAACATGGATGAACCTGGAGATTACCATACTAAGTGAAGTATGTCAGGTAAAGATAAATATCATATAATATCACTTATATGTACAATCTTAAAAAAAGATACAAATGAACTTATTTACAAAACTGAAACAAACCCACTGTCTTAGTGAATGAACTTATGGTTACCATGACAAAAAAGTGGGGGAGAGGGAAAGATTGAGATTTGTGGATTGACATGTACACACTGCTATATTTAAAGTTGACAACCATGTAAATCCATGGCTGATTCACGTCAATGTATGACAAAAACCACTACAATATTGTAAAGGAATTAGCCTCCAATTAATAAAAATAAGTGGGGAAAAAAAAAAAAAGAAAATGCTAAGTAGGATAAAGTACATACAACATCTAGCAAAGTTCCTGACAGGCTCATAGTCATTCAAATGCTAATTCCCCCATAATACACAGATAACCAAATTAATTGTAATGTAGTAAAGGTAATGGAATAAAAATAAATAAATAAATAAAGTTGACAACCAACAAGGACCTGCTGTGTAACACAGGGAACTCTGCTCAGTACACTGTAATGACCTAAATGGGAAAATAATTTGAAAAAGAATAGATACACAGCTATGTATAACTGAATCACTTTGCTACATGCCTGAAAGTACCATAGCATTGTAAATCACTATACTCCAATATAAAATTTAAAAGTTATAAAAAACCAAAAAACAAAAAGATTGGAATCAGGATCTGAAAGAGCTGTCTCTTCTCTTGCATGTTCATTGCAACATTGTTCACAATAGTCAAGATTTGGAAGAAATCTAAATGCTTATTGACAGACAAGTGGATAAAGAATAATGATATATACATAAATAGAATATCACTCAGCCTTTAGAAAAGAAGAAAATCATGCCATTTGCAACATGGATGAAGGACATTATGCCAAGTGAAATAAGTCAGATACAGAAGTATAAATACTACATGATGCCACTTGTATGAGAACTCTAAAATAGTCAAACTCAGAAGCAGAACATAGAATGGTGGCTGTCAGGGCTGCAAAGAAGGGAAACGGGGCAGGGGGATACTAGCCAGAGGGTGTGGCTTCATTTATGCAAGAAAAATAAATCCTACAAATCTACTGTATAGCATAGTGCCTAGAGTTAACAATAATGTATAAACACTCAAAATTTTGAGTGTAAGCTAAATGTTCTTATCACAAAAAGAAAATAATAGCAATAACAAAGAGGAAACTTCTAGAGGTGATGGATATGTTTACAGCATAGATTGTAAAGACGGTTTTATAAATATACTTACTTCCAAACTCATCAAGTTACATTTATTAAACATGTATGGCATTTTGAATATCAATTGTTCTTTGACAAAGTGGTGTTTAGAAATGAAAAATTATTAAAAATAAAAAAGCACAGTCATATGCTGTCTGTAAGAAACATTATTCATTTATCTAGTTTTGAAAGGTAGTACCATTTTGGTGTTGTAGGAAATTTTAAAAGCAAAGAAATTCAAAATTCCCAAAGTATCAAGGCAGGAGATAAGAATTCTATAATCTAAAAATGCTGGGTGAGCTTTCAGCCAGAGGGAGGAAGAGGTCATGTCAGTAGCCAACACAATAGATCCTGAGAAACCACAGGGTTGAGATTGGTGTAGAAACTGGAAGTTAAGCTTTCCGCCCGCCTAAGGAAACAGATCCTTCAGCCTTAAGAGACCATCAGAGAGTGAATAGGTCTAAAAGAGAACGGGCATGGGGAGGGAAGATGTTCACTACTTGAACGTCAAGTTGCCTCTGGCCTTCAATCTGGAGAGTGGTGGACCCTCCTCCCTCTGTGCCCTTCAGCTGTCGGCAGAGCTGGAAACAACACACATATGCTACTCACACAATTTAAATATAAAAATAAAGTAGGTTAAAAATAAAATGACAGAAAAGGGTACACCATGTAAATATGAAACATGAAACTTGAAGTAACTATACTATCAGACAAAGTAGGCATCACACAAAAAATATTACCAAAAATAAAAAGGATCATTTCATAAAGATAAAGGGAACATTAACTAAGGAGCCATGGCAATCTTCAATGTGCATGCACACAATAACAGTTTCAGAATACATGAAACAAAAGCTGACAGAACAGAAAAGAGAAACAGACAAATGCACAATAATAATTGGCAACTGAGCAAGTATCAGTTATTTTCTTAGTAACTGATAGAACAAATAGAAAAACAAAAAGGATATAGAATACTTGATGAATGCTATCAAAAAGCTGGAAATAATTGACATTGACTAAAGAGAGAACACTCTTTCCAACAACAGCAAACCACACATTCTTTCAAGTATACATGGATCTTTCACCAAGTTTAAGCCATGTGTTAGACCAAAAAGTAAATTTTAACAAATTTAAAATAATTGAAATCATATAAAGGATATTCTCTGAATATAATGGAATTAAACATGTTAGTAAAATATACTTGGAAAATTAATAGATATTTGAAAATTGAATCAATGTTTCTAAATAATCCATATCAAAGAGGAAATCATAAGAGGAATCAGAAAATATTTTGAGTTGGGTGAAAACAAAAAGAAAACATATCAAAATCTGTGAAATGAAACTAAAAGAGAGCTTCAAGAACAAATGTATAATTTATATGCTTACATTAGAAAAGAAGAAAAGTATAAAATCAGTTACCTAAGCTTTCATCTTAAGAAAATACAAAAAGAATAATATATTAAGAACAAAGCAAGTAGAAGGAAAGAAACAATTAAAATGAGAACAGAAAACAGTAAAATAGGAAACAGACGGAAAATTGAGAAAATAGTAAAATGAATGGTAAGCCACTTCAGTATTCTTGCCTTGAGAACCCCATGAACAGTATGGAAAGGCAATATATATGTGTGTGTGTGTGTGTGTGTGTATAATTATTGATAAAATGATAGTGAGATTGATCAAGAAATACAGAAGATTCTCAAAATCAGGAATAAAACAGGGACCATCACAATATATCATGTAGGGAATATTGTTAACAACTTTATGCTAACAAATTCTTTATGAACATAGACACAAAATCCTTAATAAACATTAGCAAATTTAATCCTGCAGTATACAAAAAGATAATTGCTGTTGTGTTAGTCAGTCAGTCATGTCTGATTCTTTGTGACCCCATGGACTGTAGCTCACCAAGCTCCTCTGTCCAAGGAATTCTCCAGGCAAGAATACTGGAGTGGGTAGCCATTCCTTTCTCCAGCAAAAAAAAAATAATACGTCTTGACTAACTGGGGTTCATTCCAGGAAGGCATTACTGGTTAACATTAAAAAATCAATCAATGTAATTGAGCATATTAACAGAATAAAAGAAAAACTTTATTATCCCTCAATAGAAAGAAAGCGTTTGAAATCTTCAAGACCCATTCAGCAAACTAGGACTAAAAAGGAATTTTCTCAACCTGAAAAAGGACATCTGCAAAAAACCCTACAGGAGAAAAACTCCCTACATCAAACTTAGTAGTGAAAGACTAAATGCTTTAGCTTCTAAATTGGGAAAAAGACAAAGATGTCTACTATCTTTCTGTTCAACATTGTACTGGCAGTCCTAGGCAGTACAAAATGACAGGAAGATTTTAAAAGGCTCTAAGTAGAAAGTTCTAAGCAATGTACCCAAAAAAGTCACCAGCACTATTAAGCAAGTTTAGTAAGGTCAATATGCAAATTATATTGTACTTCTTTATACTCAATTCAGTTCAGTTGCCTAGCTGTGTCCTACTCTGGGACCCCATGGACTGCAGCACACCAGGCTTCCCTGTCCATCACCAACTCCTAGAGCTTGCTCAAACTCATGTCCATCAAGTCTGTGATGCCATCCAACCATCTAATCTTCTGTCGTCTCCTTCTCCTCCTGCCCTCAATCTTTCCCAGCATCGGGGTCTTTTCCAATGAGTCAGTTCATCACATCAGGTGGCCAAAGTATTGGAGTCTCAGCTTCAGCATCAGTCCTTCCAATGAATATTCAGGACTGATTTCCTTTAGAACTGACAGGTTTGATCTCCTTGCAGTCCAAGGGACTCTCAAGAGTCTTCTCCAACACCACAGTTCAAAAGCATCAATTCTTCGGCGCTCAGCTTTCTTTACAGTCCAACTCTCACATCCATACATGACTACTGGAAAAACCATAGCTTTGACTAGATGGACCCTTGTCAGCAAAGTAATGACTCTGCTTTTTACTATCTGTCTGAGGTTGGTCATAGCTTTTCTTCAAAGGAGCAAGCGTCTTTTAATTTCATGACTGCAGTTACCATCTGCAGTGATTTTGGAGCCCCCCAAAATAATGTCTGTTACTGTTTCTATTGTTTCCCCATCTATTTGTTGTGAAGTAATGGGACTGGATGCCACGATCTTAGTTTTTTGAATGTTGAGTTTTAAGCCAACCTTTTCACTCTCCTCTTTCACTGTCCCTGCAAGCATTCAACTGGAATTTGGAATAAGCAAATCATGCCATTTACAGTTATATCACAAAACATGAAGTACTTAGGGATAAATTTAATAAAATGTGTTCAGACCTATACACTAAAAACTACAAAACAAAGACAGAAAGGGAAGAAGACTAAATAATGAAAAGATATCATGTTCACAAAATCAGTTTTCAAAATTGTTATGACATTTGTCAGTTTTCCCCAAACTGGTCTATAGCTTCAGTGCAATCCCAATAAAAACACTAGTATACTTTTATACAGAAATTGGAAAGGGGATTCTAAAATTTATATGAAAATGCAAAGGAATTGGAATATCAAAGACTATATTTTTAAGACATACTATCTGATTTCAAGATTTGCTATAAAGTTGACTATAAAGGTACAGTAAACAAGACGGAGAGATGTATTGATCAGTGGAAGAGTATGGCAATAGATCTACATATATGGTCAACTAATGGTGCTGTATTAATTTTTCACTGCTGCAACAATAGCACCACTAACTTAGTGACTCAAAAAAATACAAATTTATTATTCTACAGTTCTATAAATTAGAAGTCTAGCACAGGTCTCACTGGGAAAAAGTCACAGTGTCAGCAAGGCTATGTTCCTTATAGAGGGTCTAGAGGAGAATGTTTCCTTGCCTTTTCCAGCTACTAAAGGCTGACCTCAATCCTTGGCTTGTGGTGTCTTCCTTCAAACTCAGCAGTGGTGGATCAAGGACTTTTCACATTGCATGACTCTAACTTTTATTCTGCTTCCATCTTCCATTTTTAAGGACCTCTGTGATTACACTGAGTCCACCCAGGCAATCTGGGATAATCTTCCTATATTGTTGTTCAGTAGCTAAGTCATGTCCGACTCTTCATAACCCCATGGACTGTAACACACCAGGCCTCCCTGTCCTTCACTATCTCCTAGAGTTTGCCCAAGCTTATGTCCATTGAGTCAGTGATGCTATCCAACCATCTCATCCTCTGCCACCCTCTGCCTCCCTATTTTAAGGTCACTCTATCAGCAAATATAACGGCATCTGTAACCTTAGTTTCTCTTTGCTATGTCACCTAACAAATTCATGTGTTAGGTTAGGACATGAACTTAGGGAGGGGCATTATTATTTCATAGATGCCAAGGTAATTATATGATGCAGAGGTAGTCTTTTCAATATGTGATGCTGGTACAGTTGGATATCCATAAAGAAAAAAGAACCTTGGCTATTACCTTATTTCACCCACAAATACTATCTTGAAAAAGAACATATGTCTAAACATAAAAATCGTAACTATAAAAAATTTAAAGGAAAATCTTTATGATCTAAAGGGTGGCAAAGATTTACTAGGACACAAAAGATTCAAACTATTAAAAAACAAGTGGATCTGTATCAACATTAAAAATCTCTGATCTTCCAAAGATGCTATTAAAAATTAAAATCAAGTATCAGACTAGAAGAAAATATTCATGTTTGTATCTGACAGAAGGTTTGTGTACAGAGTATATAAATAATTCTTAGAACTCAATAACATAAAGACAAAAAATTCAGTTTAAAAAATAGGCAAATGGTTTGAATAGACACTTCTCCAAATGAGATACATGAATGAAAAATAGGTACATAAAAAGATGTTGATCATTAGTCATTAGGAAAATGAAATGAAATTCATAACCTCTAGACATCAATTTTAGAATGGCTAAAACTAACAGGACTGATAATGCTAAGTGTTGACAAGTAAAAGCAGCAACAGAACTCTCATAGATTCCTGGTGGGAATGTAAAATGGTACAACCATTGTGGAAAACAGTTTGGAAGATTCTTATAATGTTAAACCTACCTACATTTTTCATAAACTTAGCAATTCCAACTCTATGTATTTATCTAAGAGACATGAATACATTTGTCTGCACAAAGGCTGATACTTAAAAGTTCATGGCAGCTTTATTCATGTGCATGTGTGTGCATGCTAAGTCACTTCAGTCATGTCTAACTCTCTGTGACCCTACAGACCATAGGCTACCAGGCTCTTCTGTCCATGGCACTGGAGTGAATTGCCATTTCCTCCTCCAGGGGATCTTCCCAACCCGGGGATCAAACCTGCGTCTTTTATGCCTCCTGCATTGGCAAGTTCTTTACCACTAGCACCACCTGGGAAGCCCCCCAATAGCTACTAATTAGGAACATCCCGAAGACCCAACTTCAGGAAAACTGTAGTATATTCATACATCAGTATGAATGAATAAATATTAAAGGCATCACCATAAATGAATAACATCAGCTGGGGGAAGAAAAGGGACAGGGACTTCCCTAGTGGTCCAGTGGCTAAGACTCCACACTCCCAATGCAGGGGACCCGGGTTCAATGTCTGGTCAGGGAACTAGGTCTCACTTGCCACAACTAAAGATCCCACATGCCTTGACTAAGATTAAAGATTTCATGTGCTACAGGTAAGACTTGCTGCAGTCAAATAAAAAAAAAATTTTAAGACAGATTAGAGTCCACATATAAAGTGCACAAACATATATATCATCTACATGCTTATGTATGCAGGAGAACTATAAAGAAAAGCAAGAGAATGATAAACACAAAATGCGCTAGACTGGTTACCTCTGGGAGGGTTAGGAAGGAATATGGGTTTACAGTGAGGCATGAAGAAAAAGTCAGTGATGTTGGCAATATTTTATCTCTTAGGCTGAATGGTGGTAACATAGATTTTTCTTCCTCTTCTTTAGACACATTATAACTATTCTTTAGGGCTTCCCTGATAGCTCAGTTGGTAAAGAATTCACTTCTTTACCAGGAGATCCCAGTTTGATTCCTGGGTTTGGTAGATCCGCTGGAGAAGGGATAGGCTACCCATTCCAGTATTCGTGGGCTTCCCTTGAGGCTCAGCTGGTAAAGAATCTGCCTGAACTATTCTTCTGTACAAATATATTTATGAACATAAAAATTTTAAATCACATAGCATTTCAGTGGCAGAACTGGGACTTGAACCTAAACCTCTGACTGTATGGACACTGAGCAGTGTAGACCGTATCATCCTGCTTCTAGGTTGAAGTTGAATTTTGGGGGAGGCAAGCAGTGCAGTAATGTCTGGGGAGACTGATTCCCCCTTGTTATTCCCAGCATCCATGGATATTGTTAATATCATCTGCCTCTTCTCTCCATCAAGTATCTCCTGTAACATTAGAAAATAGATTAGATCTTACACAGGTTAAATCCCTGATGCGTGGGGATTTTTCTCCTTCTTAGTGAAAGTATTGGACAGTGAAGCTGCTGGGTACCAGCACTTCAAAATGTTCATTTTATCCTGAGGCAGCTGGGATCTCGGGTGCAAGCTCTCCAAGAGATGAGGAGCTGACCGCTGGGCTCCCTTCAGTAGCCACAGTCAAAAAATCACCTCTGATAAAAGAGAGGGCTCATGAGTCTCTCTGGAAAAGACTGTTTCCTTGGGCCACCTACCCTCCTGGTTGGCATGAGAGACCCATCATCTGTTACTCCTCTAGGACTGTATCAAATGCATACCCTTTACCTTGGACAGCCTGTTGGCTCTCTTCCATTAGCACATCTGCTCCAGTGAAATTAAATCTCTTTAGAGACCCTTCCTCCCTCCACTCATTATTAGCCCATCATTTATTAAGCACCTACCAATTGTAGGAACTGTGACAGTGGATGAGGTGCAAGGACGATGAGCCAGAGAAGGGATCTTCTCATAAAAATTTTATAAGGAGAGGAAAAAAAATATCAACATGTGATTGCAACACACTAAGCTTGGTGCTAATTGAGTTTTGTACAGAGGAAAAAGTAGCAAACTCCTGGGCTCATTGGAGAACATGACATTTTAGATGGACATGACACTTAAATCCCATTTAAAGGGGTTGGGATTTGCCAGAGAGAAAGGCTGGGCACAGAGACCCTTTGAGAAAGTGTGGAAGGTTGTGGGGTGCGTGGAAGAAACACAGAGATTCCCACAGCTGGAGCGTGACTGTACGTGGGAAGGTAGTGTACATAGAGGACTTTAAGGAGAGCAGGAGGGAAAAAGAGTTTACAGCTTAAGTTCTAGACCAATTATTTTTATCCTGTGAGCTGCCAGAGAATTTTAGGGGTTCATAAATTTATGTGGAAGGAATGATTAAATTCTTATGCGCACCAGACATTGCCTGTTGAATGTATGGAGTAAATACATATGCTATCGATACTATTTTTAAATGCAAATAAATATCGCCATAATATTTCAAATTTGTACACACTTAATAGTCATAGTATATTTTGGCATCATGCATTTTCCCATTTGACAGTGATTAGAAGTACAATCTCTGTCATGGGTTGAGGTGCTGGGAGGTATCTAGAGACATTTTCAATGTGAAAGATCCTCCTCATTGAAACCTGTATCCTCTGAGGCAACGAGGAGAAATGAGACAGTTTTAAGTCGGGTAGGGACAGAGTCGGGTTTCTGTTTTGGAAAGGTCATGTTGACCACCAAGGAGGCAGGATGGATTACAGAAAGGAAGCCCCACTGGAAACAGAGTCATCCGTTTGGGGACTCTTGCAGGGATGCAATGCGATATACAGGTGGCCTGAGCCAGGCAGACAGTGTTGAAGATGGCAGAGAGAGGCATAGGCAAGAGGCTTTAAAAAGTCAGATGGGGTACAGGAGGGATGAACAGCTGGAGAGCACCACTAAGGATTTTTAGGGTAATAAAAATACTCTGAATGACACCATAGTGATGGATATATGTTATTCAACACCTGTCCAAACTCATAGAATGTATATCCAGAAGACTGAACCCTAAAGTAAACTATGAACTTTGGGTGATTATAATTTGACAATATAGGTCCATCAATTGCAATAAATGTACCACTCTAGTGGGAGACAATAATGAGGAGTGGGGAGAGGAGCTATGGGAAATCTTTGTACTTTCAATTTTGCTGTGAACTGAAAACTGCTCTTGAAAATTATCTTTAAAAATTACAAATGTTTAAAAATCAGAATTGATGGAGGGACTTTCCTGGTGGGTCCAGTAGTCAAGACTTCACCTTCCAATGGAGGGGATGCAGGTTTGATCCCTGGCTGGGAAGGTAAAATCCCACATGACTCGTGGCCAAAAAACCAAAATATTAAAAAATAGAGGCAATATTGTAACAAATTCAATACGGATTTTTTTTTAAATCCATACCAAAAAAAAAAAGTTATGTTTAAAAAAAGAATCGATGGAACTTGGTGGCTGATTGGATGTCAGAGGTGAAGGAGGAGGAGTCCAGGATAGCTCCAGGTTTGAAGCTCTCATAGCTGCGGAGGCCGTATCTCCAGGCTACCTGCAATGTCTCTGGTAATCTTATGATTAACTTCATTGTTGAGACAGCCTGGACTCTGCATTTGGAAATCACTGAACTCTGCATTGAAAAAAACAGAAAACAAGCATGGAAACTTGATCAAATGTCAGAGGCAAAAGGAGTGAAGTAAAAAAAAAAAAAAAAGTGTAGCTACTAATGAATTCTTCAGGGTGAGAAGAGACTGAATGACATGTTACTAAATACAGGTGTGGTCATTATCTGGGTCATTGGCCCAACCAAAAGAAAACACTCTGAGCCTAGAGAACAAGACTTGTCTGTTAACCACTTCTGTTTGCTCGTGGGAGTGAAAGGCTTGTTTGCAGGGCTGCAAGGGAACAAGTAGGGAAGTACTGACTCTGAGGCTTAGATTAAACCACATTCATGAGTTTTCCCAGCTGGCAGGGAGAGGATTCAAATAATAGTATCTAACATGCATGAAACACTTACTAGGTGTCAAAAACTGTTCTCAACTCACAACACATATGAATTCATAAACCCCTTAGCTCCTTGAGGTAGGTAATATTTTATCCCCACTATAGAGATGAGAAAACTGAGGCCCACAGAAGTTAGATAACCTATCCAAGAGAGCACACATGGTCAGTGAGGAAAGCTGTGAATTAGACCTTGCAACTTGGCACCAAAACTTGCTCTGTTGGCCACTACTCAAGACCCCAGGTCTATCCAACTCCAGATACTGACTGAGACATCGTGCTTAACTACTGAGCCATACTGTCCCGACATGGGAGGCAGTGCAGGTGTCAGAGAGAGAGTGATGCTAGTCCAAGTTCCAGGCAGTCAGAGACCAGGAGGGGTGGGGTGGCACACGAGAGGTGCTTTTGCTCAGTGAGGTGGGCCTGGTGGACCCCTGGACTCAGGGGGCCTGGGATGGGGAGGGTACAGAAGCAGGATCGATGGCCCCGGCCTGGTCTGGACAAAGCCAGGTGAGGGATGGAGAAGTTGCAAATTTCCACAGGGGCTGGAGCAAAGGTGCAGTTTTGGGAGGGGTGCAGAGAATGGAGATGCCTAGGCTTGTTGAGATTTCATGAGGACACTTCACAAGAATCAGGCTTTCTGGGTCTTGTGAAATTGATTTTATTTTTATGTCTTAAGTTTGTGCCAGGATGTTATTTCTCAGTTGAATTCCTTTGACTACTTCTGTCTCCAAATTACACTCTCATCTTCCTCCTGTAGCTGTGGATTCATTCCCACATGCAGACAGGGACAGCAAGCCAACAAGCCTTGCTTCCTGTAGGCCAAGCATGTTGTCCGCCTGTTGGACATGATCCAGAAAAGGAGCCCTCCCGAGTCTAAACCTGTGTTTAAGTCAGACCTCCTCTCTCAACCGTCAGTCACTGGCTTTGCTTTCTCTTTCTTTCTTTTTTTAAATTCCTATTTGCCTCATTAACTCTTCGCTCCACGCTCCCACTTTCTAACTGTAGAAACTCAGGGACTACAAAGGTTTAAAAGTACCCAGAGCACACAACTTTGCTTTCTGCCTTTGGCCTCATCTAACAGGCTCCATCTAAACGTCAGTGCCCTTGGGCAAGGCTACGTCCTACTTAAGACTTCACTTTCCCTGGAGGCTCTTTCTTAAAGAAGCAGCCTCAGGAACAAGCAGAGGGCAAAAGAAGTGGAGATGAACATTTACTGAGCCTCGGTTCTGTACCTGCTGCAAATACTGGGCATTCTCCAATTTAATATTCACAGTTACTAGGGGCTGGATTCCATGCTAAATGCTGTACAAAAACCACAGCGGTCTTTAAACATACAAATTTAGGCCTGTCACCCTCTTGGAGAAAAACAATCAAGGGTTTCCCAATGCTCTTAATGTGTGTGTGTGTGTGTGTGTGTGTGTGTGTGTGTGTGCGCGCACGTGCGCACTCGGTCTGGTCTGACTCTTTGAGACCCCATGAGCTGTATGTAGCCTGCAAGATTCCTTTGTCCATGGAATTTTCTAGGCAAGAATACTGGAGCAAGCTGCCACTTCTTTCTCCAGAGGACTTACCCAACCCAGGGGTGGAATCCGTGTCTCTTCCGTCTCCTGCACTGGCAGGGGGATGCTTGACCACTGGGCCACCTGGGAAGGTCTCCATTGTTCTTGGGGTGGAGTTCAAAATGGGGTTCTTACCCAAGTCTACAAGGCATCTGCAGTCTGGTCCTGAGGACATCTGTAGCCTCATCACATTGCTCCCTCCTGCCTCATCTGCTATCTTAATTCTGCTACTCATCCTTCAGTTCTCAGTTCAAAAGACACGGTATCCAGGAGAGAGGGGGAGTGCAGTGGTTTGGGTCATGGTCCTTGCACCAAACTGTCTGGGTTCAAATCCCAGCTCTGGGCCTGATTGGCCTGGTTTGATCAGTTGTCCATCAATAAGCCAATCACTGGCCCTGGTGATGGAACACCCAGCACTGCCGCCTGGGACCCAGGAATAAGATCAGCTTTACAAAGAGCATGGTGGTCTGAGAGTTGGGGAGAGATGATTCACCAAAGCAAATCAGGAAATGTTGCCCCAAGACGGAAAAACAAATGCAAGAATAACAAACATCCACTTCACTGTCATGCTCTGTTTTCCAGACTTTGATCACTGTGCTCCTGGGTGACACTTGCCATTTTCATGGATCACGTGCACTACGACTTAATTTGCATTATCACCACTCCCTTTTTGTACTCACACCCTTATTTTTAAATAAATTTATTTATATCACTGCTGCAAATGAAAAATCAATATTTCTTGCCATAAATAGGAGGTAATCTCAAACTTTTTTGACAGTGAAAAACAAAACAATGTTATTAAATTCCAAAAAGAGACTGTGGCCTGCTAAAATGCTTTGAGATTGTGGCCTTGTTCTCTCTTTGTTAAAAAGAGAGATTATCAAGTGTTAGAGAGGTGTAAAGACATACTAACACCAAACTGAGCCTTTCTCCCTGATGTAATCAAAAAGCCTAAGAAAGAATTGAAAAGGAAATTACTTTCTCACTCTCTGATTCAATGTGATGGGTTGCCATATCCATATAGCATTGAAAAGTCATTCTCCATGCCAGTTGCAACTGTCTGGTAAACCCCTACAACTCCTGGCCCGACACTTTGAGGAGTACTGTCTTGCAGCGTTTGAACCTGGTCAAAATTGTCAAGTTGGCCAAAGAGAGAGATTGAGGACTATTTGGCTAATGAGGGAATTGGGAGGAAAAACAGGCAGCACATTTTATCAACAGAAAATTACCTCTTTGTCTGATGAAACATAAAAGGAATTAGCTCAAGTCATTTTGTTTCCCTCCTTGCTTCCTGCAGAGCTGCCCTTCCTCTCTGTCAGACGTGTTCCTTCTGGGCTGGTGCTTATGCCATCTTTTCAGTGAATGACCCCTCTTTCTGCCGGCTTCCATCCTTGACACCTCTTTTCCACTCATCCCCTTCACCATGTCAGTTTCCCCAGCATGTTCAGTCATTTCCATTTCTTGCAGGTTTTCTCAAACCTGCCCATTTCTGTTCCTCCCACTGCAATCACCGTAGTTCCCACCATCATTATCTCCATTCTGGATTGCTATAGCTGCCTCTTGTCCATCATTCTGTTTCTCCTTTTGCCCTAATTCCCCAACCCACTTTCTTTAAAAAAAAAAAATTATTTGTGTATTTGGTTGCACCAGATCTTAGTTGCAGTCCCTGGGATTTTTTTTTTTTTTTTTTTTTTTAGGTGCAGCATGTGGGATTTTTAATTGTAGCATGTGAAATCTCATTCTCTGACCAGGGCTCAAACCCAGGCCCCTGCGTTGGAAGTGCGGAGTCTTAACCCTGGACCAACAGGGAAGTGTTCCCCAATCCACTTTCTATGTATTATCTAGAGGGATCTTTTTAGAAAGTGAATTGGAACACTCCCCTGTGTTAAGACTTGAATACCTTATTGAGGTTCGAATAAAAGCTATCACAAGGCTTACCTGACTATCATCTGGACCTGAGTCCACCTCACTGCTCATCTCATTTGCCTCATCTCCTCTATCCCTGATTTTGGGATTCCTTCTTTTTCCTAGGGTCCTGAATGAAGTGGCTCCCTGTCCCTTGAGGCCTCTTCCCCATTCTCTGCCCCAATCTCTCCTCTGGCTGGTTCTTTTAAATCCTTCAGAAATGCCTCCTCTGGCTCCCAGCACAAACTGTATCCCCTCATCATAGGATTCCATTCTTTGCCCTTATAGCACTTTTCACCTTTTTAACCACGAACACATATTTGTGTGTGTGTTTGCTTAATGTCATTCTCCTCCATCAGACTAAAAGCTCCCCAAGAGGAGGGAGTAGGTCTATCTTTCTTATTCACTGATACATCCCCCACAATTAGCCCAGAGCCTGGCACTCATTCTTGCTTGTTAAAAAGCATAAATAAATACTTCTCATGAAGCAAATAAAGCAAATAATGTCCTTAATGTCTAAAACTGGCTAAGAGGGAAATGAATTGCATTAGAAGAAGAGATTTTTGTAGGTTAAGCATTAAGTGTACTGAATACATTTGGTAAGAGGTTTGGTAGTGGAGAAGGTATAATTATGTGGCTAAAATGTTTAGGATTGATTGTGTTTTGTGTTTAGCTGGTGGAAAATTTTAAAATCTGTTAAGATGGGGAATTCAAGAAAACATGAAGAGTTCACCAAGGCCATGGACAAATCAGGCAGGATAATTCAGAGGATGCTGTGTTTGCCTCCTCAAGGCCACAGGAGTGAAGTGAGCCATGGACATGGCTGGATTCCAAATAAGCAGAAAAGAGGACCTTAAAGCAAAGGTTCAACAGTGTGGCCACTTGCCCTGCTCCTCTTGCTATTTACATCAGAATGGGAAAAATCCTTCAAATGGTTCAACAAGAAGTCAAGTTTTTAGCTCCACCCTAAAGAGGAATTTGCGTGGAACTAAGAGGAGTTGATAGTGAGAATAAAACATAACATAATATGGGGATGACTCTGAGGTTTTTATTGTTGTTGCTTAGTTGCTAGTCGTGTCTGACTCTTGGTGAACCCATAGACTACATCACAGTAGGCTTCCTTTCCTTCATTATCTCCCAGAGTTTGCTCAGACTCAAGTCCCTTGAGTCGGTGAGGCCATCCAACCATCTCTTCCTGTTGCCTCCTTCTCCTCGTATCTTCAATCTTTCCCAGCATCAGGATACTTTCCAATGCTCTTCACATTAGGTGACACTGAGGCATGATGAATAAAAGAATATGCTGAGCTTGTATGCTTGAGATTGTCTTGAGGAGGTCAGTTCAGTTCAGTTGCTCAGTCGTGTCTGACTTTTTGCGACTCCATGGACTGCACATGCCAGGCTTCCCTGTCCTTCACCAACTCCTGGAACTTGCCCAAACTCATGTCCATTTAGTCAGTGATGCCATCCAACTGTCTCATCCTCTGTCGTCCCCTTCTCCTCCTGCCTTCAATCTTTCCCAGCATCAGGGTCTTTTCAAATGAGTCAGTTCTTCACATCAGGTGGCCAAATTATTGGAGTTTCAGCTTCAACATCAGTCCTTCCAATGAACACTCAGGACTGATCTCCTTTAGGATGAACTGGTTGGATCTCCCTGCAGTCCAAGGGACTCTCAAGAGTCTTCTCCAACACCACAGTTCAAAAGCATTAATTCTTCAGCACTCAGCTTGTTTTATAGTCCAACTCTCACATCCATACATGACTACTGGAAAAACCATAGCCTTGACTAGATGAACCTTTTTTGGCACAGTAATGTCTCTGCTTTTTAATATGCTGTCTAGGTTGGTCATAGCTTTTTTTCCAAGGAGCAAGTGTCTTTTAATTTCATGGCTGCAGTCACCACCTGCAGTGATTTTGGAGCCCAAGAAAATAAAGTCTCTCACTGTTTCCATATGTTTGCCATGAAATGATAGGGCCAGATGCCATGATCTTAGTTTTCTGAATGTTGAGTTTTAAGCCAGATCTTTCACTCTTCTCTTTAACTTTCATCAAGAGGTTCTTTAGTTCTTCTTTCCTTTCTGCCATAAGGGTGGTGTCATCTGCATATCTGAGGTTATTGATATTTCTCCCAGCAATCTTGATTCCAGCTTGTGCTTCATCCAGTCTGGCATTTCTATGATGTACTCTGCATATAAGTTAAATAAGCAGGGTGACAGTATACAGCCTTGATGTACTCCTTTCCCAATTTGGAACCAGACTGTTGTCCCATGTCCAGTTCTACCTCTTGCTTCTTGACCTGCATACAGGTTTCTCAAGAGGCAGGTGAGATGGTCTGGTATTCCCCTATCTTGAAGAAGTTTCCATTGCTTGTTGTGATCCACACAGTCAAAGGCTTTGGCATAGTCAATAAAGCAGGAGAAGATGTTTTTCTGGAACTTTCTTGCCTTTTTAATGATCCAATGGATGTTGGCAGTTTGATCTCTGGTTCCTCTGCCTTTTCTAAATCCAGCTCATGTTTCATGTACTGTTGAAGCCTGGCTTGGAGAATTTTGAGCATTACTTTGCTAGCGTGTGAGATGAGTGAAATTGTGTGGTAGTTTGAACATTCTTTGGCATTGCCTTTCTTTGGGATTGGAATGAAAATTGACCTTTTCCAGTCCTGTGTCAACTGCTGAGTTTTCCAAATTTGCTGGCATATTGAGTGCAGCACTTTCCCAGCATCGTCTTTTAGAATTTGAAATAGCTCTACTGGAATTACATCACTTCCACTAGCTTTGTTCATAGTGACACTTCCTAAGGCCCACTTGACTTCACATTCCAGGATATCTGGCTCTAGGGTCCGGCTGTCTAGCCAGGATTGCCTGTCTAGCCTGTCTAGGTGGGATGTCTGGCTCTTGAGGAGATATTTTCTTGCATGTTTCTCCTGCAAGCATGAAGCAGCCAGTGTTTATCTATTAAGGATCTGTGAAGTCACATTTCCTCTTCTGTCCCACTCACCATTACTGCTACCTAAAAGAGAATCCCTCAGGAAGCAGGGCAAGGAAATGTCAATAGTCTCCACCAGATTTTAAAAGTCAGGTATTTTTTCCCCATTGATCTGATTAATCCTAAAGGAAATCAATGCTGAATATTCATCAGAAGGACTGGTGCTGAAGCTGAAGCTCCAATACTTTGGTCACCTGATTCCAAGAGCCAACTCATTGGAAGAGACCCTGATGCTGGGAAAGATTGAAGGCCAAAGGAGAAGGGGGCAACAGAGGATTAGATGGTCAAATAGCATCACCAACTCAGTGGACATGAATTTGAGCAAATTCTGGGAGACAGTGAAGGCCTGGCATGCTGCAGTCTATGGGGTCACAAAGAGTCAGACACAACTTAATGACTGAACAACAACAAAATCTTTTTCCTACCATGCTAATAATTACAACAGGACCAGCAGACATGAAGTGAAGACAGGATGATTTCCTATGTGATCCTTATATTCACACTATGTGTGCATAGTCAGTGTATGATCCCCAGAACTCATATGTAAGGTAACTCTTTATGAGTGTATCTGTTTAAAGAGTTAACTAGAAAGTAAGCTTGATTATCAGTACAAGGCACTAACTAGGTAAAGCAGAGGTGTGCTAGCACCAATACATACCAGCTTTCGAGAGTCAATTTTTAAATTTTCTGGAATTTTGTAAACCAGTTGATAAGCATTGACATTGTTTAAAATTCCATCTCGAAACCTACAGTTAAATACATTTTTTACTAAAAGTAAAGATAACAAATACTCAGAACTCATACTTCTCCATTATTTTGCATTTTACTATCATCTATTCTCTTGGAAGTTACTTATTTCTATTACACCTGTATGGTGGAAATACGATATAAAGATGTGTGGCAACCATCTCTTCCCAACTCAGCGTTCAGTGACTCCACACTGGGGGTTTGACATTTGCCAAGGTGGGAGTATTTACACCACGGGAATCAGAAAACGCTGCAAGTCAGGACTCGATGTATTGTCCTGTTGACTGTCTAGACTTAAGAAAGTAATGAAGAAAATGTTAATAATGCAGATTAAATTTAAAAGCTTGTCCTATGTGTAACGTTGCATTGTGAATGGCACAAGAATTGAGAAAATATTCTTCCATTACTTGAAAACAATTATCTGGTTCAACAAAACAGATACATCATTGACAAACGAATGGCATTCCAGCATGCCTTCCTGGTTTCACTTTCATCTCACTTGTTAATAGAAAAGAAAATAGCAGTCAACGTTCACGTCAGGTCTACACCCATTCACCAATGCTTCTTTAAGTTGGTTGTATATACAAGTGTTCAGCAAAAACCAATGAAAGAATCCTATAAGGACCAGTCGGCTATAGGGGATTTATGATAACTAATGCTGTAGGCTAAACTGTCTGCAACTTGTGTGAAACATCCTTTATATCAGTAGAATATTAAACATATATATATATATGTACATATGCATTGTATATGCATATTTTTTTGAGAGCTGGTTCTTAAACACTGACCAGCCGCCCCACTTAATACCTTCCAGGCCAAAGCAGGGGACTGAGAGTAAGAGCGAAAGGGGGCACTGGGTTCTAATCAGTGACATTGATCGTATTGCAGGAAGACCGATGGAAGGAAGCTGAACTTCACAACGTCCTGAGAGGACCCAGAAAAGGGGAATTCACTGTTTATCCAATCTTGCCCAAGCGAGAGGACACAGGCATTAGAATAACAAGCATTAGACAACTGCTTTCTGAGTGAAGAGCAAAGGTTTCATCAGATCTCACCATTGTCTTATCATGGTTTCTCAACCTTAGCACTGTTTTGAAGAGATAATTCTTAGTTGGGGGAGGGAGGCTTTTCCGTGCATGGCGAGATGTTTAGCAGCATCCCTGACCTCTTCTCACTAGATGCCAGCGGCACCTCCCTAGTTGTGGCAAAGAAAAATGTCTGGGGACATTGCCCCTGGTAGGTAAATTTGCTCCTAGTTGAAAGCCACTGGCTGAGATGAAATATCACGTCAATTTCATTCAATTCATTGAAGGGTTATTATCACCCGCTATGTGCAAGGCACGGTTCTAGGCACTGAGTTGTCTGAGTGAACAAAATCTCTATGAGAGATGCCAGTCATCATGCCTCTGATGCTCCACTGAGATTATTTCTCCACCAGACCATGGGCACCTTGACAGCATCGTTGTGTGTTATTTGTCTCTGGGTCTCCAGTCTGTCTCAGCACAAGACCTGACACTGAGCCCCTCAGTAAATGTGGACCCTGGGCTGCCTACCTCCACAGCCCCCTCCTCTTCCACCGCTGCGCTTTGACTGTGCTGGGCTATTTCCTTTCCCCGGGGATCTCATGCTCTGTCTCCTGGAGAGCTTCCTTACCTTTGTTCCCTAGGTGTGCTGATGTTCTATTGGTGCATCACAAATTACTGTATACCTGGCAACTTAAGATGACCTCTGTTTATCATCTCCTGATTTCCGTAGGTCAGAAGGCCAGGCTCACAGTGCCTGGGCTTGCTGCTCAAGTTCTCGTGGATCTGAAATCCAGTGTCAATGGGCTGTATTCTCGTCAGAGGCCTTCCAAGCTCGTTCAGATGGTTATCAGGGCTCAGTTCCTTGCTGACTATGCACCCAGGGGATCATGCTCAGCTCCAAGAGGCCACTCTCCTGTCCTTGTCACGTGGACGACTCCATCTTCAAAGCGAGCAATGGAGAACTTCCCACACAGCAAATCCCCCTCCTGCTTCAAATCTCTCTGACTTTGATCTTTTTCTCCAAGAAAGAACGTGTCCCTTCGAAGGGCTCTTGTGATGAGGTCAAGCTCCATGAAGATTATCTCATGTTCTTATTCAACTGTGCTATGTGACATAACCTAAACATGGAAGCAATATCCCATCCTATCCACAGGTTCCTCCCACGATAGAGGGGATTATACAAGGATGGGGCTCTTTGGGGATCATCTTAAAATTCTGCCCACCATAATCAGACTGCCCCCACTCCCCTTCCACTTCACTACACAAGCCCTCTTACCTTGTAGATCTATTACGTTAGATGTCACTATCTAATAACAATAGTAGTTTCTTTTACGGAATTATTTCTAAATCTGTGCACTACCCTTTTATGAGGCTTCCCAGTTGGCGCAGTGGTACTCCAGTATTCTTGCCTGGAAAATCTATGGACAGCAGAGCCTGGTAGGCTATTGTCCATGGGGTAGCAAAGAATAGGACACAACTGAACACTGAGCACCATCCTGTACATATAGTTTTGTATTGACTTTTCACAACAGGCATAAGAACTATATATTACTTTTACTCTCTGCACTTAGAGTTCCCTCTGCCTGACACTCTACCAGATAAACTTCATGTTCATTCCTTTACTTCTTCCTGGTCTCCGCTCAAGCATCACCTCCTCAAAGATGCCTTTCCTGATGACTCTACCTAAAAATAGTTCATGGTAGGGTACCAACTAATAAATAGAGAAGTAATGATGGAATTAGAAAATCACCATTTGGCAACCATCACATTAGTAATTGATGAAGGCAAGAATCATCAGTGGACCTAAAATTAGGGGTAAAATTTTGATGAAGAACAGTATAGCTAATACAAGCTCAAAGTATCCCCCCACAAAATATTTATTAATTACAAAGGAAAAATAAAGCCCTTGTGATGGAGAAAGCTTCTAAACACCATTTTAACTAATGATCAGAGTTAGTATCACCAGTAAAGGGATAAAGCTTCTTCATGTGCCTCCTAGTATGACGCGCTAAGAAGAACATGTTATTTCTACAGTTTTCCTATCTTACATGAAAGGCCCAAATTTCAAGATCACTAGCCTGGACTCCTCAAAAATGTCAAGACAAAGAAAAAGCTGAGCAGCTATTCCTGATTAAGGGAGATTAACAAGAGAAATGACAACCAAATGGAATCTGTCATCTTGGATTGGATTCTGGACCAGAAAAAGGAGCTTATTTTTTTTTTTATATAGTATAAGGAACATGATTGGTACAACTGCTAAAAATGTAATAAGGTCTGCAGAATAGATAATAGTATTAATTTCCTAATTTTGGTAGTTGTGAATGTGTGAAGAAAATGTGCTTGCTCTTAGAAAATATATGTTGACGTATTTAGGGGAAAGGGGGGCTTCATATCCACAATTTATTGTCAAATGGTTCTGAAAATAAATAATAAAATAAAGTGGTAAAGTTAGCAACACTGAAGGAAAAGTATACTGAAGCTCTTTGTCAACTATTCTTGCAACTTTTGCATATTTGAAATAATTTTAAAATAAAATTTGCCAAAAGAAAAGAAAACAGAATAAGAATAGATTACTTACCCACTTTCCATCCCTTACTGTTTTACTTTTCTGCATGACCCCTTAGTAAGGTCCATTCCTTCCTTCACTGGACTGCAAACCCCATCAGAGCAGGGACTTGGTTTCATTCACTGCCAATCCTCGCATCTTTCAACAGGACTTGGCGCATGGTAGGTATTCTATAAACACGTGTTGAATAAAACACGTCCATCTTGGAGAATAGTCTTAGGAAGACTGTAAGTTTTGAATCCAGGCTTTAAATTTAGGCCAAGTGATTCTAGAACTGCTTCTAATGCTCTGCTTTCTGGCTTCATTGTTTCAGGAACCCCCTGGCCTTTGTGCACTTCCCTCCTCTTGAGTGTGGGCTCAACCTCATAACTCACTTCTAATGAATAGACTGGCAAAAATATGGGGTGCCGCTTCCATGATTGGGCTTCTCTGGTAGCTCAGTTGGTCAAGAATCCCTCTGCTTCGCAGGAGACCCAGTTCAATTCCTGGGTCAGGAAGATCCACTAGAGAAGGGATAGGCTACCCTCTCCAGTATTCTTGGGCTTCCCTGGTGGCTCAGATGATAAAGAATCTGCCTGCAATGTGGGAGACTTGGGTTGAATCCTTGGGTTGGGAAGATCCCCTGAAGGAGAAAATAGCTACCCACTCCAGTATTCTAGCCTGGAGAATTGTGTGGACAGAGGAGCCTGACAGGCTATAGCCCACGGGGTCGCAAAGAGCTGGACACGACTGAGTGACTTTCATTCACTACTTCCATGATTAGGTTAGTTACAGGATGACTGTGACTTCCATCTTGCTAGTGGACCCTTGCTGGCACTCTTTCTTTCCTTCTTGCTTGCTTCCTGTCTTTGTGAAATGCTATATGCAAAGGTCCACTTGGAAAGAAACCAGGGGAGGCCCCTGCAAGGAACTGAACCTTGCCAACAAACACATGAATACTCGCTTTGGGAATGGATCCTTCCCAGTTAAGCCTTGTGATGAGACTGTAGCCATGGCAGACACTTGGGTTGCAGCCTGAAGGACATGCTGAAGCAGAGGACTCAGCTAAGCCATTCCCAAGTTCCTGACCACAGAAACTGTGAGATCATAAGTGTTTTTGCTTGTTTGTTTTTTAATTCGTATTGGAATATAGTTGATTTACAATATTGTATTAGCTTCTGGTGTACAACAAAGTGAATCAGTTCTACCCATACATAGCCACTCTTTTTTAGATTCTTTTCCTATATAATTTATTACAGAATATTGGGTAGAGTTCCCTGTGCTATACAGTAGTCCTTATGAGTTATCTATTTTATAAACAGTAGTGTCTGTATGAGGAGGACATGGCAACCCACTCCAGCATTCTCGGGCTTCCCTGGTGGCTCAGATGGCCCATCTGCCTGCAATGTGGGAGACTTGGGCTGAATCCCTGGGATGGGAAGATCCTCTGAAGAAGAAAACAGCTACCCACTGGAGTATTCTAGCCTGGAGAATCCCCATGGACAGAGGAGCCTGGTGGGCTACAGTCCATGGTGTTGCAAAGAGTCGGACATGACTGAGCACGACACAGTGTGTGTATGTCAGTCCCAACTTCCTAATTTATCCCACTCATCTCTCACCCCCTGAGAGCCGAAAGTTTGTTTTCTACATCTGTAATATATATATTACTGTTTATTATATATTATTTATTATATACTGTTTTATAGGTTAGTTCATTTGTACTTTTTTAAAAGATTCCACAAATAAGCAATATTGTATGATATTTGTCTTTCTCTGTCTGACTTACTTCACTCAATATGACAATCTCTAGGTTGCTTTAAGTCACTACATGCTGGGATGATTTGTTACACAGGAACATGACCATAGGAAATGAATACTACAACCCTCTGTATCTCCACAGCTATGCTCCACTACCATAAAAACATGTTGTGTCATATTTATCTATATCTTCCACCCTGCCCATCACCCACACCATAAGCTCTTCATGGGCAGAGACTGCAGTTAGTTTAACATTTTATCTAGGTTTCATAGCATGGTGCCTCTCTTGTGTTTGGAGCTCCGTAAGTGATTGTCAAAAATTATCGAGGGGTCCCTCATTAGAAATAAATTGTAGTTGAGTTTATACATCATATCTAAGGGCCCTGATCATGTTCTTGAATTTGTGAGTTCAGAAACAAGAGTTTGAACTGTGGGCAGTTCATTCACCATAGCTCTGCCCCCCATGAGGTCCCATCTGGGTGGCCAGCTGGTCCCCTAGACGGCAATTTCATCTCAACTCCTTTAACGTCGTAATTCTTGAAACTAGTGTTTGTGATACTAAAGCACATGAGAGGACAAAGTGACCTGCCCATCCACCTGTTCTAATTAATACACTTTTAAGCCTCTCAGGAAAAACCATTTCTCCTCCTTCCTTCACACCAAACAAAGATTTAGCTATAAAATTTCGGCTTAGAGTAATCACATCCTGAATCAATGGCTTATTTTTTGAGTTAAAAAAAAAAAAGATCCCTCTAACATGTTCATTTTAATTTTAAAAATGCTATTTTAAATGGTAGGGAGCCTTTTAATTCTCCACTCTGGGTTATAAAAAAATAATAGATAGGCAGAAATGTGTTATTAAAGCTATTTTTCTTGGCGTTCTGGTAATTTAATAAACTGCTGAAGCTAAGCCTTGAGACTTTATGAAGCAGAAAGAAGAAGACTTGGCTGTTGATTAATAGTTTCTGATCGTCCCCCAACCAACCCCCCTGCTTCCTGGGGGTGATTCCTGAAGGACAATGGGGGATTTCTGAAGAATGAAGATTTGGAGAAACATTGTAAAAATGTCTTGTCCTGGGAAGCTTAATTTCCGGGATGACCCATACACTCACTCTTCTTGAGGTTCTGGAGAATTGATTGAGGTGAGTTTCAGAAAATAACTCTTGATGTGGCCACTTCCATATTTGACAACTTCAGAGCACCTCACCAACCTTGAAAAGCTTCTACACCAAGGTCATTGTGGAGTGTCTTATTCTGCGAGGGCTACCATAACAAAAAAACATAAACTATGTGACTTAAACAGCAGGAATTTATTTCTCTTAGTTCTAGAGTCAAGAATGTCCAAGGTCAAGGTGCCAGCCAGATAGGTTTCATTCTGAGGTCTCTTCTCCTGGCTTATAGGGGTCACCATCTGGCCATGTGCTCGCATGACCTCCTCTTTGTGTGTCTGTGGAGAAGAAGAGCAAGCTCCCTATGTCTATTTTTTTAAGGGCGCTGATCCCATCATGAGGGCCCCATCCTCTTGATCTCACCTAAACCTAATTACCTCCCAAAGATTTCATCTCCAAATAACTTCGTATTGAGGACCAGGGATTCAACATATGGATTTGGTGATTACGTGGACATTAAGTCCATAATAGGGCTTGAAAAAGTGTTAGTGGCTCAGTCACATCAGACTCTTTGCCACCCCATGGACTATAGCCTGCCAGGCTCCTCTGTCCCTGGAATTCTCCAAGAAAGAATTACTGGAGTGGGTAGCCATGTACCAGTTATTAGGCCTTCATTGCCTAATAATCCTGAAATTCTGCAAACTACATTTCTACTTTGTCTGCTGGATCTGTTAGGCTCTGTGAAGCAGGGGCCCTCGAGGGACAACCCAGGCTAGAAGAGGAAGAAGGGACTCATTCATTCCTGTTTGGCTCCTATTCTGATCAGCATCACTCTAACAGTGACAACTTTGCTTAGTAGTAGCATTTGCAATCAGCTTACTATTTTTCCAATACTTGCAAAACCAGTCTCACTGAGGCTTCTTAGAACATTAACACCAGTAATCTGATGCCTCCTCCTTAAAGATATGGGTTCCTATTCCCAGGGAGCCTTCTCTGAGTCCAGAGACACTAGCACCACCCAGACATTTTCTGCTCCCCAGATTCACAGGTCTGAGCTTCAGCTCCTCAAGTCTCTTCCTCAGGCATCTACATCTGAATAAGTCTACCTTCTCTTTGGAGGGCAGCTGTTTTGCAGTTGCTACTTCTGTGTTACCCTTGGAATTTTTTTTTTCTTTTCAGTTTTTCAATGTAGAGTTAACAATTATTTATTTATATTAATATTTTTTCTGTTAAAATAACTAACATGGTTCTGTCTTCTAGTGACTGAGAATGGAGACTTAACAGAAAGATGAAATCCCCCAAAATATAGATAGGCCACTCTCGCTTTCTCTAGGCCTGTTTCTCTCCCTTTAAAGAGAAGCAAAGGGTAAATATTTCATGGGTGAGACTGATCTCACTAAGCCAATATTTTCCTTTTCTTTCAGTAGTAGCTGGAAAGTATGGTTGTTGCAAGCAAAACCTTCCTTGTTCAAAAATTTTTCTTTATAGTTAGCTCTGTGAGGGCAGAGAATAAGATTATCCAATTATGTAGCTCAGGACTTAACCCAATGTCTGGTGCAAGGGCGGCATTCAATAAATGTCTACTAAGTGATGAATAAATTGAAAGATGGATGGATAAATGGATTGGTAGATGGAAAGATGATGTTATCTTGAGAATATCTAGTAGAAGGAAGAAGTCTTTTTGAAGGAATGGAGTTATTTCATTTTTGAGCATGTCACATAGGATTAGCTTGGTTATGTGTGAAAGAAGCACTTCAGGTGGTTCAGTGGGTAAAGAAACTGCCTGCAATGCAGGAGACACAGGAGACACAGGTTCAATCTCTGGATCAGGAAGATCCCCTGGAGGAGGGCATGGCAACCCACTCCAGTATTCTTGCCTGGAGAATCCATGGACAGAGGAGCCTGGTGGGCTACAGTCCACAGGGTTGCAAAGAGTTGGAACTGAGTGAAGCGACTGAGCACACATGCACGCATGTGAAAGAAACTCAAAATAACAGTGGCCTTTCAAAGGTGTTCATTTTCTTTTCACATAAGCAAAGTCCAGGGACAGGCACTTGAGTGCTGGCCTGGCACCACCACAGTCTTTGGAGACTCAGCCTTCTCTCTTGTTGCTCCACCTACTTCATAATACATCTCTGATTTTCAGAAATCACACATAACACTTCTGCCTACCTTTTATCTCATCCGCCAGAACTAAGTCACATTTTCTGGGTGGTCATGTGCCAATCTGAAAAGGGGAGTTCTATTACAAAGGCGGGAACGGGGAAATGTATATTTGATGCCAACTAGAAATTTGTCTTAGGGAGGGATGGATAATACAGAACTAAGGATGCCCTCCCAAAGGAAAGAGACAAGAGAACTTGAAGTCCAGGAGGAGTTGGTCCAGATGAACTCCCTTCCCTTTCTGTAGGGCTGCTTCCCCCCAGTCTTCAGTCCCTGCCTCCCACCTCTCTCTCCATGGCTTAATACTGGTAAATGACCTGGAGGTCTTAGCTGCCTGAAAACTTAACAGTCATTAACCATGTGATACCTATGCCAACAAAGTTCATTCACTCTGGGCCATGTTACTAGAAACAGGGAAGTGATAGGACAAGGGGGTAAGAATGTTGATTTTGAGTCACTTACCACGTGACCTCAAATGAGATCCTTAATCACACTGAACCTTAATTTCCACAATTGTAACAACTATATTTACCACAGGGTTATTGTGAATGTTACATTTGATAATAAATGTGTTGTATACAAAATTGTGCCTGTTCAGAATTTTGGACTCTGTGGGAGAAGGCAAGGGTGGGATGTTTTGAGAGAACAGCATCGAAACATGTATATTATCTAGGGTGAAACAGATCACCAGCCCAGGCTGTATGCACGAGACAAGTGCTCGGGCCTGGTGTACTGGGAAGACCCAGAGGGATCGGATGGAGAGGGAGGTAGGAGGGGGGATCGGGCTGGGGAATACATGTAAATCCATGGCTGATTCATGTCAATGTATGACAAAAACCACTACAATATTGTAAAGTAATTAGCCTCCAACTAATAAAAATAAATGGGAAAAAAAATTGTGCCTATTCCAGCATACGCGCTAAATGATTAGTTCTTGTTGTTGTTCAGTCCCTAAGTTATGTCTGACTCTTTGCAACCTCATAGACTGCAGCACACTAGGCTTCCCTGTCCTTCACTATCTCCCAGAGTTTGCTCAAGCTCATATCCATTGAGTTGGTGATGACCATTTCATCCTCTGTCATCCCCTTCTCCTGTTGTCCACAATCTTTCCCAACATCAGGGTCTTTTCCAATGAGTCAGCTCTTCGAATCAGGTGGCCAAAGTATTGGAGCTTCAGCTTCAGCATTAGTCCTTCCAACGAATATTCAGCATTGATTTCCTTTAGGATTGACTGGTTTGATTTCCTTGCAGTCCGAGGGACTCTCAAGAGTCGTCTCCACCACCACAGTTCGAAAGCATCAATTCTTTGGTGCTCAGCCTTCTTTATGGCCAACTCTCCCATCCGTACATGACTACTAGAAAAACCATAGCTCTGACTGTATGGACTTTTGTCTGCAAAGTGATGTCTGTGCTTTTTAAAATGCTGTCTAGGTTTGTCATAGCTTTACTTCCAAGGAGCAAGTGCCTTTTGTTTTTAAGTATTTCAGGAACCCACAATTTTGCTACTCCTCGCTTAAACCACACATGGACTATCATTAGTTTTAAAATTTGCAAATATAGAAGGTTCTGAGGAAAGAGTCTGTGGGGGTTGTGACTTGAAAATGTATCAGATGAGAATTAGTTGCAGAGTCCAGGGATGTGAAGTGTCAGATGTCACTTATCTGATGTTCTGAACTGAGGTGGGTGTCTTGCTCTCATATATCCTGTTAATAAACTCTTCACCTTTCGTTGCAACTATGAGTTAATGTCTAAGTGCAAAATGCACGGGGGAGGTGCCTTGTCTGTCTTCCTTACTGATGTATCCTTAAGAATAAGGTTCAGTGATTGTATGCTGAATGAAGGGGAGAGTTGGTTGGAAGGAACATGGAGGACATGGGGATCTTCAATCCCTTCCCAGACGTCAGGATCCCAATTCTTGAGTCCCAGTTCCCACCACTCTGCATCCATTTCTGGAATTCTCCGAGAGGTGAGCAGAGTCAGGGAGTACAACGTGTTGGAAAGACTTTGGGCTTTGGCTCCAGCCCTCCCTTAAGTTTCCTCCTAAAGAATTTCTTAGGAAAAAAAATCCAGAGGCTTCTGAGAATCTGATTCTTAGACAAGCCAGGATGGGGACTGGAGCAGTGGGCTCTAGCTGTGTCACAACGCAGCTCAATACAACTTACCAAGTGTTTTTGATAACCACCGTGTGCCAGGCACCACACCAGATGTTGTTCTGCATGCATTTTTTTCTTTTTTAAATACTTATTTTTATTAAAGTTAAACACACACTTTTTAAAAGCCAAATAATGCTATTCACAACGGCCAAAGCATGGAAGCAACCTAAATGTGCATCGACAGATGAGTGAGTAAAGAAGATGTGGTATATATACACAGAGGTATATTAGTCATAGAAAAGATCGAAATAATGCCATTTGCGTCTACCTGGATGCAACTAGAGATTATCATACTAAGTGAAGTAAGTCAGAAAGAGAAAGACAAATACTATGCGATATCACTTATGTGTGGAATCTAAAGTATGGCACAAATGAACCTATCTAGCAAGCAGAAACAGACTCACAGAATAGAAATGAGACTTGTGGTTGCCAGGAGAGAGGGTAGGTGGGGGAAAAAAGTGTTGCAAGTTTGGGACAGACAAAAACCATTATGCATAGGATGGATAAACAACAAGGCCCTACTGTATAACACAGGGAACTATATTCAATGAAAGTGAAAGTGAAGTGAAAGTGAAGTTGCTCAGTCGTGTCCGACTCTTTGCGACCCCATAGACTGTAGCCTACCATAGACTGCAGCCTACAGGCTTCTCCATCCATGGGATTTTCCAGGCAAGAGTACCGGAGTGGGTTGCCATTTCCTTCTCCAGGGGATCTTCCCAACCCAGGGATTGAACCCGGGTCTCCCGCATTGTAGGCAGATGCTTTACCCTCAATATCCTGTGACAAACCATAATGGAAAAGAATATGAAAAAAAGAATGTCTAAATGTGTATAACTGAGTCACTTTGCTGTACTACAGAGACCGGCACAACATTGCAAATCAACTATGTGTTAGTTGCTCATTCGTGTCCATCTCTTTGTGACCCCATAGACTGTAGCCTACTAGGCTCCTCTGTCCATAGAATTCTGCAGGCAAGAATACTGGAGTAGGTAGCCATTCCCTTCTCAGGGGGTCCTCCTGACCCAGGGATCAAAATGGGGTCTTCCACATTGCAGGCAGATTCTTTACTGTCTGAGCCACCAGAGAAGCCCCACAACTATACTTTAATGAAAAAAAAAGCCAAACAGTGTTCAAAGTATCACAAACAAGGCCATGATCCCAACACCACCATCCCTCACAAACCCATCCATAGGTAACTGCTGCTAATAGGCAACTCAACTCTCCTGGAGCTTGTTTATTCTGGAATTTACCTCCAGATTTCCAGAGAATTATCGGAATTCCACTCTCTCTCAAATCATCCATTTTGATCATTTCCTACTGATTTCCTATGATGATAAAAAGATTTCAGCTCTTTTTACACCCCTCTCTTCATCTCCATTCTCCCACTATAGTTATCACACTAGTTTTGGTTAAATCCATATTTGGGTTTTTTATTATGATGATCACGTAAATATTGTTCACTGCTGAGTTGATAACAATTGTTTCATTTCTTATTTGAATTTATAGCTAAATCTTCCCTCCCCCACAAACCACTATAAAACAATTCTCAATACAATTTTCCACACAGTCAACTCTGTCAGAATGATCAGTCCTTTTCTTCTTCTCCAGCTCCTCACAGCCACCCACCCCTATCACCACCACCAACACACCTCTTATCTGAGGCCTCCCGTTTCCTGCTCTAATCTGGGCTGGCAACAGTGTGGCTCTCCAGCTTTTGCTTCCTGGTTCTTGAGCTGAGATCTTCTTTTTTCACCATCCCAGGAATTTCTTCAGCCTCCCTCCCACTGAGGATACCTGATTTCTCTATTCCACGTCTTCTGTCCTGGTTTACCCACTTGTCTTAGTGGGGCACACAGCTTCCTGACAAAGGTTCAAGGAGGCAAAGTTTTTGAGGCTCTGCATATCTGAAGACACCTTCATTCTACCTTCACGGGTGAGAGTCTATAGTTTTCGAATTTCCATTAAAAGTCATTTCCACGTGAGAATGGGCATGTGGACACGGGGGAGAAGGGGAGGGTGGGATGCATTGAGAGAGCACATTGACATAAATACGCCGTATGTGTAAAATAGCTAGTTGGAAGCTGCTGTATAACACAGGGAGCTCAGCTTGGTGCCCTGTGATGACCCAGAGGGCTGGGGTTTGGTGGGGTGAGTAGGAGGGAGGCTTAAGGGGAGGGGATAAACGTACACACATAGCTGATTGATTCACTTTGTTATACAACAGAAACTACACAACATGGTGAAGAAATTCTACTCCAATGTTTTCAAAAGTGTAAAATTCAGTGACCAAAAAAAAAGAAAATCAAAGTGGTGACAGCTTTGTCCCAGGCTCTTCTAGGTTCCAGTGTTACTGCTGAGAAATATGAGGCCATTCTCATTTATGAACATTTGTATGTGAGTGGGATTTTCTGAAAAGCTTAGGATCTTGTCTTTATCCTTGATACGCTGAAATTTCACAATGATGTGGCTTAATGTAGATCTTTTTCATTCATTTCGCTGAGCACAAGTCTGGACCATTCAATCTGGGGAATTTTCTTTTGAATTTCTATTGGTACTTCCCTCCCCTCTCTTCACATTCGTCTGCTTAGAACTCCTGTTAGCCAGGTACTTGGTTTCCTGGACTGGGCTTCTCATTTTCTTACCTTTTATCTCCTATAATCCATCACTGTATGTTTTAAAAATTCTCCTTTCCGGAAGATCTCTTTGATGCTAGCTTCCAACCCTTTTCACTGAAAAAATTAAATCAGCTATCACTGTTTTAATTTCAGCAGCACTTTCTTGTTCCGATTTTTAAAAATAATCATACGGCATATTGTCTTATTTTTAAAATATACTGTCTTCTCTTATCTCCCTGCAAATGCTATGCTTTTTCTTTTTAGTTCTTTTTACATTTTTTGGTGAGTGTTGGCTTGTCCTGACCAGGGACTGAACCTGGGCCATGGCAGTGAAATCTCAGAATTCTAGCCACTAGGCAACCAGGGAACTCCCTTACCTTTGTCTTTCTTGGTGGAGATTATTCGTTTCTATTAAACATTAAGACTTTAAAGGTGATTGGAAGCTCTTTGTGAAAGAGCATAATCACGGGGTAATTTTCATTGGTACCTCCAAGTGCCTGTGCGGCATTTAAGTTTCTTCAGAGAACTCTCCAAATCCCTGCCTCTTGGGCAAAGTCCAGCTGCTGGCTTTGGTTGTGGCTATGTATTTCATCTAATGCCCATTTTCTATCTGCACCCTCATCTCCACAATCCTTATGTATGCTCTGTATGTTTCTCCAGAAAAGTGCCTCCTGTCTCCTATAGAACTGTCTGTGGCCCCTCGCTTTGTGGGACCAGGGCAGGAGATACCTCTTATTATATATCAACCCCTTGCTTTCATCTCTATTCAGGCTCAACAGGGGGAAATGGTTTGCTTCTTGTTGATTGGCAGGCATTTCAACTTGATCTTTCGCTCCTCTGCTAAGGAATTCACCATTACTCTACCCTACTTCTGTCTTTGTACATAGCACATAAAATTGCTGGCTTCTCTTAGTTTCATTGACAATGGAGTTGGTATAAATGTTCTTAGTCTCCTTGTTATTACTGTTATTTAGTAGCTAAGTGGTGTCTGGAAAAGAAATTGACTTCCAGGGACCCAGGAAGAAAGGTCAGCTGTGTCACACTGTGAAGGCAAGAGAAATGCTCTTGTGAATCCTGGACTTAAGCCCATCCTGAGACACGTTGACTTGAATATCCCTAGCCTCTCACTGCAATTGGCACCGGGCTCCTAACGTGCCCCAGACCTGGCCCTCACTGACCTCAGCCAAGGTGAGGCCAAGCTCTCAGGTGAGTATTAGGACTGGTAATAGGGCAACTTAGAACTGACAGTGTTGGTCCATCTGCATGTACATGGATCAATTTTTGAACCCAAGAGGTGGAGGTCCTTACATTAACCCTCTGTTTAATTTCATCTTATGATGGTTTGCCAAAAGATAGTTCATTTCATAGACCATCCCTGATTAGTGATGGCTGCCTGGACCACCACAGGGAGAATGGTCCTGTGGCTTTGTCCAGGCTCAGAGGAACAGCCTAATGGTACCTGCCAAGGGTATTGTATAGGAGAGTTAAAATATATGCATGTCACTGACTCGGGCCCCCTCCTCTTCTCAGATTTGTGCCTTCTATCCATGTGATAAAGACGCTCTCAGTGTCCCTATCCAAGTCGCTGATAACAGCTGATTGAGAATGATCCAGGGACATTGCCATGAGGGGCAATTCTGAGACTGACCTCTAGTTCGGCACTGATCTACAATCATCAGATATCATCTTGTCTATCACGATATTCAGGATTCCTCTTAGAACTGATTTTTAGGACACACTTTCCCATCTCGTGTCTAAGACAGCCTTTTCTGTAAGTGGTCACCTGGATGGGACACAGCAGGATGCCCTTCTTCTTCATCCATTCCTGAGATGCTTAAACTGGGCTGCTGAGAAGTGAGTGGATCACACACGAAAGAAGAGGTAAGCCCTCAAGTGTACGATCCCTGGGGTCCCTCATTTACAGAGAAGCACTTGGAGGATGGTAGCCCATGGCCTCTCTTCACGTCCTCAGTAAACTTTGACTCTCCTGGGGTGGGCAGCGGGGGAAGGAGCAGTGATGATTACACAGAGCATTACAGAAAATAAACAGGCACACTCCATTTCAAGCAGCTCATACTTTTATCGGAAAATACAAACTTCCTAAAATTAAGTGTCTTACTTCTATTTTACCAACAACAACAAAAACAAAAATCACTCATGTTAGCTAAATACAGATGCATATGTGGATGAGCAAGTGCGTATGAATCCAAGGGGGGAGTGTGTGGTCTGCACTTTGCGAGAGGGCGGACTGTGTGCGTGTATGAGCGTTGGTCCATAGATGCGTCTGGCCTTGCTGTTTTCTGTCTGTGACCTGGTCGGAACCTTGGCTTTCCAAACTTCATACCAAGCTGCTACAGAATCCAGAATTCCAGAGCCCTTAGCCCTGCTCCAGGGGCTAAGGTGGGAGGAGGAAGGTAAGAAGGAGATCTAAAAATTTATGCCATTCCCACTGGAGGAAAAGTAGGGGCTGTTCATCAGGGGCCCACCGGATGTTGAGCCAAACCTGGAGGAGGAAGAAAAGGACATGGTGATGGGACTCCCCTGGTGGTCCAGTGGTTAAGACACCACCCTCCCAGTGAAGGGTCCCGGGTTCAATCCCTGGCCAAGGAACTAGATCCCACGTGCTACAACTCAGAGGTCGCATGCTGCAACAAAAGAGCCTACATGTGGCAATGAAGATTCTGCCTGCGTGTCACAACTAAGACCCGGTGCAGCCAAATACATTTTTAAAAAATTAAAAGAGAAAAAAGGCATTGTGATGGAATTCCTGATGTTGGTGGTGATATTAGGGAAAGTAATATGTTAATTTGGGGGCTGTCAAAGACTGGGAAGATCATGACAGGCTTAGAAACTGAAAGCTTTAGCAATAATACAAAAAGCTTTGGCTCTGAGAAAATAACATTAAAATGATATTATTGGAAGACAATAAAGAGTTTCTTCTGCCACTCCTTTAGGTCACAAAGGCCCTGGCAGCCTGTAGGGACTTTGTCCAGCCTATGCTCTCTCCATATCCAGGACCACAGACGAGGAAGCCTCTCTGGATTGGAGCACCTTACCTGTGGGCCTATAGCCCCTGTACCTGCCTTAGAGGATCATGTGTGTCCCTCAAGAGATTTCACAACATCAGAGAGCTCAGAGTCACATCCCAGAGTGAGATTTCAGAGTCCGGACCACCCCAGGGCTCCTGATCCCCTTCTCAGCACCAGGCTCAATCAGGCCCTGAATTTCAACCCCAATCTGGCAAGAAAGCACAGAGGCACCCCTGACTGCCCGCAGCTTTGCTAGACCCCCAGGGAAGGAAGAGCCGAGAAGTCCTGAGCCTCGACCTCCAAGAACAGAAATACATATTCTTCTGCCTTTTCTCCCCAGCACACTGTTAGCCATACTTCGAAAGAGTTCAAAAACCGTCTTCTCTGTGAAGACTTTGCTGACCTCTCCAGATGGAATCATTTACTCACACTTCTGGTATCCTATTGCAATTTCTTTCCCCATCTGCTAGGATACTTTGAATGAATGGAACAGAACTCAAGACAAATCACAGCAGAGCAAATGGCTAGATTTAGTCTAATCCAGGGATTCTCAGTCGCTTTTCAGCTGGGCAGATGCATATTACAGAGGATGCTCACGTTCATGGTGTCCTCCCATGAATTGATGAAACAAAAAAGGAGCAGGGGGCAGAGGAGGGGAGAAGCAATGGGGACAAACCAGCGCATTAATTTGTAATGCCTCAGCTGGTATCAGTATCCATCGCTCACATGAGCAGCCGCGGACAACCGAGGATTTGGGTTGTCTGCATCCCTACTCACTAAAATAAATTTTCTGAGAAGAGGGACAATGTCTGGACTGTTCACCATTCTACACTCAGCACCCAGTCCAGGACCTGGCACAAGGTAGGGTGCTGGATAAGCAATTAATGTCAGTGGTAACATTTCTTTTTCTCTTTTTCAAAAATCACATTGGAAAAGAAATTATTGGAAGTGATGCTACTTTAACAATACTCTGAATTCCACTCTGGTTTATAAAATAAAGGCCATAACCCATACTTGAGTATTTAATAATTACCAGCAATAAGTTGGGTGTAACACACCTCGTATCTGTTGTCACACCCCACACATCTGAGCCCTTTCGGTTGAAAAGTTCTGATGGGGTCAGCTGCCAAGGGCATGGTCTGGACAGGACCTACCCTAGAGATCCAGGAAGAGGGCTAATCCACGCAGACTACAGTTCCCCAGGAGTGCTTCCTGGAGGAAGAGGAGGAGCTTGAACTGCCTCTCGAGCACCGTTGAAAGGTCTTGGTTTGCCTGAGACAGTTTCCCCACTGGCATTCCCACTGCAATTATTATTTGCAGTCTTTTGACTCTTAAGCTTATTGCTGCTTGAAAGATACATTGTATGGTGATCCTGGACTTAGCAGAGGTCAGGGAGGGCTCCCCTCCTCCTTCCCTGAGAACACCGAGGCCACCTGCTCCTTCCTCTCCCACCGCATATAGTTTGGTCTCTTGGTTCTCTTCTTTGCTCCTGACCCAGAGGAAACACTGACCCTCCTTGCCTCCCAAACTAAACTCTCTTCGCCTAGGCCCTGGTAACCCTCCCTGCCCAGGACAGCATCTTCCAGACCTTATTCCATCTAGCACTAGTAACCCCCAGCACCACCCCTGAGCCCAGGGCTCCCTCCGCCCCACCCTGCGGTGCCCAGGTTTTCTTGCCACACTGTCATCCCACCCTCTCTTCCTTTGGCTCCCTGCACTCCACACTCTCCTGTTCTTCTCCCATCTCCTTAGATCCTTTGCTTGTGCCTCTCCATCTCCACAACCCCTCTACGTGTTGTGAACCCTGGGCCTCTCTTCCTCTCTCTGGACATGTGCTCCCAGGCGACCTTGTCCCACCCCATGCTTCTAAACATCATCTATATGATTTCAGTTCAGTTCAGTCACTCTGTCGTGTCTGGCTCTTTGCGACCCCATGAATCGCAGCACACCAGGCCTCCCTGTCCATCACCAACTCCTGGAGTTTACTCAAACTCATGTCCATCGAGTCGGTGATGCCATCCAACCATCTCATCCTCTGTTGTCCCCTTCTCCTCCTGCCCCCAATCCCTCCCAGCATCAGGGTCTTTTCCAGTGAGTCAGCTCTTCACATGAGGTGGCCAAAGTACTGGAGTTTCAGCTTCAGCATCAGTCCTTCCAATGAACACCCAGGACTGATCTCCTTTAGGATGGACTGGTTGGATCTCCTTGCAGTCCAAGGGACTCTCAAGAGTCTTCTCCAACACCACAGTTCAAAAGCATCAATTCTTTGGCACTCAGCTTTCTTTATAGTCCAACTCTCACATCCATACATGACCACTGGAAAAACCATAGCTAATGATCTCCAAATTTATATTATCAGCCACCACTTCTCCCCTGAGCCTCAGACTCAGACACCCACCTGCCCATCGACAGCTCCACTCCTGTATCTAACGGGCATCTCAAATTTGGCATGAGCAGAGCTTGCCTGGTGGCTGAGTGGAGCCACTGGCTGTGAACTACTGAAGCCCATGCACCTATAGCCTGTTCTGTGCAACAAAAGAAGCCACCACAATGAGAAACTTGTGCGCCACAACTAGAGAAAAAGCCCATGCAGCAATGAAGCCCCAGCACAGCCAAAGGTAAATACATACAGAAATAAAATTATTTTTAAAAATTTCCTGATCAAGGGACCTGTGCTCTCCTCATCCGGACTTTGGTACTGCCACTTACCCAGACACTCAAGTCAAAAACGTACAAATCAATGCTATTTGCTCACTATCCTGTGTAAAAGAAATAGTGGGAAGTTGCTAAATAACAAAGGGAGCCCAGCCTGGAGCTCCGTGATGACCTAGAGGGGTGGGATGAGGGGAGGAGAGGAAAGAGAGGGAGGGGAAGGATGTAGATATATATATGTATATATAAAATATGACTGATTCGTGTTGTACAGCAGAAACCAACACAAAATTGTAAAGAAATTTTCCACCAATTAAAAATAAATAAAATAGCTCAGTTAAAAAAACAAACAAACTAGGAATCACATTTGACTCCTCTCTTTTCCTTCTTCCACATCCAACCATCAAGTCCCATCAATTCTACCAAGAAAATAAACGTTCCAGATTTTTCTCTCCTCCTTTCCAGGGTTGCTCCTAGTCTACACCACCAGCACATTTTTCTTGGGCAGCTGTAAAGGCGCCCAGCCTGGTCCCCTCCATCAGCTCTTTCTCCACAGCCCTCTCTTTGTACACTGGCCCATGTCATCTTCTTACACAGAGAATTAGAGCATGCGTGGCCTCCCACATCTCCTTCCTACCTCTCCTCGCAGACCCTCCCTAGTCCGGGCCTGCCACTACTCTAATTTGAAATCCGCCCCCTCTCTTCCCCACCAACTGTGCTCCGGCTACATTTCCCATCTCACGGCCACTGCACTTTCTATCCTTCCTGCCCAGAGGGCTCATCAATTATATATACACATGGTTCATCCTCTCATTTCATTCAGATCCCCCCCTTTTCCCTGCACCTGACATGTATGATGCTTGTTCATTTCTGCATTGTCTATTGATCCTCCTGGAATGACTGAAGGAAACACGCTTGTCTTGTTCACTCCAGTAACCCGTGCCTAGAGCCAGCCAGGCACACAGAGGAGGCCACAAATATTTTTTGAATAAATGAACCATCCCTTTGAGGGACGCAGGCCTGCACTCCTCGCCTCACCTTTCTGACCCCACTTTCCTGGTGTTTCCAGATAACCTCTCAGGCACCCCTCCAGCCTGCTGACCGCCGCGCCTCCCTTCGCTCTCCTTTGCCCACAATGTCCCCAGCTGGCCCCCGGCTCCTGCCCACTTCTAAGGCTGCTCCTTCCTCAGTCTCCTCCCTTTCCCGTCTCTCTGAAGACAGCTAGAGACCAGGGCTCTCCCTCTTTCTGCTCCCCACCAGTGCTTCCCAACAGCTGACCAACGAGAACGTGGGACCACGCTGCTTCTCAGCATGGCCGGTTCTGCAGTGAGTCTCCCTTCCCCCAAGCCCAGAGTTACAGCGTGGAAGGGGCGTCTGCCGGCCTACAGGTGGGCTGTCCGCCCTCTGCAATCTCATCCACTCTCACCTCTCTTACAGACCCTGCAGTCACCTCTCTTCCCCCGTCTCTCTCCCCTCTGGCCCATCAATTCATTCCAGCATTCACAGCTCTGCATCGGACCCCCAGGCCTACCAGCCAGAGCTTTTAATAACCCAAGTCCGGCCTCCCCTTTCCTTTCTCCATCTCATTCAAGGGGTAAATCTCATACCTCAACCAGGTGCCTTTATTCCCCAGGTCTCAAGTCTGCCATGCAACCTCCCACCGGAGGGCCTGATTCCCCAGGATGCTGACCCCTCCCCATCTTGTAGGCCTCACTGCCCACCCAGCAGGGACCTTCCCTCTGTCCCTGGGCCGCTGTGATGGCACTCTGTCATGGCACTAACATCATCGCGCCCCCTTCTGGTCCACTCCCATCTCTGAAGGAACGAACCACGCCCTATTCATCGACGGGGCCCCACAGGCTAAGTTTACCGTCACTACGTGCGTCAACTGACGCAGCGCTTTCCCGGGTGTGTGGGTGGAACACACTGAGATATGAGAAAAGGGGAGGAGAAAAAGGATGGGGAGAATGAAGGGAGGGGGAGAAGGGAGGAAGGAAGAGGGGAGGGAAGGGTGGACGGGAAAGAATAAGAGAAAAGAAATGAGAGGTCACGGTCACGGGTTTTATGTTCAATGGACACTACTGACCATCACCTTGTTGAATGTTCTCCATGCACCCTGGTAAATTAAGTGATCTGTGAATTCCAACAGTTGAGAAATCTTTTTATCTTTGTTTCTACCTTTCTCATCCCAAACAGATCTGACTATGGAAACCTCTTTCCTAGAGTTGAGGGGGAACACTGAAACACCCATTGACAGGACAGTGAGGGGCAGTGAGGGGGAGGAAGGGAATCCTTGTCAGGCTGGGGAGTCTGGCCCTAACCCTATAAAGGGAGGTTCTCACAGTGGGGCACACATTCTCCAGGGGGCACCCAGGACACTTGGATTCTCAGGACTGACCCGGCCCCACCTGCCTCACGGAAGTGAAGGTTCGGGTGGGCGGAAATGAGCAGCTGCGTGCTATTAAAGCAACAAACACACATTTCTTACTGACTGGTATGTAAAGTTTGTGTGGAATTGTCAGTGAAAAAGGTTGAGTTTGTGTTGGCTCTTAGCTGCTAAGCCCCTCTCCTCTGGTGTTTGGGGTAGGTTGGGGGGAAAGTGTGAGCAGTCCGATAAGCTGTGGGAGAAGCTTCAGCAGGGCCAGCTGCGAACTCACGGGGCTGTTGCAGAGATTGGCCTGGCAAGGAGCTCAGGACGCGGTGAGTGGGGGAGAGAGCTGTAAGGAGACCACCTAGCCGTAGCCCGCTGGACGCCAGGCAAACGGGGAAAGGCATATGCGTCCAGTTCCACCACCTGCTGCTGGCAGGTGTCCCTCCGCTGCTGACACACAGCGGCCTCTCCGCACCAGACTGAGGACTCCGGCCCCGCACCGGGCCCTGACCAGGCTCACCGCCACACCTGGTCCGTCCCGCACCCACAGCCTCTGCACACAGGCCCGGGGCTCCTCCCGGCCAGGGAACATACGTAACAAGGAAGCGCCGGAGGGGCCCAGAGCGCCCACCTGCCCTCACCAGCAGCTTCCGGGAGGACACGCGGGCTTCCGGCACGGGCCGGAGACTCACCCATATGCCGGGGGGAACAGGTACTGCGGCCCGTCTCCTGCCATGGGGGAAGGGTCTCGGGCATTGCTGGCCGGCTTCTGAGGTGTCCTCTGAGGATACGGGTAGTTGGGCTGGACGAAGGGGATGTAGCTCATCAGGGGGGTGTAGGAAGAGCGGAAAATCTGTTGTCCCATCTGCTGGGGGTTGTATGGCGTCACCTGCAGGGCAGAGAGGAGAGAGGCGCTGAGTCCAGCAGAGCCTGCTGCCTCTAAACATCACAGTCCCCCAGCCCTGACCCGAACCCTGGGTCCCACTCCTCAGCCCCTGTGGCCCCTCAGTCACAGGGTGGTACCCCACAGAAGACAATGTGTTGAACTGGAAAAAGCACAGGGCTCAGCTTCTTTATGGGAGACGGGCAAGGTATTTAATTTATCCGAGCCTCAGTTTCTTGATCCATAAAATGGGCAAACACTATGTCCATTAGTATGGGGATTGAGTCAGCTGATATAAGTAGAGAGACTGGCACATAACATATAACAAATGAATATTATTTCCATGATTGTTTCTCTTCCCTGTCCCCTAACTTTCCCTTGGTCAATAATATCTCAAAAGCCCATGGTTCACTGTCGTTTACAATCGCAGTCAAGGCTGTGGAGATGTGTCCATCCCTGGCTTCTAGCTCACGATCTCAACAGATGCCCAAGTCTGAGACAGCCCTGCCCAGTGGAAATTCTTATGATAGATGATGGAAATATTCTGGGTCTCCACCCAATGTGGTACCCACCAGACATAAATGTAGCTACTGAGCACTTGAAATGGGGCTTGTGTGACTGAATTTTAAATTTTACTTAGTTTTAGTTGGTTTCAACATAAATAGCCACACATGGCTGCTGGTTACATTACTGGAGAGTGTGAGTGCAGGAGAAAGGCCAAAGAGGGGAAATGGGATTCAGCTCAAACCCTAGAGAAAAGTAGGAACTCACTGGGTTTCTGAGACCACCCAAATCAGACTCATCAAGAAGCAGGGCTCCCACTGTCTTCTTGGCAAGGCAGGGGCCCCATCTGTCTTATTTACTGATTTGTCCTCAGCCCTAAGCAGGGCCTGTCACATAGCAGTTGCTCAATAAACATGTGTTAAGTGAATAAGTGAAAAAAGTAAAGAAAGAAAGAGGAGGTGGATGGAGGGAAGAAAAGACCAATGTCCACTTGAATACCTAAAATGATAGGGAGCTCTTTACATTGCGAGCACTGTATTCTACCACTGACAGCTCCAAATGTCTGACGTGGAGCTGATATCCATCTTTCTGTGTGTTTTGGTCAAAACTAGGGAAATTCTTGGATTTCCACTTTCACAGCAAGAGTGGGGTCCACGCTGTTTAGCTGCTCAGTATACTGACTGCCCGCTCTCACCCTGCACACCCTTATCTAATTTAAAAAGATGACAAAGGCTAGTGCTCATTAAGTGATAATAAGGGTGTGCCAGGCCCTTCATGTGGATTCTCTCATTTAAATTCTGAACAGCCCCCGTGAGGTAGGACCATTAGGATTCCCATTTTAGGTACAAGGAAACGGAAGCTCAGAGAAGTTAAGTAACTTGCTTAGTAAGTGTTTCAAGTGTCCGAGTTTTGTCAGAGTCCCCGATTCCCTGGACTGCACCACTGTGCTCGGTCCTTCTAGAAGTCTGGGCCCATCCCTCCTGGCCCTCCCCATCCTTCCCCCAGTGGACAGATGGGCTCCGATGATGCTGGATGTGGGTGCCAAACCCCCAAGAGGATGAGCTGAAGGTCATAAAGTGCCAAGAGCTCACAGAGAGAACCCAGGAAGGAACCTCCCAGGACAGACACCCAAGGGTCAGCATGGCAGAAAAAAAAAAAAAAACCTGGTTTTTCTAGTGTAGGGGGTGGGAGTCCCAGAGCTGAACCTGAGAGGAAACGGACATGAAAAAGAAGATGTAGGTCTTAGAGCTGACACAAGCTTCACTCAAAATTGTACCCTACTGGTGCACTGGGAAGACCCAGAGGGATGGGATGGGGAGGGAGGTGGGAGGGGGGGATCAGGATGGGGAACACATGTGAATCCATGGCTGATTCGTGTCAATGTATGGCAAAAACCACTACAATATTGTAAAGTAATTAGCCTCCAACTAATAAAAATAAATGGAAAAAAAAAAAACACAAACAAAAAAACTGTACCCTAGCTACATGTCACTGATAAAAACCATAAACCAGAGCTGTGTAGAGGGCTCTGGAATCATCTACAAGATACACTCTGCTGACAAAAGCAATGACCGAGCAGTGTGCCCAGAATGCCACATTCATATAAAAATGCTTGTATAAACAGGTATCACTGGAAGGGCACCTAAGAAACCAGTCACAGTGATTGCTTCTAAGGTGTTTAAAATCTTATACCAGGTTTTTAACGTTACTGTTTCAAATATATGCACATACATAACTTCGTCTAAAAGCATTTGCTGAGGAGCTAGGTGGATGGAATCACTGCTCATGAGGTGGACGGGTCGAGATTGGGATTCTGTGAGCTTGACTGCCTCCCCTCGCGACCTCATCTCAGGATGCAAATCTCCTACTGCTGAAAGAGCAGCCTTGGCCCAGGTGATAAAGTGACCTATACTTATAGTCCCTTCTCTATCTTCTAGAACATTCTAACATCCTTCAGGGCAGAGGTGCAGTTTGAAGAGAAAGGGTAGGGCTACCTGGAGGGAGAGGAGAGGCCAAGGAGTCTGTGACCTGGGTGTGTGCATTGCGGGGGGCAGTGTGCAAGGCCGGACTGAGAATGTAGCCTGTTCTCAGCTCTTCTCCTCACACCCTACCCCTGATCCAAGATACTCAGACTCTCTGAGTATCAAAAAGTGCTGTTTGTGTTGCCTGTGTGTGCTCAGGTCCATGCACATCCAGTCTGGTGGCATGTATATAAACACATCTTTATTTATGTCTGGGTACATGTTTGT
This sequence comes from Cervus canadensis, assembly GCF_019320065.1. Taxonomy (NCBI): domain Eukaryota; kingdom Metazoa; phylum Chordata; class Mammalia; order Artiodactyla; family Cervidae; genus Cervus; species Cervus canadensis. The sequence continues at coordinate 106,059,103 of NC_057387.1, forward strand.
ATTTTCATCTCTGGTGCTTGATTTTTTTAAAAGATCTTTTTGATGTGGGCCATTTTTAAAGTCTTTATTGATTTTGCTACAATATTGTGTCTGTTTTGTGTTTTGTTTTGTTTTGTTGTGTTTTTTGGCTACAAGGCATGTGAAATCTTAGCTCCCGGACCAGGAATTGAACCCATATCCCCTGCATTGGAAGGTGAAGTCTTAACCACCGGACTGCCAGGGAAGTCCCTCTGCTGCTTTACTTTGATACTGCATATTTATGAATCTTGTTTATAAGAGGCAGTAAGCCAGAGTTACTGGGAACATGGGCCCTGAAGCCAGCCAGCTCAAGATCAAACCTGATCTGCCATTGTGTTACTGTCGAGCAGCTGTTGACCCCGGACCTACCCATGGGAACAGGGGGTGCAGATTTAGCTGACAAAAATAGGTAACACCCAGTTAAATTTGAATTTAAGATAACAGTAAAATTTTTTTAATAGAAGTATGGTCCATGCAGTATTTGGGATATAGCTCTACTAAAATTTTATTCACCATTTACCTGGATTTAAATTTAACTAGGTGTCTTGTATTTTAACTGAGGAAACTATGGGAGGGCTATGACTCCCAGCACAAGTGATGCTGGGCCAGGCCATGTGCTCTGCTCTGGCAGATCGTGGGCAAACATGACCACATCCCAGCTCTGAGCCCTCCCACACTCCCACCATCCAGCATGGCAGGTGCAAAAGCGATCTTCAGCCTGGGCCCAGAAGGGGGACACTTAAAAAAGACTTGACCCCAACCCCAGCGCAGCTCAGTCAACCTGTAGACCTTTGGGTAAAAATTAAACATTGCATTGCTTAAAGTCTCTGAGACAGTGAGGCTGTTGGTTGCCACAGCAAAAGCTAACTTAGGTGTTAACTTCATAACCTCAGGCAAATTATTGCATCTCTCTGCGTCTCCGTTTCCTCATCTTGACTCTACCTCATAGGGTGGTTCTGAAAATTAAACGAATGCAGGTAAGGCCCTTAGAGAGGGGCCTGGCATACAGTAAGGGCTCTGTAAGTGCCGGCCAGCGTTATCCCCTGGGGTCACTGCTTTGTGGCCGCATGCATTTTGGTGCTTGTGTCTGTACTCTGGGGTCAAAGCTGGGCCGGAAAGCGTGGCTGGTGACCAGCTGGACAAAGACAAGGCGACAGACATCCTTCTGACCTGAAGGCCTCCATGGGCTGGGACAGAGGTGAGGAGGTCATCGACTCACCTGTCTGGAGTAACACCCCAGCTGGGGGTGCAGGGTCTGCTGGTAGGGCATCCTGGCTGCCCGCTGGGGGTACAGGCCCTGGGGAGAGAACGGAGGGACTCAGTGCCATGGGGTGAGAGGCTCCCCGCCAAAGAATGGCAGCCACTCAGCTCAGCTTCCAGCTCCCTTGCCTGCATCTCCAGACACAGCAGAGTCCATCCCATCACACTGCTGGCCAGACGCCCCCTCCCCACCCCGCTCCCCAGCTGCTTAGTCCAGCTGGAATCAGGTTGAGCTGGCATGCCTCACACCACACAGGGAGCCCCTGGTTAGCAGGATTCACAGCCTTTTGATTGAATGTTTAAGACATGAGCTTCAGGGACCTGCTTGTCTTTTGAAATCCAGATCTGCTCCTTAGGCTATGTGACCTTGGGCAAATCACTTCACCTCTCTGAGCCTCTTTTCCCTTGTCTCTAAAATTATGTGTGTTTAAGCCTGCAATAAACTGTGGAGAATTCTGAAAAGAGATGGGAATACCAGACCACCTGACCTGCCTCTTGAGAAACCTATATGCAGGTCAGGAAGGAACAATTAGAACTGGATATGGAACAACAGACCGGTTCTAAATAGGAAAAGGAGTAGTCAAGGCTGTATATTGTCACCCTGCTTATTTAACTTATATGCAGAGTACATCATGAGAAACGCTGGACTGGAAGAAGCACAAGCTGGAATCAAGATTTCCAGGAGAAATATCAATAACCTCAGATATGCAGATGACACCACCCTTATGGCAGAAAGTGAAGAGCAACTAAAAAGCTTCTTGATGTAAGTGAAAGAGGAGAGTGAAAAAGTTGGCTTAAAGCTCAACATTCAGAAAACTAAGATCATGGCATCCATTCCCATCACTTCATGGGAAATAGATGGGGAAACAGTGGAAACAGTGTCAGACTTTATATTTTGGGGCTTCAAAATCACTGCAGATGGTGATTGCAGCCATGAAATTAAAAGACACTTACTCCTTGGAAGGAAAGTTATGACCAACCTAGATCGCATATTAAAAAGCAGAGACATTACTTTGCCAACAAAGATCCGTCTAGTCAAGGCTATGGTTTTTCCAGTGGTCATGTATGGATGTGAGAGTTGGATGGTAAAGAAAGCTGAGTGCCGAAAAATTGATGCTTTTGAACTGTGGTGTTGGAGAAGACTCTTGAGAGTCCCTTGGACTGCAAGGAGATCCAACCAGTCCATCCTAAAGGAGATCAGTCCTGGTTGTTCACTGGAAGGACTGACGCTGAAGCTGTAACTCCAATACTTTGGCCAGTTCATGCGAAGAGTTGACTCATTGGAAAAGACCCTGGATGCTGGGAGGGATTGGGGGCAGGAGGAGAAGGGGACGACAGAGGATGAGATGGTTGGATGGCATCACTGACTCGATGGACATGAGTTTGAGTAAACTCCAGGAGTTGGTGATGGACAGGGAGGCCTGGCGTGCTGCGATTCATGGGGTCGCAAAGAGTTGGACACGACTGAGCGACTGAACTGAACTGAACTGAAGCCTGCAAAGCCTGAGAAGGAAGCCAGATTATCTCTGTTGGTGTCTATGCCCCTTTTCTAAGTACCCTTCGCCAAACCCCATTCCTGCCCGAAGGCATGAGGTGCCTGAGGCTGTCTGTATCATGTGTGCTAGTTTGCCTCATGTTTATTTAAACACACTGGCCCTTGTGCTTCCATCTGTGTCTGCAGCCATGTGTTTCTGTGTACAAATGTGCGACTGTGAACCCAGGTGTGTTAGTCTGGGCCTCTGTTGCTGGGTGTCTACCTGCCCACGTGTATACCTGTGTCTGTACCTGATGATAAAGACGGTCATGAAGATAAATGAGCTAAGCCATCTAAAGGGCCCAGAATAGCACCCAGCATGTAGTAAGGATTCTGCTAGTGCTAGGTACTTTTACCGTCTCTCACTGTCTCCCCCCTATCCCCACTGCTCCTGCCACTTGAAGAGGCTGCCTGGCATCTCAGCCCAATGCTAAGTAGAAATTTTATTCACAACTCTGCCCAGAGTGGCCTTAGGTGTGCCTGTGCATACACACACACACACACAGAGCAGAACTGCTGCTGTGGGTGGGGTCGGCTCATGACTCATCCAGTCCCAGGCTGCCCCCATCCTCCAATCCAGAGTTAATCCATAAGATGCAGCTCAAAACCCAAAGCACCCCTCAGACCAGAATATGTCTTTCCAGAAGATTCCACACCAGAGATGCTGCCTCCATCACTCACTCAGCTGAGCCAGTCATCAAAGCGCTGATGGCTGAACTGCCCTTGATGACTTCCTCGGAGCCCCTGGACTGCTCATAAAAGGCTCCGAATCCCTGATGTGGGGTTCTGGGGAAGGCCCCCAGCTCTCCTAGGGTGCACATCCTCTCAGAGCCTTCCTTGCTGTCTGCTCCCAGGCACCCGCACTTGACCGTGGCCAGGCCTCCCCCACATCCACCAGCCCCTTCATCGCTTGAATCCAGTGCACAGGCTTGGCTTTTCTTCAAGCTCTAAGGCCCCAGGGCAGCCCCACCTACCTCCCCAACCAGCCTGTGACCCCAGGGCATGGTCTGAACTGGGGCAGGGAAGTCAGCCGATGGGGCTGCCCTGCCTGTGCCCAGGCCTCAGTGGGCTCCAAGGCCACGTTCTAAGTGCCCCTCTTCTGTTTCACCACCTCCCCACCGGCACTCAGCCCTGCTTTCCACTGCCAACTCCCCTGGGCCGCCGTCCTCCCCACGCCTGCCTGGGCGAGGCCACCTCTAGGATGTGTGAGCTGCCTGTCCCTGCTCTGTCGTGGGGTGGGTTTTCAGGAGATGATGCCGTCTTCATCAGTATGAGCCACCCTCAGTGACTTGAAGGGGATTTCTAGTTGTTCAGATTGCAATTCTGTGAAATCACAAGCAAGGGGAAATACACATCCATTCCTTTTTGCTTGAGGCCGTGATCTCTTCGCATGTGCCCGCCCTCCTTAATTGGGAGCAGAGTTCCTTTGTGCCAAGCAGCCCCGGATTCTCTGTGGAGCTTCTGGGTGCTGGGGACTTAGTCTTCCAGGGCTCTGCATCCGTCCACTGCAAAGCTCTGAGTAGACTGGATTTGGGACCTTATCTTTATTCCTAACGTCAAGCGGGAAAAAGAGACTGGGATAGACTGTTCCTTGTTTCTCCTCTGTGCCTCCTCAAGGTCTGCAGACCTCCCTGACCCCGTGTCCCAGGAAGATCAGGGCTGAATAACAATAAGAACCAACACCTGTATCAGGCTTGAGATTTTACAAAGCCCTTTCCCATCCATGGACTCAATTAACCTTACAACTGACTCAAGTATTTGCTGCCGCTGTAATGATTATGAGGCCATTTCACAGGTGAGGAGACCAGGGCTCAGAACATTTGGCTAACTTGCCCAAGGCCACACAGCTCGAAAGTAGCACTATTCCCTTAAATCCAGTTCTGATGATTCTAAAACCTGTGTTCTTTTTATCACATCAGACCCCTTGATCAGCTGTCTTGAAGCTGGTTGGTATCATGAAATCATGAGAAGCTGGGAAAAGGTAAGTCACACTGTCTGATGTTACCCCTTGGGAGGGTCGGCGGGCACAGGTGACTTCAGCTGGGCTCAGTGAGTGTCTAAACTGCTGCATAGGAACAAGGGGCCCTACCAGCTGGGGCCTTTCTGCCCAGAGGCCCGGGAAGCTCAGAGTCAGCCCTGTGATAAAACACCGGCATCTCTGAAGACAAAGGACCTTCATGCTAGAAGAATACTTCCAAATCTCACCCATGCCAAAAGTCAAGTCAGAAGAAGTTAGCATAGCAGAGAGAGACTGTCCCCTCTTTACAAAACAAACCATTGCAAATTAGCTTTACATGTTGAGCCCCTTGAGTGAGTGCATTTGAGCGTGAATCAATTTACACTAAATAAAATTATGCAGTTGTTTCTCTCTCAGAGCTGGGGGGCACACCGTGCTGCCCTTGGATTTGTCCCTGACTCGTCCTGGACTCCTAGCTTCCTAGTCACCTTGGAATCCCCTCACTTAAGTCAAGGCTCAGCCTGCAGTCAGTGTGAAGCAAGGAGGTTTGTTGTTTTTTTTTTTAATTATTTAAATGAGAAAATAAATAAATACAAATGAGTGCATCAGGGAGTAGGTGATAAATGACTCAATAATGAGTGTGCAAGGGTGGAGGAACTTCAGTGAAGGAGCTGGTGAACCGGTGAGGATGTGAACAGGGTATTTCTCCAGGAGAGCATATGGTAGATTCAGGATGGATGCACCTGGGGTCTTCCCATGGATCACGCTTCCTTACACTGTCCCACCTCAAAGGTCGGGCTTGAGAAAGAGGGTGGCCACTGGCTCTCTTTAGCAAACCAAAAGAAGACTTGCAGACAAAACTTTGGAGAGAAAGAGAGAGACCATGCTAACCCCCTTTACTTCAGTTCCTGTTTTAAGAATCAGGGGCTGAGTCCAGCGGACCAGCTCAGAGGGGCTTCACGTGGAGTGGAGAAGACCCACCTCTCGAGCAGGATGTTAAGCCATGAGACTGGCAGCTCTGCTGTCGAGGAGGAGGAAATACCACTGGGAGCCCAGGGGCAGTGGAAGGGGGAGGGGCACGGGGCAGGACAAGAGGATGTTCAGGTTGGATTTCCTTCTCTCTTTGCCCTCCCCGGGCGTGGCCAGGCCAGGCTGGGGCAGCAGGCTCCCGGGGGCCTGGCCCTTCTGTATACCTGCACGCCATTCTGGCCAGCAGCCAAGGAGGGGAGAGAAGGCTGAGAAATCTTAGGCACTGAGCACCTGTCCTGGAGGAACTGAGCACTACCTAAAGGGACTATTTAAGCTCTTGGTTCAGACTACGGTTTAAATCAGAATGGACATTTATTTGATTTTTTTTTCATCTCTCTACCCAGTGGGTGGCAGCTCTTACAGGAGATTAAGTTAAATAGACGAACTAAAGGAACCACATTTTCCCGGAATAAATAAGTTGTGTGAGTAAAACTGCCAACGTTGCAAGTGTTTCCCCCACCCCTTTGTGTCTGACGCCTCTTAGCTCTGGGTCCAAGACCAAGACTGTGTGCCAAGCCACCTGAGCTGGTAGAAGCTAAGATTGCTAGGCTGTAGTTGAAATAAAACGGCCACATAATTTGTCATCTGCAGTGGGACACTTGAGAGTGAAAGGGAGTACAGTGAATAATTATGCGGGGACCAAAGACCTAAACAGGGACTGTCCCAAGTAATCTAGGACACATGTCATCCGACTACAAAGGAAGTCACAGGAGGTGGTGGGAAGCAAGGACTGTGCCATCGGTCAGTCTTTCCTGGGAGCCCAAGCACTTCACAGACCAGGATTAGCCAAGTGGCTCTGAAAGACATGGCACAGAGTGAACTGGAATCCAGACAAAGGAGAATGAGAAATATACACACGTGTGTGTGTGTGTGTGTGTGTGTGTGTGTGTGTGTGTGTGCACACGCACGTGTACCTGGCCGTTGGTCTGATGGGGCCCCTATGGAGAAATGAACTAACGAGTCCACGGCTCTTTGTGGATGAGGCTGCCTGTAAGCCACAGGCTCCTCCCTGAATGGCCACCACCGGATAGACCGGCCGGGACCCGCTCACTCACCTGGTACTGAGGGAAGGTGGAGGGGTTTGTGAACACGGGCGGAGGTGCACAGTTCAGGTTGAGCCAGAGGGGCTGGTTCAGAGTTGCTGAGGTCAAAGCGGTGGCAAAGCGTGGGGTGAACACGTTCCCTGTGTACTTGAGGTTGTTCTTGTCGGCCCCTGTCACAGGTGGGTTAACTGTAAGTCACAGGAGAGGTAGAGTGTTTCGTGATTGAGGAAGGGAGAGGTCAGCCTGCCCCAGCTCCATGACTGCCCCCAGGGTTAATGTCCTCACAGGTAAGGTATTTTAAAAGCTCCCAGAGGGTTCTTCAAAGCTATAGGAAAACACTGTTAGTTCACACCTTGCCAACGTGGAAGGGGTGAGAGTCCCAGCATGGTCTGGCATGGAGCATCTCCTTCATGACTCACAAGTAAGGAGGCAGTTTAGCAAGAGATACAATCAACCAGCTTGTCTCACCTACGTGCAAAACTATATTCCTTCAAGTGCTTCGGAAAAACCCAGTTTGATACAAACAATTGCTACGCTGTGGGAAGTCACTCTTATCAAATTACTCAAGCACCCCGCTGAGGGCATGTGCTCGGCAACAGCAAGGACCTTGTGTAGGTGTTGCATCTATGTCAGAGTCATTTTTTTAAAATATTTTAAAATATTATATAATTCCCTTTGGTAAGACCTCAAATTAGTCTGAATGAATGAAATTTGATGGAGTTGTTTCAGGATATGAATCCTGGATTCTTTCCTTCTATAACATGACCTGTGGGCTTAAGAGTTAGAGATGGGGTGTCAGTGTCCCCTTATTAGCACCTTTTGTTGGGGGGAGAATGTTGTACTAAAACAGTTGTAGATGTACAAGGGAGAGAGAGCAGAGACGTGAATAACTGCAATGTAGAAATAATCTTAAAGCATGGGATTTTCGTCGGCTCAGGCAACTTGAGGGGACATAAGACATGCTGAGTCAGGACTATATTCAAATTGACCACCAATAATGCCCATGTGACCCCTGAAAGTCAACTAGATTTCTTGAGCTCTTCCCTGTAGGGGATGACACAGGAAGAAAGCCATTTCCCCCTTTTTACAGGACTAGGGAAAGACAGTGTCTTGCCCATGGATGAGACAGCCTTTTGATGGCAGAGTTACTCCAGGGGTCTATGAGGGTTTCTGAAATCCCTTCCTGCATAGACTCTCTCTGGGCAGGGTCAGCTTACGTTTCAGCTCCAGCCTGTCCACCTCCACTTTGCCACGGAGTTTCAGCTGCCCGCCTGGGTTCTTGGAGGCCCCAAGGAACTCATAGAGCAGGTTCTTCTCGGCCTGCCAGGCAGGCTTCTTGGCCGGCAGAGCCATGGACATGGAACCCATGGAGTCACTGCCACCATCCTCACCACAGGTGTCCTTCTGGCTTGGGGACCACTGGCTGAGAAAGAGGCTCTCTCGGCCCCTGGTCAGCTCCTTGGCACCTGGGTTCCGTTCTAGAGCAGGAGAGAAGTTGAGTCAGTGACTCTGGAAGACCACATGCTGGATGGGAGGAGCATGGTCTTGCGGACAAAGTTGTGGATCCTCCACAGCATACCTGAGACTCCCACCACTCTGGGCTCTGTCTCAACCAAGTTCGATCCAAGTCCAGTCCCTGAAGCCTTCACTGACCAGCGCCCATGATGGTCTCACACTCCCCTGCATGCATGCATGCATTCATCCCTTCTTGTCTTCTTCCGTCTATCCACCCATCCATCCATCCTTTTATCCACCCATGCATCTTTCCTTCCTTCCATCCACTCATCCATCCTCCCTTCCATAATCCCATTCTCTCCTCCTTCCAAACTTCCTCCCTTCTAGTCCCCTCCCTTCCTTCCCACTAATCGTCTACAGGTTGGATCACAAAGCCTCCGGATAGTTCCTGTCTTCAGTGAGCACACCTGGCTTAGAGGGGGGGACACACATTCCCACAGAACACGCAGCTCGTCCCTCATCATAGGCTCTCCTCTTGCTAAGTTGTCATGGCGATTCAGCACTCTCATCAGCGCCAGGCTCTGACCTGAGTCCTGGGGACACTTGGATGAGTCAGAGCCAGACTTGGCCCGGCAGGAACTCACAACAAGGAGGAAGAGAGAGACAGACCCAGAAATAGCTCTGGGACAAGGCAGATGGGGACCGTGAGGTGACAGAGGGACACAGTGGGAGAAGAGGGTGGCTGAGACAGCTTCTGTCTGAGAGGCCCAGAGGGATTCCAGAAGGAAGAGGGCCCTCAGCAAGGCCTTACGCCCAGGGCTGTGGGTGGCTGTGGGCAAAGGAAGAGGCACCAGTGAGTCACTGGGTGCTGTCGGTGCCAGGCTCAGCTCTCGCTCCAAATGGACCAAGTCTCCCTAGTGCAAGGACACTTCCTGGACCATCAGGGATCCCCCTACAATGGTGGTTTTTCACCCATATTTCCTTTTGAGCAATGGAACTCTTTCTTCCAACAAAATTAAGTATGGCAGGGGAATGCACCACACTGCACACATATAATATATGGTTCGTGCATGCTCAGTTATGTCCGCCTCTTGTGACCCTATGGACTGTAGCCCACCAGGCTCCTCTGTCCATGGGATTTTCCCAGCAAGAATATTGGAGTGGGTTGCCATGCCCTCCTTCAGGGGATCTTCCCAATCCAGGGACTGAACCCAAATCAACTGGGTCTCTGGTATTGCAGGCCAATTCTTTACCTCTGAGCCACCAGGGAAGCATATAATATATAGACATATGTAAATTTTTTAAGGCACTGCATGGCTGAAGCAGAGAAGAGGGCCTTGCTCTCAGCATCTTCACGTTTTTCCCAGCTTGGAGGTCCTGGTCTCCGTGCAGCTTGGCTGGGAAATGGCAATGGACACATGGCGGGCACAGTGGATCATGCTGGCAGCAACAGGATCAGAGGACTTGTGCCCAGCATTACCTGTTGGCAGTGGACATGATCCCACCAACTCTTAGTCCCACTAGCCCGTGGCCTTGGGGCTGAGTCTGGACAGGATGGGGCCTGCCCTCTTACTGCCATCCTAGCAAAGGAGAAAGCTGCTCTAGCCTGAGCCAGAAGAAAATGGCATTTTTAGCAAAACATGTCCCTGGTGTCTTTTCCTAGAGCTTCTCTGGTTGCAGAGTGCAGCCCCCAGCCAGCGCTAAGGTAACAGTACCCACTAATAATAGCCCTCTCCCCAGAGGCCCACACACCTGCCATCACACCCCACCCCAGTCATCTGAAACACACTTGCTACTCACTCATCTCCAAAGCTCCCTCTTCCAAAGGCTGTGTACACAGACACACACACACATCCCTTCCTGCCATTCCCTTGGCTCGCTCACACACATACACAACTACACACACAGAAGGGTTACACTCAGATGTGCCCACACTGCATTTCCTTACATGCTCACATCTGCAAAGTTCTTCTCAGCACAACTTTGCTCACACACCTGTACACACACACACACAAATGGTGGGAAGGTGTGTGGGACAGAACTGTCTCCAAACCAGCAGCCCCATCCGACAGAGAGACATCCACACCTCCCTCATGGAGAAGGAGGTGGGAGGCATGTCCCCTCCCCTGGGGATGCTCCATCATCTCACACACACAGCTCATCATCCCCAGAGTCCCCAGACCCCTGGAGGCCTGCCCAGGACCCAGAGTCCAGCATGTTGTCCACAGTTTGGAGTCCTTGGCTTCCTAAAATGCTCCTACGAAATGTTCTCTAGGGTGACTGCGTCTCTGTTTTCTTAGGAAGATGGATCTGGGCCCTCCCAATATAGGCATCTCTCCTTTACCCATCTCTCACAACCTGGGGGGAGTTTTTCTTCCAGTTTTCTCCCAGTGACCGCCGATGGCAGGCAAGTGTCACTGCCACCTGTCTTCCTTTTTGGAACCATCCAGTCTGAGTAGCCGGATCAGAACAGACACAAAATGCAGAATCCTGGAATTGGGGGAGGCTTGGGAAGTGGCTGGCAATCCCAGGGAGGATGTGGACTCATCGATTTAGGAGTGGGAATGCACTTTTCTAAAGCCCTGAAGTCCCTCGGAACAAACCCCAGGGCCAGCTGTCTGCCTGCACCTGGGGAGTTTACACATTCAGCCCTATCCCTGAGAGAGGGGACCAGGCCTCGTGGTCAGGACAGGTGCCTCCATCAGAAGCCAGTCAAATTTCCCTCCTATTCAGCTCAGAGCCCCCTGGCTGCACTTTCATCCTGGGCCCAGCAAGGATAAATGCTTCCTTCAATGTCCTCTGGGTGCCTATGGATTTAAAAACCCAATCAGTTACTAAACGGGCCTCTCCCTCTTCCTAAAGCGTGTTGGATTCAGGGCTACCATGTTTGGTTACCTGCGATGTGCCCTGTATATGAGCATCCAGCAGGGGAGGCCTGTGGGGGCTGAAAACGGCCTGCACCCTGGGACCACGCTCATCAGCAAGGCCACTTCGCCCTACTTTGCACAGCGATGCTGCGTGTGCCTGCTGCCGCCCACGTGGCTTTCCGCTAAGTTTCTCCGCCCAGCAAGCGCGCTTCCTAGCCCTGCTCCCAGCCCCACTCACCCATCAGTTGGTGCCCCTCCACGACGGGGTCAGCCTCGGGCTTGGAGCAGATCTTGGCAAACACTGGGAGCTGCTTCTTCGGAGCAGGGAGCTCAGGGAGTTTGTTGGGAGGCGTGGGCGGAGGCGGCGGAGGCAGCGGCAGGAACGGGCCCAGCCCCGCGGGCTCTCTGGGTCCGGGGCCATTGAACATGCTGCTCTGCAGGAAGTCCTTGATGACCCTGGTCTCCTCCAACACCATCTTGCTGTCGGGGGCCTTGAACATTTCTGCGGACGTCAGAGGGAACTGCGCCAGGAGCTTGCTGATCTCCGAGCTGGAGGCCCCCAGGCTGCGGCTCCTGTCCTCTGTCCCCTTGGCACTCTTGACCTTGGCAGCACACAGGATGCCCGTGACCGTAGATGTGGCAGAATCACAGTCTGGCCGGCTGCCGACGACCGACACAGCCACCTTCGGCTCCAGGAGCTTGTCACGGGCCATGACAGAGGCTCCTGGGTGCTCACTCCTGCTGGCCACCAGCGAAGGCATGAGAAGGCGGGGGGCTGACTGTCTGGACACCTCGTGGTTGCTTCTGGGTGCCTCCAGCTCCCCCGAGCTCTCGGTGACCAGGATGAGGTGCTCTTTGGTGAGGCTCAAGAACTCCTGCTCCACCAACAAGGAGATCTCGTCTTTGCCACTGGTGAGCTCCAGAGCCCTGCAAACAGGTCAGAAAGAGAGAGGGCTTTAGGGCCCCCTCCCTGAGGGTGGCTCTGCAGTGGGGCACAGGCCCCAGGAAAAGGGGCTAGAGAAAACATGTTTCCCGAGGTGAGAAACCTATTGCTCTTCACTAGAGAAAATGGGCCACACGTGCACCCCCAAGGGGTTTTTACACCATACCAACGGGCAGTGGTCCTAAGAGCTTGGTTCTGGGAATCGGGACCCCTGGGTCCTCTCCCAGTGCTCCGTCTGGCTGAGTGGGCCGAGTCTTAATTTCCGTCCATCACTCCCTCTTTGGTGGTGCTCAGGACCCAAAGCAATAAAAGACCTGCAGCAAAGGGGACAGGACTGAACCAACAGCTCTGGACGTGGCGTCCAGGGTGCCGGGGCCCCCATGCACTGCAGGATGGTCTGAGTGAGAGCAGGGACAGCAGGGTGACAGCTGGAGCTCACAGCCTGGCTTGGTCACTTCCCAGCTATGTGGTCCTGGGCCCCTTGCTCAGCATCATGGGACCGCTGTCCTCCTTCCTGGTGAAGCGGAGTATCACAGAGACACTTCAGACCGTGTCTGGCACAGTAAGGGCAGTACCAGGGACAGCCAGTCTGTATACACCTCTGGCAGCTGGGCTGAGCCTCTGGATCCTGAAATCTGCACAGTGGCTCCGTAGATACCCATGTCCACCTTGGCTGGTGTGGCCTTCTGACCAGATCACAGATTGGGCTGCCTGGGAGCACCAGCAATCGCTTGATCCCTGCACTGATTCACAAGAATCTTCCTTTATCTAAACACTGGCCTCTACCTGCACCTGAGACCTGGGGCCTCCAGCTGCACCCTTGGTGGCCACCACCATCCTAGTGTGGCCTAACGGTCCCATGGACTCTTAGCTCCTAGATGCTGGCTGCCTCCAAGTGTGGGAGAGGGTGGCAATCCTGCTGGCCTGGTTTGGGCCCACACTGGCCCACCAGCATCCTTGGTAAGGGGGACCTTCCTCCCTGGTACCCCCAGGAGGACTGTGGCAGCCCACCCTGCTCTCCCTCCTGGGTGGGTTCCCAGGAAGGGTGGATAAGCTGGCCTACATAGAGCATTCTAGAAACTGCTCAGAGTTCCACCACTGGTGAAAATGGTGAAAAAAGAGGCAGAGGGAAAAATTAAAGCATCCAGTGAATGGAGTTTTGGGAAGGCTCAGGGTATATTCCTGCGCTGACAGCCCATTCTGTGGATGCAGTGAGCCCCGAAAATAACGACTAGCAAATGCTCCCAGCAAGGATGTTCCTTCCTGGTAATGCTCTGTATATGAACACATGCACACGGACACACACACACACACAGGTGCAGTGCAGGCACAAAATGACTCACAGTTATCACACATAAAACCAGGGGATGGTCTCTGTATCTGACAACCAGTCAGAATGGGCACGGGCTACAGTCCCAGACGCTCCTACTGTGCCGGCATTAATCCCATAGTTGATGGTTACTGATGAGTCCCAAGGGGTCCTGGGGAAAGGTCATGGCTGGTCAGGGCACTTGGGAGGCCTAGGGAAGAGTTTAAAATGTGGGAGCTTGTCACTATTCTGAGGACGGAGACAGCGAACGCCTCCAGAACGCCAGCCCCGCATGTGGTCTCCCCAGGCCTGGAGGCTGGGAGCCATGCCAGGAGAAAGCAGACTCCAGTCAAACAGACTGAGATCAGAATCGGGCACTGCTGCCCACTTCCCGTCAGACCCCGGAACCTTGGGGACTCCCCTGTGACGAGGCACACACCTGTGGCACTACCAGCCCAGCCCCTGGGGGGAGGAGAACTTGGTGCGGGAACCCCTCTGCCGGCTTGGCACAGACACACACACACAGGAGCCCTGGGCACGCGGTGGCTGTGGATGGCAGCGAGAGCGGGCTGGTGCCGGACGCTGCCATTGACGCCATGCAAGGGGCAAGGCCATTCACTTGGTTCTCCCCCTCTTCCCGACTCTCCCTCCCACTCCCCTTTTTCCTCCTCCCCACATCTAGACTCGGTCTATCAATTGGACCCCTCTCCTGCTGTGTCCCTGGGAACATGCCTGCAATGCAGGAGACCCAAGCTCAATCCCTGGGTTGGGAAGATCCCCTGGAGAAAGGAATGGCTACCTACTCCAGTATTCTTGCCTGGAGAATTCCATGGACGGAGGAGCCTCATGGGCTACAGTCCATGGGGTTGCAAAGAGTCCAACACAACTGAGTGACTAACACTTTCATTTCATCTCACTTTCCTGCTATGTCCCTGGGAACACTTGGAATAAAGAGGCTGCCAATCCATGGTCCCAAATTATTGATCCCCCGTCTTCTTCATCATGACCCTCAAAGGGAACAGGGGAATCTCTAGTCACAGAAACCAGACATTAGAAGGACCTGTTTTTGCCTCTCTGCCCCCCTCGAATACTTGAAAAGCAAGCTGTATACAGACAGATCTTCTCAATCAGAAAGACATCACAATTATGTTAATTTTTAAGTCAGAATAATGGTATTATGATTATACTTAAACAATAAAAGCATCCTTATCTCTTAGAGATACATGCTAAAGTCTTTACAGATAACATTACATCTGGAGTTAGCTTTAAACTTAATCTAGCAGGGGGAGGGGAAAGACGGGGGTTTGGGAGTAGATAAAACAAGATTGGCCTTATGTTGACCAGGTCTAAGGCTTAGTGAGAGGTAAATGGGTTCACCAAGTACTATTAGCTCTATTTTTGTCTGTTTGGTTTCTCTTTTTTTTTTCCTAAAATAAAAATGTTCTACAATAGACGCACACACAAGTCTCGCCACGGTATCCTTCAAAGCACCAGCTCCAAGGAGAAGTCAAAGCAGCTTCTAAAAGACCCACGAGGCCTGAGGTCTCTGTACCAAATCCACCCTGCAGGCGGTCCATTCTCAGCACCTGAGAGGACACTGCTATCCCTCCTACAGCCCGGAGCCAGGTTGATGGAGAGAACCCAGCAGGAGCTGAGTGTAAACTCCTTCTCATATTCCTCGGCCATTCTTTTCTGGAACATCATGGGGGGTCCATGGGCCTCTTAAGAAGCTGGCATTCCCAGAAGAGTCTGTGCCAAGAACAGAGGGGCTCACCTGGGCTGCAGGTCCCCTGCATCCCTCTGAAAGACTGGCCCAGGGCACCCAACCCTATTGGGCACAAACTCCTATTTCCTTTGCATCTGCCATGAATCTGGAAGGCCAGACTGGAAGCCAGGAATCCACATATATGCTTCTGTTTAATCCTCTCCATGCCTCTGGGCAATTGACAAAATCATTCTCCCTTTGCAGATGAGAAAAGTGAATTTCTAAGAGGCTAAGGACTCTGTCACCAAGGAAGTGAAGAGGCTGTTGTGGGGATGCTCCTGGGTCCAGCTGACTTTCTGACCTCTTCCCGCCCCTCCCCAGCTTCCTTTCCAGGGAAAGTTCTCCAGTGAGGTCTCCCTGCTTCACGGCTGGGCTTCATTCCCCAGTCTGAATGCAATCAAGGATATTGCTGGGCTCATCCCATCACTCCAGCCTGTGGAGGATCATCGCGGTGAGTCCTGAGCCTGTCATCCGTTGCCTTAGCTGTCCCTGACAGCTCTGTGTCAGCTGCATGTCTGATGAGTCTGCCTTCTGGGTCCCCCACCAATTTATGGATAGAAACGTTGAAGGTGAGAGTCCAGAGTCCAGAGCCTTAGGGACATTGCTGGAAACCCTCCCCCCACCACCCCCAGCCTGACAGTAATCCTGGATCAACACTTTGGGGGAATAAATCAATCCAGTCACTATCATTCCATCTCCACTTCTCCTAGACTGCCTCTATGAAACACCTTGCTGCAGTCAAGATTCAGCACACAGGTACAAGTCCCTAAGCAAGGGTCTCCCCTTCCTGCCCTTCCCACCCCCAAGAAAACATGATTCATTTGTTCCTTAGAAAACTGCATGCCGGCCGAGGAAAGACATTCTCAGAACTTAGATCAAACCATCCCCCCACTTAAACTCTTATGTGGGTTCTTAGTACACACAGAATAAAAATGCAGACCCCTTTCTGACCCCCAGGGCACCCCGCTAAGTGGCCCAGTTATGCCCTCCTGGTTTGAGATTCCTCTTCTTCTAGCCGCTCTGGTCTTAGAAATATTCCTTTGCATATCGAGTTCACTCTAATCCCGGGGCTTTTGCACCTCCTGTGGATGCTAGCTCATCCCCGGACTGACTCTTACGAAGCACTCTCTGCTCCGTCAATCTGTTTATTTTCTTTCTAGTATTCATCACCGTCGCAAAGTATTATTTTTATGTCTTTATTTCCGACAACAACACATCTTCCCTGAGGGCAGGAATTGTATCTTGTTCACCACGGAGGCCTCAAGACCTTGAGCTGTGCTGGGCACCACCTCCAAGCTAAATAGGTATTTATTGAATAAATAAATGAACTGGCTGGTGAATTTGTCTTTATCCTTGTCCATTTCTTGGAACTCTGGAAATCAAAAGCTGTGTTGCCAAAGACCACCCAGCTCCTTTTACTGGTTGCAGACTCCCGGGTTTTGATTCCGTCTTCTGGCCTTCCATCTCATGTCCTTACCGTGGGCCTGGCACCCCTGTGAGCTGGCGGGATGACAGTGAACCAGTCTGTTCAACTTTGCCCTAAGAACTCCCAACCCTGCTAAGGCAGTCCCACCGCAGACCCCGCAAAGATCCTGCCCAACTCCCAGAAAAAAATTTTTCCCCTCCCCATGACTGTGCTAGTTCCCATATCAAGCCTGCCTGCCTGCATCTATTTTTCTTCCTCTCTCCTTAAGAAGTTTTGCCGAGGCTGGCATCTCTCCGGTGCTATTTGCTTTCCCCGTTGAGTGGGTAAAAACCATAAAATCTGCCACAGACTCTATCACAGTGAATCATTCAGGGCGGTTAACCCAGCTCCCGGGTGCTGACAGAGGAAGCCAGTCAGAATTGGTGCCCGGCCGCATCGGCCGCCACCACCTCCGCTCCGCCCGCCTCCAGAAATGATAGGTGTCTGATGGCGACTCTGTACGCGGGCGCCGCGTGACATTTCGGCATTTGCAGTGTACAGAGTCGTATAAAAATAAAGGCTATTGACTGGCTGGCACCCCTTCCCAGAATAATGACTAAGCAAGCATGCTGTTAGCTCCCCGACAGCAGTTCTGTGTGCATGATAACAGAGCAAAGATGAAAACTGCTATTCATCTGAGCCAAACAACAGAAAAATGCAAGCAGAAAATTGTTGGTGCTGGAAGGGGACACCAAAACAAATATTTTCTTCCCACCATGGCATTTCAGATCGACGACAAAACACGGTACCCAGGCCTGGTGCCTGGGGAACACGGCTGACTGAAGATGGAAGCCCGTGAAGGGCTCAGGCTCCATCCAGAGACTGACCGACCTCGTGGCGGCAGGTGAGACTGACTTCTCCACGTGTCTGCGTGGGCAGAGCAGCAGACAGAGTGGCTAAGAGCTCGCTGCCCGGAAGGAGGCAGGAGTTCAAATTCCCCGGCTGCATGGAGGCCAGACTTCCAGCAAGCTGTCAAATACGTCTAAGCCTCCGGTTCCAGTTCACAAAATCAGAAGAGTGAGTATTTATGGAGAATGAACTAACCAGTGAGGCACAGCGCTAAACATGTTCCATGAAAAACTCTTATTTGAATCCTCACAACAGCTACAATGGTGTGGTGTGAAGACCGGTTATAGTTTTGACCCTACGGTAGCTCCTGCTCCACACCCAGCTGTGTGCACACATACAATCATGTACACACACATATGCTACAACCATGCACACATACGTACCACAGACATACACACACCTACACAGGTAAACAAAACACAGTCATGTACACATGCCTCACAACCGTGTACATACACCCATGTACACACGTAGACACACCCATGTACACATGCACACAACACTGCCATAGCTTATAGAAACCCAGAAGGAAGAAAGGGGGAAGAAGGGCAGACTCCCCTCTCTTGCAAGCCGAGGGGACTGGGCCCACTTTTTTTCAGTTTGGGGGGTGAAGAGGGGAGTGGAGAGAAGCTACAGTCTTCATTGCCACCCCAGGGCCCATGCAGCTGCATCTCAAAGGTGCCTGGAAATCCAGAGCTGCATCTCCCGGGCCCTCCATGTGAGGGGGGCAGAGTGGGCACAGGCTTTCAGAAAACTCTGACTCCTGCCCCTCCTCCTCTTTCCAGGCTGCCTGAGGATTAAGTGAGGTGATGAATGTGAAAGCACTCGGTAAACTGTAACAGGCGCTATGCAAATGTTAGCAGCTCCACCTCTAGACCTGCAGTGCAGGGAGCGGCCTGCTGACCCTTCACAGCCCAGGGCCCAGGCTGGCTGGGGGCAGGAAGTCACAGAGATCTTGGTCATCTGTCCCGTGGGGATGGTGACACCACCCGGGGTTAACGGAAGCGGCACTGTGGAATCCCTCAGCTGCCCAAGCCCAGACTCCATGTTTATCTCATTTCTCAACAAAGGTCTTCACACAGGGTAGAGTCCCTTTTTTACAGTATCCCTGGCATCCACTTAGAAGGCAAAAAAAGTCAATCTCCTTCCATCATGCTTTTCATTGGAATACCTCTTTCTCAAAGCTATGTCCCTTTGAAGCCTGAGGGTCCCTCATCTTTGACCCCGAAAGTATCAGAGAACTTTCTACAGATATGCACAGGAGTCCCCTGAGGAGCATATTTCAAATACAGATTCCTGGGCACCCCTGTGGAAACAGCAGTTCAGTTGGTCCAACATGGGGCCCAGGCATCTGCATTCTGAGCCAGGATTCCCTCCTCCACCCTCTGCCTCCAGACCTCGGTTTGGATGCAGATGGATCATAAAAAAAACAAGATAACTACATCTAGTTCTGCTTCACTGACTATGCTAAAGCCTTTGACTGTGTGGATCACAACAAACTGGAAATTTCTTCAAGAGATGAGAATACCAGACCACCTTACCTGCCTC
Organism: Cervus canadensis; assembly: GCF_019320065.1. Taxonomy (NCBI): domain Eukaryota; kingdom Metazoa; phylum Chordata; class Mammalia; order Artiodactyla; family Cervidae; genus Cervus; species Cervus canadensis. The sequence continues at coordinate 106,078,145 of NC_057387.1, forward strand.
CTGCAAAACCTGTATGCAAGTCAAGAAGCAACAGTTAGAACCAGACATGGAACAACAGACTGGTTCAAATTAGGAAAGGAGTACCTCAAGGCTGTATACTGCCACTCTGCTTGTTTAACTTCCATGCAGAGTACATCATGAGAAATGCCAAACTGGATGAAGCACAAGCTAGAATCAAGATTGCTGGGAGAAATATCAATAACCTCAGATATGTATATGACACCACGCTTATGGCAGAAAGCGAAGAGGAACTAAAGAGCCTCTGGATAAAGGTGAAAGAGGAGAGTGGAAAAGTTGGCTTAAAACTCAGCATTAAAAAAACTAAGATCATGGCACCTGGTCCCATCACTTCATGGCAAATAAATGGGGAAATAATGGAAACAGTGACAGACTTTATTTTCTTGGGCTCCAAAATCACTGTAAATGGTGACTGCAGCCACAGAATTAAAAGACGCTTGCTCCTTGGAAGAAAAGCTATGACCGACGTAGACAGCACATTAAAAAGCTGAGAAATTACTTTGCCAACAAAGGTCCATCTAAGTTATGGCTTTTCTACTAGTCATGTATGAATGGGAGAGTTGGACCATAAAGAAGGCTGAGTGCCAAAGAACTGATGCTTTTGAACTGTGGTGTTGGAGAAGATTCTTGCGAGTCTGTTGAACTGCAAGGAGATCCAACCAGTCCATCCTAAAGGAAATCATCCCTGAATATTCATTGGAAGGACTGATGCCGAAGCTGAAACTCCAATACTTTGGCCACGTGATGCGAAGAGCTGATTCATTTGAAAAGACCCTGATGCTGGGAAAGATTGAAGGCAGGAGGAAAAGGGGATGACAAGGATGAGATGGTTGGATGGCATCACCGACTTGAGTTTGAGCAAGCTCCGGGAGTTTCTGATGGACATGGAAGCCTGGCGTGCTGCAGTCCATGGGTTGCAAAGAGTCGGACAGGACTGAGGGACTGCACAACAGCAACAATCCAACAGGACACGCGGACAGATGTGAATTTCCCTGCAGACACTTTAGCTCCCCTGTCTCCACCCTCCCCCTATCCCTCAGGGCAAGTGTGATAGTCTTAGAAAGCAGATTGACTGGTGGAAGTGAGACCTCCCACTCTGCCCTCCACCTGACCCTCCATGCCCTGGAGGTGAAAGAAGGGAGAAGAGAGGAAGAGACTAGCAGGCAGAAGTTGGGCCTTGGACTGGAAGGGTTAGGGAGTGTGGGGGAGTGGGGAATGAAGGATTCAGTGAGCTGGGGAATGAGACAAGAAATACTGGGGAATAAATACAGCAATAAAGGAGCTTCGGCTGGGAGCTACAGAGTGATTCTTATTGTTCAAATTATCTTTAAAACTTTTCATTTGAATCTGTTTAATAAGAGGAGGCTTACCCTAAGGAAGAGGTATTTTTTTAATGTGACTTGGGAGCTGAATTGGAAAGAACGTTGCAACAAAGATATTAAAAAGGGGATTAAACCAAACCACTGGTGGCCCATCTCTGCAGGCTCCCAGAACCTGCGACACGGCTCCTGAAACCATAAAATTAAATTAAAAAGGGGGACACGGGACGTGGGATGTTAATCATGATTCGTCTTGGCCTTCATCGCTCATGGCTCCCAGTACTAAGCAGACGTGCACGGGCTATTCTGAAGGGCCCCTGGTGCCAGGAAACAGCTCTGGCCTTGAAGCTTCACCAGATTCCTAGCTCTGTCTGCTCCCTTGGAGCTGGATGACTCTGGGCAAGTTGCCTAACTTCTCTGAGCCCTGGCTTCCTCACCTGTAAAACTGGAATAATATTAACCATCGATGGAGAAGGGTTGCTAAGACAATGAGATAAACAGAAAATGGAAACAACAGAGCTAGGCACATATCAGGTGCTCATGAAAACATCAGTTCCCTGCTTAGGCTTAAAGGCAGAAAGAAGAAAAGAGCTTGCAATGTCTTGGCTTCCTGACAGCCTGTCCCCACATCACTCAAAGCTTCCTCTGATGATTGTGACCTCTCAGTTGGACCCTGGCCACCTCTGGGCCTCATTCTCCTTGCAGTGGCATTTTTATGGCTCATCCGTCATTCACTTACTCATTCATTCATACACACTGCATCACCTCCGAGTGCCAGGAACTCGGCTGGGCACTGGGGAGACAATGATGAGTAAGACACAGCCCTTGCCCTTAAGGAGCCATGGTCAAGTTGGGGAAGGGAGACTGTTGGCACCAGCAGAGTACAGTACTTGCCAGAGGACCACCTCATCAGAGACCCTACTCCCGAGTGAGGCTGACACATCTCACTGGGTTCTGTGTCCTCCTCTCTGGCCAACAGTCAACCCAAGAGCTGGTTCTAAACTGACTCTTCCATCCCATCACCCTCATCCAAAGACCTCTACCATTCGGTCCTCAGAGCTAAGGAAGCTTTCTCCTATTAGATGACATGAGTTATAGAAACCAACTGTCATATTCCCACTTTTGGCTCCACCTGCCTAGAGCAACATGCTGGCCTCCACTGAGCACTTTCCCCTGGTTTCGGTTTTCTGGTATATAAGTCTCCTCTTCCCACACTATTGTTGATTACTCAACCCCTGTCATTTTATCCTTGATACTCATGATAACAGAGTGACAACGAAGATGGTGAATTTGGAATCATTATTTTCTGCCAGGTGCTGTGTGAATTTTGCATACATTCTTTCATTAACCTCCACAACAATCCTGTAGGGTGGCCTCTATGACTTTTTCCATCTTTCAGATGGGGAAAATGGGGCACAGAAATTTTGAGCAACTTGGAAACAGCTGGGAAGTATACTGGGATTCTAAATCCATCTCTCTCCTTATTTTATTATTATCTGAGCCACCTTTACACTCTTAGGAAAGAGAGGGGGATATAATTGCTCATTTAAATTTTTTAAAAAAGGAACATGGAAGAGGGAGAGAGGAAAAATGTTAAATGGGGTCAGCAGTGAGAATTTTAGAGGATGAGACACTAATTCCGGGTCTTTAAGGATGGGTAAGATTTCAGTAGACAGAGATAGGGAAGAAAGGCATTCCTGGTAGTGGAACAACTTGAGTGATGGCAAGGGAGTTGTGCACCTGCTCATGGCGCATCTTGGTTTACAGGGAGAAGAGCATTCATGGGTACACCTAGAGAAGTAGGCAAGGCCAACTACAGAGACTCTTCAAGACCAGGTCAGGCAGTTCAGAAGACGAGGAGGAATGCATGGGGGATGCCTGAGGAGTGCTGTTGATGTGTTTCAGGAAGATGAAGTTGGCAAAGGGTGAAGGACATCCAAGAGGGAAAGGAACCAGGAGCAGTAAGACAAGATGGTCTGAAAATGGGAGGAGAGCAGCCTGCAGGGAGGCAAGGAATCAAAAACCATCATGAAGGCGACTGACAGATGCGTAAGGAGACTGGAGGAGGGAAGGGCTGAGGCCCTTGATCCTCTGTCTGCAGCATCAGATGTGCAATAATTCACTTGACAACCAGGCTGGAGGATGCATTGATGTCAGTGTGATGGGGATCATAGCAGTGGCTGAGACTCAGTCCTGGGAAGCTTAAGGGAGGGGATCCTCAAGTGTCCATGAGAAAAGGATTCCAACTTGGGGAGCGGGAGGGTCTCTCTCGCCTTCCAAAATGTCAAGGGATATGAGGATGTGTTTCAAGCCAAATGGTCTATGGCAGCTTCTCTCAGATTTTCAAAGAGGGGTTTGACCCCTTCAAGGGAAGAGAATGCCACACAGGAGCAGAACTGGCTCTAGGGCCACAGTCTGAGTTCTTGGGTGTAAGTCTTGTCCTCATCACTCCCACCACTAGTTTTCAAGATTTTTTTTTAAAAGAAAATTAATAAATAAAAGTGGGGATATATTCCAAGCAACTGTTCCAGAAAAGTATGATTCATCCCATTTTTGCTGAGCTGGGTCTTGAGAAGAAAGTGTCCAAAAAGAGTCCTGTAAGCACAGGGAAAGATGGGGAGTTCCATGGGGTGATGGGAAATTGTGTGGGAGTGAGAGTGGAAAGGTGTCTGTCTTACTGTTTAAATAACAGTAGCAACAAAGGATGGGGCTTCCCCGATGGTTCAGCAGTAAAGAATCTGCCTGCAACGCAGGAGACGCAGGAGACGTGGGTTCCATCTCTGAGTTGAGAAGATCCCCAGGAGGAGGAAATGGCAATCCATTCCAGTATTCTTTCGGGGAAAATCCCATGAACAGATGAGCATGGCAGGCTACAGTCCATAGGAAGGCAGAGAGTAGGACACGACTGGGTGACTGAGCATGCATGCATGCAGTGAGAAAAGACTGGTTTGTTGACAGCGCAGTTCAAAAGAGGCAGTGCCTTGGGTTCCAGGTCCCAGTGGCTCTCCCACCTGGAGGTCTGGCTGATGGGTGCAAACAGTGAAGATTTACTAGAGCAAGTGCAAAACAGCCCTATTTCTTCTTGCAACAGATACCTCTGAAGTCTGCCAACCAGGAAATCATTTGTTTTTTAAATGCTTAAATGAATTTCCTTTCTTTCTGTAGACTTATCCTTCTATTTGGGACTGGCTCAGGATGACCTTCCAGCTCATCTCCCCCAGCCTCCTCCAGGAAGCCTTCCCTGAACCTCAAGCCCGAGTTACCCATGGAATTGGCACTTCACCAGGACCTTTATCCTATTGTGTTGTGATCTGCTTTTCTCAAGACACTGAAGATCCCTGGAGGAGTTCCTAGATTGTCCCCATCTTTTTGGCCATTGCATTCCTTTCACACTTTGTCAGGCAAGCAGTAAGTGAAGTGAAAGTCGCTCAGTCACCTGCTACTCTTTGTGACCCCAGGGACTATACAGTCCATGGAATTCTCCAGGCCAGAATACTGGACTGGGTAGCCTTTCCCTTCTCCAGGGGATCTTCCCAACCCAGGAATCGAACACAGGTCTCCCGCATTGCAGGTAGATTCTTTACCAGCTGAGCCACAAGGGAAGCCCCAGGCAAGCAGTAGACCCACAATAAATATCTGTTGAATGTCCTTGCTGCCACAGGGATCTGTGTCCATCCCACCCCCTAGACTGGTAGCTCTCAGAGAGATGGGCTTCTGTCCTAGTCATCTGTGTATCCCAGGGACCCAGCACAGGGCCTGGCACCCAGAAGGTGACTATGAGTGTTTGTTGGATGACTCCGTAAACGAAGGCGTGAGCAAATGCCATTTCACAGGCCAGCCAATGGAGTCAACAGCAAACCCCAGACCACCATCCTGAGGCTGTGAAGTGTGAGTAACAGGGAAACTGAATGAATAGGGAATCCTAGAATATGAGTCAGTAAGTGACTTTCCACAATTCTTTCAGCCCAAATTTAAGACTAATTAAAAGATAACTGAATGAGATTCTGGAGTTAAACTGACATTAGATAGAACTACAGATTCCTCCCTCACAGCCCATTTCTCTTCATTTCTTCCTCAATAAACTGTCCAACTAGTGCTCAAGCCAAAAACCTCAATTCAGCTTTGATGTCTCTGTTTGTGTGCCCCAAACCATCAGCAGGCCCCTTTGGCTCCCCTCAAAATACATGCCAAATCCCCCACTTTGTCCATTCTCACTGCCCTCACTCTGGTCCAGTCATCATCACCATTGTGCTCCCCTGGACTACTGTAGCATCTTTCCAGAGGTCTCCCAGCTTGCTCTCTCGCATGCCTCATTTCCACACAGCATCTAGAGGCATCCTTAAAAACTAGTCCATGCAATCATGTTACACCTGCTTCCTAAAAACCTCCAAAGGTGTCCTGTGACATGGAGAATCAAATCTAAACTCCACACTGAGGTTCTTCAGGCCTCCTGAGACCTTGCCTGCCTGCCTCTGATATCGCCTTGTACCACATCGCATCACTTACCAAACCCCAGCCCTGTTGTCCTTCTCCAAGCCCACTCACACCTCAGAGTCTGTGGTTTCTTTCCTTTCTACCTGAACATCCTGCCTTAGATTTTCACCTGACTGGCTCCTTCGTGGCATCCAGGTCTTGGCTCAAAGAACTACCTTTCCTCAGAGAGGTTTTCCCTGACCACTCCATCTAAAGGAGGTCCCCTTAGTACTTTAGTCAGCTTTATTTCCATAAGCTCACTCCTCCCTAGCTGAAATTATCTGGTTTAATTTTAACGTGCTTACGATTGGTTTCTTCCAACTAGAATACTGGTCCTTTGTCCATCCTAAAGTTATATTCTTTTATTTACTTACTTTCTGTTTCTCTCCCCTACTTGAATTCCAGCTCTAGGGAGGGAGGACCTTGTCTGGTTTAGAGGTCTATTTCACTAGCTCTCAGCACAGTGCCAGGCACACAGTAGATGGCTTAATAAATATGTGTTGAATGAATAATTGAGTGAATGAACTCGAAGTGTGTTCATAGGCTGAAGTCAGCATGGGGAGAAAAGTGAATGCTAATTGCCATGAACAGGAATATAGAATATGGAGGAGGAGAGCAGAATCTGCTCAGATTGGATCATACCTGGATTATTGTACTTGATTCTGGTTGCTGCACTGCCCTATGAACCAGCAGTGTGGGCAGGAAACTGACAAAACTGAACAAATTGGCACATGAAGGGAAGCTCAGAAAAACAAAGATACTCAGCTTATACAGACAAGAAATCCTAGGAAAGATGTTGTTACCATCTTTCAATAACTAAAAGGGCTACTGAGAGGAAGGGGGGATAGGTTTGGTTTGGAGCCCTAAGGGCAGAATCCAGGTCAATAGGTTTGATAGAGACAGATTTCAGCACTAAAAGAAAATGATCTTTTGACAGTCAGGATTCATAGCAAGGGAAGGAGCTACCTTAGAAAGTAGTGAGCTTCTCATTTAAGAAAGTGTATGAGTGGATAACTATTTAGCAAGGATGTCAAGGAAGGGATTCAAGCAACAGAAAGCAGACTCCAAGTTCTCTTTCAAACTTGAGATGTCTGGGTTTCCATGATAAATGGGGACAAAATTTAAAAAAATTCAGGCCAATAAGAGTTCTAGAACTTACTTGTCTAGCTGCCTTGATAGCAATTAACATTACCAAAACCCAAACTGGGTTTACAAATGAAACACTAGACAGATTAGCTGAGAGGCTGAGAGGTTATCTTGTGGGCCTGAAGCCATCTGAAAAATATGCTGGACAGCTCCCTGTATATGAACTCTGGTAGCTATGTTTGCTCACCCAGAACATGAGACTGCCAAATATTTTGACTTTCCAAAAAGATGTCTCAGTTCCTAGGGGGAGGGAGCCAATATCACTACATAGTGGCTTAAGATGGTCCTAGGTTTGTTTTCTGAAACTCCACCACTTCCTAACTGTAGGACCTCAGGCCAAGAAATGAAGCCTTCCAAACCAGTTATTTCATCTGTAAAGAGGATTTGATTGAAAAATAGGGGAGGAAGAACTGAATCGAGAATGGACCAAAGTTAATAATTAATGAAGATGATTGACAGAAATTCACTACACCATTCTCTTTTACATGTTTGAACATTTGCATAACAAAAAATAAAAAGAAGGGGAATTTAAAATAGTCCCAGTTCATGTAATAATTGTAGGGCTTAAAGAAATCACCATCATCATTATAAGGAATTTTTACAAATCCTGGTTATTACCGGGAATGTTTAAATATCCCATTTAATCATCCCAACAACCCCATGAAATGCATCATAATCATCTCCACTTGGCAGATGAGGAAACTGAAACTCACATAAATTAAACAAATCCCACAGCTGGCACAGGGCTGAAATGAGATCTGAAACCAGAGCTATCTGACTCCACCATCGCAGCTGCCTTTATTTCAAGAATAGCTCATTGTGTTCTACTTGGTTGATATCTGCACAATTATGATATCGTTTATTCCTCTAAGGCAATGGTTTGCTAGCTCTTTTCTCATAGCACAACTTTTTTTCCAGTGCAGCCTTTACTTTACTTTTGAATTCCAGTAAGCAAAAGCCATAAAAGCTGAACGGTTCTGGCTGAGGTGGGGATTGGGACCCAGAAATCAGGCCACTCAACCCGAAGGTGGTCTCCGAAGTACTCTAGCATCTATCAGCAGCATGTGAAAACCCCAGATCGAAGGCAACAAAAACAACCCAAATCCTCAAGCCCTGAGAACTGCATTTAGGGGCAGCCTCACTGGGATAATGCAGCTGATCATTTCCTGTCCCCATCACATTTGATCCTCATTATCAACTTGGTGTGGACAGGGCAGGGCACATAACCCTCAATTTGCAGATGAGAAAATCAAGGCCAAACGGACCGGCCAAAGGTTTGCCAGGTTCACTTTCCAGCCAAGTGCAGACTGGAAGTAGAGTCTGTCTCCACTAACTCCATGAGTCCTGGCAGAGAGGGTGCCAGCTTCTGGAAACTGCCACTGACCCTTGGTTCACAAAGTGGACAATCAGCTCTTTGGCCATTGAGAGCTGAGCACAGCCCCACAGGCTCTCTGCCCAGTCCTTGTCCCAGAGCAGATGGCAGTGGGTAGGAGAGAGGGCCTCAGTGCCGCCGGAGGGCCAAATAGCAGGAATCTGACTGTAGACAAGGCCATTCCCATCCCAGCCATGTCCTGCTGAGCAGGGGCAGAGGAGGCAAGAACAGGCAAAGTGCCTTCTACCCTTATGTGTAGCAAGTGAATGAGCCCCCAAAGGGCCGGACTTCAGGGAGCGTGAACTGGGAAGCAGTTACACTTTGCCTTTCCTAGCTCTTGCGTAGAAATCCCTGAAACCAGACACAGTTGGTAATTGCCTGAAGGTTTCCCCCACTTCAGAGCATCTCTGAGCTGAGATGGAGCATGTGTTGGAACAGGCAACACTTAATTATCACTTAGTCTTTAATGACCACTTAATTCTTAACACTTAATCCATCTGTAAAATGGGGACACGAATACCTGCCTCACAGGGACTCTGGGAGGCATTAATTAATGTTTGCAGCCCACTTTGAAGATGCAAAGCAGGGAACAAGTGCTCAACAGTGACATGAATAACTTGGTGGATTTACTTGCTTTTCCTAACGAGGTCCTTTCTTTCTCTCTGCTCCTCCCTCTCCTTTCTAATATATCCATCCCCAACAATATCTGCCCAACTTTGCCCTGGTGGAGAAACATTTAGCTCTGTGTTTCCCAGATACAGGATTTCCCATCCAGGAAACGGGCTATTTACAGCCATCTTCCCGCACTTTAATTTTCTATTATGTCCTCTGAATATGTCAATGCCTTCCCAGTAAATATTTTGATGTGCGCTCTTGCAGCGGCTTCTGTGGAGGCTGAATGGGACAGCTGCTCCCTGTATTAGGGAATTCCAGATGTGGTTTAAAACCACCAAATTCATCTGTGCCAATGCCTAGCTTCACAGGGGAGAAGCACATTCTAGTTGCCCCTGGAGAAAGCCAGACATCTAACCTTCACCCTGGCTAGGGTGGTTTTTCAAGGTCTTCAGATCGACCTTGGTGTTGCCTATGCCTTTGCACAAGAAAGGTCCCCTTAGTGGGCTGGTACAGCAGCAGAAATACGGTCCTGTTCTGGCCCTTCACCCAGGTAACTTCAGGACCCCAATCATTTTGTTCCTGTAAAGACTGTCAAAGGGCCATGGTGGGTGGTGGAAAACACACAGCCTTTAGAGTTTAGCCAGGCAGAACAACAGGTCAAAACACACGCCCGGGATCCGAAAGTCAGACCTCATCTCCTCCCTCCTCCCTTGCGTGAAGTAAGGGCACACTCACTCTTCTTGAAAGCTGAGCCCGTTGTCTCTTGGAGTGCCAGCCGTGGGGGCAGAGAGCTGCTCCTTGGAGGTCCTGGGCTGCAGGGCCTCTGACAGGCCCTGAACTCTCTTCCAGATTTCATGGCAAGTCTTGTCTAAGCTGTCCTGGGGTGTGTCCTGGTGGATCCAGATGTATCTGGGGAATGGGCCCAAAGCGGAGGGGCGCTTGGCCCCCAGGGCCGAGGACGAAGCCAGCCCATTGCCACTGGCCATCCTCTTCCTCTCTTTCCGGAAGCCTTTTTGTCCACCCAGGGCTCGAAGACAGGGTGACCATCCACCACCACCCCTCATTCACCAGAAAGGGGAGTGAGGATGGGGAGGAAGGAGGTCAGTTCTGTCCCGCCGCTGGTCCAGAAAGGTGACTGTGTTCAGAGGCCCTGGGATTGTGTTTGAAAGGTGAATGGAGGACAGCTTTCTTGCGGGGAGGGGGAGCTTATTTTGATCCGTTTTTAGTTGCTCTTTCCTGACTTTTGCCCCCCTCCCCCTCTCCCGTAGAAGAAAATATTTAAAAGTCAACAAAAACCAGTAGCTTAGTAACCGTGGAATCCCCCTGAGCTCAGGAACCAGGCGCCTGGGCGGGCAGAATGACATCTGGGAACAGCTGGAGGGGGAGGGCTGGCTCTCCCCGCAGTCCCTGGGCCTCACCAGTCGCCACACGACCCTAGGCTCAGTCCATCAGCGCACGCTAAGCCTGGGGGGTGCGGGGCTGAGGGCCTGGCAGCCCGCCATCGGGATCTCCCGGGGTCTTCCCAGGGCCCCCGCCCTGCTGAGCCCCGCTTTGCTCGCCCCACCGGCCCCTCTGGTCTCCTTCTCCGGGCCGCTTAGCCGCCCGCCCGCAGAAACAGTCCCCGATTGCCCAGCGCCCGCCCGCTGTCCCCAGCGGACACCAGCCACGACCCCCCCTCCCCGCCTCGCCGGGCTTTGAGATCCTCGGGGAAGGGTCCCTGAAGCCTTCAACGGGCGCTGTCTCCGCGGGGCGGCTGTGCCAAATCGCCTGCCTGCCTGTAGACCCTTCCCGTCCAGCGCTGGAATTCCTTGGTGGGTTTCAAACGCAACGGCTCGGTGCGCGGGAGCCCAGAGTTCGGTCGGGGCCCCAGGTCCTCCGGTGGGGCGGGGGCGGGGCCCGGAGGACCCCAGGGCGCTCGCCCCCGTTAGAAGTCCAGGGCATCGCGCCCCTCGCCTGGCCCGCCGCCCCTCCACACCCACCTGGGCGCCGCCTGCTCGCTGCCCCTGAGTCGCTGACTTCACCCTCACTGCCGTTTGATGGGGGCCTACCATGCGCCCGGCGCTGGGCTTTTTCTATGTCCCATTCACTCCCAACAATCTCATGAAGTTAGTACCATCATGTCCTCTCCTTCTACATTTGAGGAAACCGAGTCTCAAAGGAGTGTATCCAAGGCCCACCCGGAAGTGGGGAACTGTGGATCAAACCAGGCATCCCAGGCTACTGAGAAAGACTGGTTTCCCTGGTGCTGGGCTCAGTGGTCCCCGGGGTGGGCGGAGGTGCAGAGAGGAGCTAAGCTGTCTGCGGCTCAATGGGCTCCTCCCCTCACTGGAGGAGCTTCCTTAAGCAACAGGGCTCTCTGGCCCCAGGAGCCTATAGTTGTTCCTCTAGTGTTTCCCCAGTAAAGGATGATCTGCTCCTGCTAAGTCGCCTAAGTCGTGTCCAACTCTGTGCGACCCCATAGACAGCAGTCCACCAGGCTCCTCTGTCCCTGGGATTTTCCAGTCAAGAGCCCTCAAAAGAAGAAAGAGGCATGGGCTTGAATTGAGATGGCAGCCAAAAACGTATATACAGTTGAATCCTGAAACTGCTCCTTCCTAGCTGTGTGACCTTAACAACTTTCTTCACTTCTCCCCTCCATTCATTCCCCAGATGTAACTGGAGCCCTTCTCTCTGCTGGTGAGTTGCTGGACACTGGGGAAGGATGAAGGTGAAAAACCCCGCATGTTCCTTGCTTTCATAAAGCCTGTATTCTAGTGGAAGGAGACAGATCACCAACAAGCAGAGCAAGTAAATAAGTAATAATTATAGATGAAATAAGGGCTCTGATGGAAACTAGCCAACAAAGTGAGGCACTGGGGAGAAGAGGCGAGGCAGCATCAGATGACAGTCCAGGCAGGCCTCTTCGAATAGGTAAGGTAACATTGGAGATGAAAACAGGAGGATGGAGAAAGGGCCCTTTTTTTGTAAAATGGTGTTAAAAAATTATTAGGAAGATCACATTTCTGCTACATAGTGGGTACTTCATAAATATGTGTTGGATGAAGTTATGGCATACTATATGAAGTGCCTGGCATACAGTAGGTGCCCAATACACAGTCTTGCTCTTTACAGAGGGTCTGAGTTCCTGGAAATATTGACTCTAAATTTTGAAATCCAAGCTTGATTCCCCTTTGATTTTCATTATAAAATTGAAGATGTGTTCCTTTGGGGAAAATTCCGAGGACCTAGACTGAATAAAATTATAGTTAAGAATGTAGAAAACCTTTTAAGACAGTGTATTTAAAGGAAAAGTGATCATTTCTGATGAAATATTAATAGTTCTGAAAATGTCATTCAGTGTTTGTGCTGCTTGGCATTTGGTTGGCTAACACCTATGCTTAGAGCAGAACACTGTCAACCCTGCACCGCCCAGGCTGCAGGATTCTGGAAAGTTAGCCAGCTCACTCGTTCCTTCTGTTCTCTCTCCCTTTCAGCAGGAGACCAGGCAACAGGGGCCAAGGATTGCAAAAAAAAATTGAAAAAAAAAAATGCAATACAACAGGGATAGGGAACAAAGATAGGGGTTTGTTTCTTGAAATACACAGCTGAGGTGCCTAGAAGAGTGCAAAAAACTTAAGTAGCAAACAGTATGGAGGTTTCTCAAAAAACTAAAAATGGAACTACCATATGACTGAACAATTCCATTCCTGGGTATACATCCAAAAAAATACCCAAAACACTAATTCAAAAAGATACGTGTACCCTCAATGTTCATAGCAGCATTATTTATAATTGCCAAGGTATGAAGGCACCTAAATGTCCATCAACGGATGAATGGATAAAGATTTGAGACACATACACCACATACACATATCTACAATGGAGTACTCAGCCATAAAAAAAGAATGAAATCTTGCCACTTGCAGCAGGCATTATGCTAAGTGAAATAAGTCAGAAAGAGAAAGAAAAATACTGTATGATAGCACTTACATTTGGAATCTAAAAAATACAATACAACAAACTAGTAAGAAAAAAGAAGCAGACTCAGAGGTACAGAGAACAAACTAGTTGTTTCTAGTGAGGAGAGGCAAGCCAGGAAGTGCCATAAAGGAGTAGGTGTTAAGAGATACAAACTGGTAGGTATAAAATGAGCTACCAGTATATATTATACAACATAGGGAATAGAACAAACATTTTATAGTAACTACAAATGGAGTATTTAAAGAGATGGGAATACCAGACCATCTTACCTGTCTCCTGAGAAACTTGTATGAGGCTCAAGAAGCAACAGTCAGAACCCTGTACAGAATAGGATTGAGAAAGGAGTACAGCAAGGCTGTTTGTTATGACCCTGTTTATTTAACTTATATGCTGAGCACATCATGAGAAATAAATGCCGGGCTGGATGAGTTACAAGCTGGAATCAAGATTAGTGGGAGAAACATCAACAACCTCAGATATGTGGATGATACCACTCTAAGGCAGAAAGTGAAGAGGAACTAAAGAACCTCTTGATGAGGGTGAAGGAGGAGAGTGAAAAAGCCAGCTTAAAACTAAATACTAAAAAACTAAGATCACAGCATCCGGCCCCATCACTTCATGGCAAACATAAGGGGGAAATGTGGAAGCAGTGACAGATTTCCTCTTCTTGGGCTCTAAAATCACTGTAGATGGTGACTGCAGCCTCTTGGCAGGAAAGCTATGACAAACCTAGACAGTGTGTTGAAAAGCAAAGACATCACTTCGCCAACATAGGTCCGTATAGTCAAGGTTATGGTCTTCCCAGTGGTCACGTACGGTTGTGAGAGCTGGACCGTAAAGAAGGCAGAGTGCTAAAGAATTGATGCCCTTGAACTGTGGTGCTGTGAAGACTCTTGAGAGTCCCTTGGACAGTAAGGAGATCAAACCAGTCGATCTTAAAGGAAATCAACCCTGAATACTCACTGGAAGAACTGATGTTGAAGCTGAAGCTCCAATATTTTGGTCACCTGATGCAGAGACCTGACTCACTGGAAAAGATCCTGATGCTGGGAAAGACTGAGGGCAGAAGGAGAAGAGGGCATCAGAGGATAAGATGGTTGGGTGGCATCACTGATGCAATGGACATGTACTTGGGCAAACTTCGGGAGATGGTGAGGGACAGGGAGGCCTGGCGTGCTGCTGTCCATGGGGTTGTGAAGAGTCAGACTAAGTGACTGAACAACAATGAATAACAACAACAACAACAATAAATGGAGTATAAGCTGTAAAAATTATGAATCACTATATTGTACCCATGTAACTTATACAATATTGTACATCAATTGTACTTCAATTAAAAAAAAAACTTAAGTGGAATACTTAGAACCAGTGAAAAGAAAGCTATGTCCAGTTTGGTAGTCACTAGCCACTTTTGGCTATTTTAATTTTGTTGTTGTTGCTCAGTCACTTAAGTTGTGTCTGGCTCTTTGTGACCCCATGGACTGCAGTGCTCTAGGCTTCCCTGTCCTCCACTTTCTCTTAGAGTTTGCTCAAACTCATGTCCATTGAGTCAGTGATGCCATCCAACCACCTCATCCTCTGTCGTTTCCTTCTCCTCCTGCCCTCAGTTTTTCCCAGCATCAGGGCCTTTCCCAGTGAGTTGGCTCTTCACACCAGATGGTCAAAGTATTGGAGTTTCAGATTCAGCATCAGTCTTTCCAGTGAATATTCAAGGTTGATTTCTCTTAGGATTGATTGGTTTGATCTCTCTGCAGTCCAAGAGACTCTCAAGAATCTTCTCCAAATTTCAGTTCCTTAGTTACATTAGCCACATTTCAAGTACCACACGTGGCTTGTGGCTGCCATTTTGGACAGCACAGAGAACACTTTCATTACTGAAAAACACATGAGCTCTAGAATCAGGCTCAGTTCAGTCAGTTTAGTCACTCAGTCATGTCTGGCTCTTTGCAACCCCATGAACCGCAGCATGCCAGGCCTCCGTAACCATCACCAACTCCTGGAGTCCACCCAAACCCATGCCCATCGAGTTGGTGATGCCATCCAACCATCTCATCCTCTGTCGTCCCCTTCTCCTCCTGCCCTCAATCTTTCCCAACATCAGGGTCTTTTCAAATGAGTCAGCTCTTCGCATCAGGTGACCAAAATATTGGAGTTTCAGCTTCAGCATCAGTCCTTCCAACGAACATCCAGGACTGATCTCCTTTAGGATGAACTGGTTGGATCTCCTTGCAGTCCAAGGGACTCTCAAGAGTCTTCTCTAACACCACAGTTCAAAAGCATCAATTCTTCTGCACTCAGCTTTCTTTATAGTCTACATGGATTCAAATTATGAGTTCATGTTTCGGGCAATGTATCTGTAGGTAGGGACTCTATGCCTTGGTGTACTTACTTGCTAGGGCTGCCACAACAAAGCATCACACACTGGGTGGCTTAGAAAACAGAAATTTATTTCCTCATAGTTCTGGAGGCCAGAAGTCCAAGATCAAGGTGTGGACAGAGTTGGTTCCTCCTGATGCTCTCTCGTCACCTTACATACAGCTATCCTCTTCCTGTGTCTTCATATGGCCTTCCCTCTGTGTCTATGTCCTAATCTCCTCCTCTTATAGGAACACCAGTCATACTGGGTTAGGACTCACCCTAAAGACTTGATTTTACCTTATCGACTCTTTAAACTTCCTATATCCAAATAATACCTCACATTCTGAGGCTCTAGGGGTTAAGACTTCAACGCTTGAATTTGGAGGGGCACCATTCAGCTCATAACACTTGATCTCTTCATCTGTAAAATGGAATGACAATAAAGAACACCTATTTTGTAGAACTACTGTACACGTTCTATTACTAAGTAATTCCTTAACACACAGAAGTCCCTAAAACAATGCCTGGCACATAAGAGACACATAAAAGTGCTGAATATCACTTTCCTTGTAGATTACATTGAAGTGCATGCCACTGGAGTTTCTCAATAACAGCTTCTGTGCTACGTGTAAAGAGGGAGAGCTTTAGCTGTACTGGGGAAATTGCTTTGTGATGGAGGAATGGACTCGAATCATCAACTAAGCTTTTCTTGACTCTGCAAGGTACAGGGCTGGGCTAGGAGATGAATACAACCTCTGGTCTACACATTGACACAGGCTGATGAAGGGAGCAAAGTCTTCCAGAAGTGCCTGCTACCCAGCAGGTGTGGGGGAAACTTGATAAATATCTATGTGCCCAGCACACGAAATGGTGTCCAAGACCACTGACTGCTTCACTTCAAGCTCTAGAAAAGGCAGGCACTAGGCTTCACTAGGCTTACCAGGTGGCACTACTGGTATAGGAGATGTAAGAGATGTGAGTTCGATCCCTGGGTTGGAAAGATGCCTTGGAGGAGGTCATGGTGACTAACTCCCATATTCTTGCCTGGAGAATGCCATGGACATAGGAGCCTGGCAGGTTGCAGTCCATAGAGTCGCAAAGAGTTGGACACGACTAACGTGACTTAGCATGCACACACACAGGCTTCACTATTGTATCTTCAGTACTTTGAAGAGTGGGTTCAGTTTGTGAGTAAAGGGGTACCCATTACTACCCTATTACCCTGAGCAGGTTGTTTCACCTTTTGATGCCTCCGTTTGCTCATCTGTGAAATAGGGATAAGAAGATACTGACCTCCTAGACTTGCTTTGTGGCAACTGAGATAATACACGAGCTGTGCTTATAACGGTGAGTCTGGCACATGCTATGTACCCAAGGAATGTTAGCGATCATTATTTATGATTCTGGGATGTTTGTTTTTCTATTTGAAACCAGGAAATCCTCAGCAGGAGGCAACTCCCCTTACCTATTCTCCAGCCAAATCCTGCCCTCACCTCGCTTCCATCACAGACACAAACATGGCCAGGATGGAGAACTTGGAAAGGTGGGCCCAGCCTATGTTCTTTCTCGATTCATAGCTTCCTCATGGAGGCCCTATTCCTCCTCTAACATATTTTCAACACACCCACCTCTCACCATAAATAGAACTTTTTGGCTGTACAAGGAAATTGAAAAGTTTTTTTTTTTTTTTTTGTCATTTTACTTTTGCAAATTTTTGGCCATGAGTAATTTATTTAATTTACGGTTGGCTATGATTTCTCACCAATCTTGGTGCCTACTTGGGAGATCTTGTGCAGTGAGAAAACTCCAACCTACAGACTGTTGTCAGATGTAATGAAATTTTTAATGACTACTAAATTCAACAGTTAATGAAGTTGACATAATGGTGCATTTTACATTTAATTTAATATTTACTGATTTCAGTGTTGTGGTTTTCCCTTTGTATCATGGAGCTAATAACATTTCCAGGCCTGAAACTTTTTGCAGGACCCTGAAAACTGCAGAGGCATGATGCCTACAGCAGATTATGCCTAAAGGGTCAAACTGCCCAGAGGGGGGACCCCATGCTTAGCGAGACTGCAGGCAGGCTTCTTAAGCGACAAACTGACAAACCGTCAGAACAGAATTGAGAGGAGGGTGCAGCTATTAGTCGGGTGAATGGCCCTCCCCTGGATGTTTTTCTCCAACTGAACCTGACTTCGGAGGATCCAACCCTGAGAAATTCCCTGGTGGACCAGTGCTTAGGATCCTGGGCTTTCACTACCAGAGCCCAGGTTCAATCTCTGGTCGGGAAACTAACATCCCCACAAGTTGCATGGCCAAAAAAGAAAAACAAACAAAGAACAGAGCAGCTAGCCCTTTCCACGACTTTGTAAAGGACACTGGAGGGTTCTAGAAGCAAAGCTGTGACTCAGGGGCTCCTCTCTCCTGGCAGCACCATCAGCAATCCCTGCCTACCACTTCCCTGGGTGTTTCATTCCTTATTATTGCCTCCAACTCTTGCCCATTTGTGAGGAGATTGGTAACAGCTTGGACGGTGGCAGCAGACACAACTTGAATTTGAATTCTTGCTCTGCTACTTACTGAAGGGTGGCTTTGCACACGCTCAACTTCTCTGGCATTTCATCATCTGCAAATGGATGGAAACACTTTGAAGGGGGAGAGATTCAAAGAGGGACATCCATGAATGTTCTCAGCATAGTGCCTGGCACATGGTTGCAACCTTCATAAAAGATACTTTGCTAAGTTGTGTCTGACTCTTTGTGACCCCATCGGTTGCAGCACGCCAGACTCCCCTATCCTCCACTGTCTCCCAGAGTTTGCTCAAATTCATGTCCATTGAATTTGATGCTATCTAACCATCTCATCCTCTGTCATCCTCTTCTCCTGCCTTCAATCTTTCCCAGCATCAGGGTCTTTTCCAGTGAGCTGGCTCTTCACACCAGGTGGACAAAGGATTGGGGCTTCAACTTCAGCAACAGTCCTTCCAATGAATATTCAAGGTTGATTTCCTTTAGGATTGACTGCTTTGATCTCCTTGCAGTCCAAGGGACTCTCAAGAGTCTTCTCAGCACCACAATTCAAAGCATCAATTCTTCAACGCTCAACCTTCTTTATGGACCAACTCACCTCATTAAGAGGCTTTTTTAGTTCCTCTTCATTTTCTGCCATTAGAGTGGTATCGTCTATTATTGTTGTTATTAGCTATTAATGTAAAAATGGCAGCGAATGAGATCTCTATTTAAAGCGAGGGGAGGAAGGCCATAGTTGGTGGAGCAAAAGTATATATCTTGTCAGCAGCGGCCCATAAGGTGACAAGAGGGTCAGCATACAATTGGTCTCCCACTTCTGCTTTGGCCTTCCTGCTAGACTCCTGTCCTGACAGGAGCCCTAAGAATCCCTGGGGAGGCTCTGTATGGGCTCCTTCCCAACTAGAAGCTCGGGGCTCTGCCCTACCTCCCCTAACTTCCAGGCCTGAACACTGACCAGTATGCATTCATTTAAGATTTATATTAGCTCACTGCTGAGATGATCTGAGGCAGTGTTCAGATTAAAAAGTAAAAATCACAGCATTGAGGAATAAAATGAGGGCTGACTCCATCTAAAGAAAGCAGAAAAGTGTTGCTACTTTCAGGTCCCTGAATTGGTCAGAATGCATGGAGGTAATAAGGTAATAAAACTGGGTATCCCTATTTGTCAGCTAAAGCAAAAATGGAAACACGTCGGAAGCCAGAGTTTTTATTTTCTGACAGCAGAAAATACACATCTTCATCTGCAGAGACAAAGTGTTTCCTGGAAATAACCCCAAGCATGAATTTATCATGAGTCCTTGTATAAAGGACACTGAGTGACATAGTGGGCAATATATTCAATTCTGTTTTCATAAAGACAGAAATGCCATTAAGTTGGTCAGTTTCTCACATCAGGGTTCTCTGAAGACAGAGAGCATAACATTAAATCATAAGGCAGAGAAGGCATTGCTTTAAGGAATTCAGATAATGGAGTCTAGGAGAGACACCTTTGGGTCCATTCCATAAACATTACTGAGCACCTACTCATCCATCCATCCATCCATCCATCCATCCATCCATCCATTCAAGGTCTACTGAATGCCCACCATGTACCAAGCACTCTGAAGGGCATTGGTAAAGACTGCTTGTGAGAGCTGACGCCTGGACTGAGTTTTGAAGGACAAATAGGAGAAATGCCAGACATAGAAGGCAGAGGGAGCAGGGTGCATAAAGGCCTAGAGGGAAGGAAGAGAGAAAGCGTCGCTCATTTCAGGAGTGCAAGGGCCTCAGAATGGCTGGAGCGAGTGTGGTGGGTGCAGAGTAGGGAGACAGGAGGCACAGGATGAGGCAGGCAGGGGCAGGTAGGGAAGGTCTAGCAGAGAGTTTAGGTTTCACTCTGCAGGCCATAGAGGAACATCCGGGGGAGGCAGGAAAGCTGTGAAATCAGGTTGGTGTTTTAAAAGATAACCAATGGAAAAGAGGAAGGTATGTTGAATGGGACAAGAGAGGAGTTGGCGGCACCTGTTAGGAGGCTGCTGTAAGAAATCTGGAACAGAGAAGGTGGGGCCTGGCTAGGACCTGAGAGACATTAAGGAGGCAGAATTTAGAGGGCATTGGAGCTGTCTGGACGTGGGGGCTGAGTGAGAGGGGAGTTCAGAGTGATCCCCAGGGTTTCTGGCTCAGGAACTGGGTGGATGTCGAAGCCAGTTCCTGAGATGCCGGAACGAGCAGAGGGGCAGGGTGTGGGGTGGGCTTAGAAGTGGGTGAGCTCAGTCGTGAGCAGGCTGGGGCAGAGCCTCCTGCAGAGACCAGACCCTCCATGGGCACTAAGACTCGGGAGACCTCCAGGAGAAGATTTCTGCCATGCGGAACTCCCAGTCCACTAGGGGGTGGCAAATGAGAAGGCCATCAAGCCATCAAGTACAGAGAGACTGGGAGTTGCAGAGCAGGGGTCCCCTCCCGCCCTCCCCCCAACACCTTGGACGGCTGTGAGCACGCAGATTCTTCACACGACATGTCTTCCTCCCCGCAATTGCCCACACTGCTTTCATTCTGGAAGGTGCCACTTCTCACCCTCTCCCCAGGCTGGGCTAGAAGCCCTTCTCTTTTCCATAACATCCTGCAGCTCTCCCAGAGTCTTTATACTTTACTGTTTAACTCTTTTCTCAATAAACTACCCATCCCTTGAGGGTGAGGACCACTGGCGATGTCTCATCCTTCTTTATTTGTGTTTCATCCGCACCTGGCACTGGGGCCTGGCATGCAGATTAACGTCTGTGGCTGGCACAAATGAAGGGATGAGTGAGGAGTAAGCAAATGATTGCACATGATACTACAGCAAAAACATGGTGGGGTGTATGAGGTTGTTGCTAGCTGCTGTAACACACTGCAATATTTTGGTGGCTTTTTGCTGTTAAAGGTCATTTCCCACCTAACAGTCCAATTCAGATGTCCCAAACTGGTGGGTGACTTTCCTCTACATGGTGGTTTGGGATCCAGGCTTCTCCCATCCCATGGTTCTGCCATCCACTAGGTACCTCCAGATGCTCTTTGTCCAGCCAGCAAATGGAGGAATAAGGGTTGGAGGATTTTATGGGATAAGCCTTGCAGTGACACACACACACAGCTTCTGCTTACATTTCTTGGACTAGAACCTCATCTTATGACTGCACTCAACTGCAAAGGGGACGGGAACATGTAGTCCTGGCTGGGCAGCCACTTCTCAGTGATAATCCAGCACGATCGACATTTTTGGCCAGATCATCCTTTGGGGTGGAGGGAAGCATTCCTGGGTGGTGGATGTTTAGCATCATCTCTACCCCCTAGAGGCCATCATCTCTACCCCCTAGCATCCTCCAGTGGTAACAAACACAAATGTCTGCAGACACTGTCCAGTGACCCCTGGGGGCCAAATCACCCTCCTGAGTGGAGAACCTTTGCTCTATATCATGGAACAAGAGGCATTCAGTTTTGATGTTCTGCTAGCTGACCATCCAACAAGGGTCTTCTAAGTAAGCAGAGAGAGTGCGTGTTGGTGGGGGCGGGTGCTGGTTAGGAGAAGCTACCAGAAGGCGGTGACACTTGAGCTCAGCGATTGGGAATTGTCTACTCTGCACAGTGAGACAAGGGACGGTATCGCAGTCAGAGGAAGCAGCTTGAGTAAAGGTCTGGGGGCTGTGATAAGGTAGCTGATGGGAGGGACTTCAGGTAGGGATGAGAGCCTAGCATAGCCCCTCTCCTGTGGATTGTGGCCTCTGACAAGCAGAGGGAACTTGGACTTCTTTTGCCACTAACTCAAGTTCTGTCCCTTTCTTTGTTTCACTGTGGATTTTCTGCAAGAAATGCCAAAATTCGGTGGCCCCAGCATTTACTAGAACTGGAGAAATGGCCCAAACTACGGCCCCTTTTCACATTTCGCTCCTAGTTGCAAGGGGCCCACAGCCTCCCCCAAGTTTGTTCTGGGCTCTTTCTTCCTGAACCCTGTCACCTCTCCTTGGGAAGCTGTCATCTCTACGGTGACAGCCTTACTCTTGGGAAATACTAGCTCCTGGGTGAGTGTGCTACTCTTTGAAAAATTCCCACCCTCCACTCAGGCTGGAGGCTTTTCCTCTGAGCTGCTCTTGGCTCTGCAGCCCGTCTCTGCCATGCTAATTGCCCCTCGGCCTTCGTTTCTGCCTTCATTATTACGGCATCCACTTACCTGCTCCTTTTTTTGTCTCTTGGCTTCAGAAGGGTCTTTTATCCTCTTCTTAGGTCAGAATGAAACTTGAAGGGCATCAAGGGTGCAGCCCCTATAGTTGAGTCAGGCTGAGTTCTCCATAGCACCGGGCCTTGTTTTCTTTCTGAAACAAACTCTGATCTTATCCGGGAAGGAGACTTATCTTGACGAGTCACCATACACATTTGGCTTTTTTTGTGCAACCTGATGTTGTGGAGAGACCCTGACCCATGGCTGCCTCTGGCTCCTGGAGAGACTGGGAGGTGTGGGCAGGGAGCCAGCCCTGGAGACTGGGCTGAGAGTCATATTCTCTTAGGCTAGAAGGAGTTATCTCTTGGACCCCATCTCTTATCATCTCTTGGACCCCTGCCTCTCCCTTGGACTGCAAATGTCTCCAGGGTCCCCATCTTTGGTCTACAGAGCCATCCACCTTTGCAGACTCCTTCTTCATAAAGCAGTCCATGCAACCTAATGGACCTCTCTTTAAATATATTTTCTGACTGTTTTGCATTCCTTTTCTCTCTTCCCTCCACCTGAAAAGTCCTCCCCTCCTGTGATGTGCTGAACTGTGTCCCTTCCTATGTCGAAACTGTAACCCCCAGGACCTCAGAGTGTGACTCTATTTGGAGACAGGGCTTTAAAGAGGTAATTAAGCTAAAACTAAATCTATAAGGTGGGGCCTAACCCAGTATGACTGGTGTCCTTGTAAGAAGAAGAAATTTGGACATAGACATGTACAGAGGGCTTCCCAGGTGGTTTCCTTGGGGCTTCCCAGGTGGTGCTAGTGGTAAAGAATCTGCCTGCCAATACAGGAGACATAAGAGATGTGGGTACGACCCCTGGGTCGGGAAGATCCCTTGGAGGAGGGCATGGCAACCCACTTCAGTATTCTTGCCTGGAGAATCCCATGGAGGAGCCTCGCGGGCACCAGTTCATGGAGTTGCACAGAGTCAGACACGACTGAAATGACTTAGCATGCACACACATGTACAGTGGGAAGACAATATAAAGATGTAGGGGAAAGACAGCCATCTACAAGTGGAGGAGAGAGGACTCAAAAGGAGCCAACCTTGTCAACACCTTGATCTCTAACTTCTAGCCTCCAGAACTTTGAGACAATACATTTCTGTTGTTTCAGCCACACCGTGCGTAGTACTTTATTATGGCAGCATCCCCAGCAAATGAATTCACCTGTGCTTCCCCCTGCTTAAAACTGAACTCCAGTCTCCTCACCATCCCCTGCAACACTGCAGGATCTGGTTCTGGCTTCATCCCCCCCTCATCTATGAACAACAGGTGTCCCTGTTCTTCACCTTGACCCAGACCCAGCCCTCTTCCCTGGTTCCCCTTCCTTTACAGGGCCTTGCCCTTCCATTTCCCAACTCTTTGCATGGCTATTTTGCCTAATTTTCAATCCCATCTTGAAGGTCACCACCTCAGAGAGGCCTTCCCAGACCATCTATCTATTAAGGTATACCCTGTGTATTCTTTTTCACAGCAACTATGACCTTTTTAAAAATAGCATCTTTAATTAGTAACTTTGTATATAATTGTTTATTCATCACCTGCCTTCATCAGGCCCGGGACAGTTCACGCGGGTGTATACAGCACAGTGTCTGGCATGGAATGACACGCAATTAATATCTGTTGAGGAAATCAATCTTTACCTTGCCCAAGTCTCTATCCAGGCCTCAGGGTTCAGCCCAAATCCTACTTCCCTCCTTAAATTAGACTTATGATCCCTTAAGGCCAGGAAAAGCTTATTGTCTTGATGTGCCTTTGTTACCATCTGTAACCTGGAATGTGACTTTTCGGTCCTGGCAATCGGCACTGCCCCCACTGTATGGGCTGGTGGGGCTTTCCATCTCTGCCCCACATCTTCCCAGGCAGGACCACACACCGCATCTCTGCATTGCCCACAGTACAGGCTGGCACAGGGCCCAGCGCTCAGGAGGCCTCAGGAAATGTGTGTGGACGCAGATAGATCAGAGAGAGGGAGGAATAGTAGAGGAAGTCGGTAGCTGGGCAGGTGTCAGGGATTAAAAGGGTGCTCCTGCCCCCAGCGAGAAGGATGACAAATGTCCCCTTGCCAAGGAGGCTTCTGGGGTAAACATCAGCTGTGGGTTGCAGCAGAGTTCTGGGGCTGAAAAGGGGGTGGGGGAAGCCTACTGGCCTGGAGCCCCAGAATTGTAGAACAGCCCAGACTCTCTCCTGACCAGCTGCGGGATGCGGGTGGATTCTGCCAGCTCCCCCTCCTTTTTTTTTTTTTAGAAGCGGACTCCTCCCCCACGAGAAAAGGCCCAAGTTTAGGAGCCAGGGCTTCCCCTGGCCCCACCCCAGGGAAGAGCCCACCAACAGCACCCCCAGTTATGGCCCAGCCAGTCCCTCCCTTCTCCCCAGCGCTGGCGCAGGCTGGAAGGCCAAGACTTGGCTGGTTGAGTTGAGCCCTCTCTTTTGGGGGCTGGGCCTGGACAATGGGAAGCGACAAGCCCCCGCCTCGCTGCTCCTGGGACATAAAGCAGGCCTTTCACTGGGGAGTTCGTCGGTTCTTGGCACCCAGCGAGGCGGCGTCGGGAGGGGCGAGAAAGCCAGCGCGTTTGGGGGTGGGGAAGGGGCCCGGCGACTCTGAGGACGCTCACCGGACCGGGGCCCCTGGGGCTGGCTCCCCAGCTGCGGGATGAGCTCATACTGGAAGCCGGAACGACGTGTGCTGGAGGAGGGAGCCGGGCATCGAGCGAGCTGGGAGGTCGCGGCTCTGGGGAGCAAGTTTTGCGTGGAGGACAAGGGCCAGCATCCACTCCTCCGGCCCTGCCGGCCGCTTTCCCCACTCGGCTCGTCAGCCCCAAAGCCCTTTCCACGTTCTTTCCCGGAAAATTCCCACCGACCGCGGGCGACGGACTCCCGGGCTCACAGATGCTAGAGCTCAGGCTAGCCACCCCCTAGAGCTCCTAGCGCAGCCTCTCCCGGGGGCCTCGGGCAAAGGAGGTGGGTGCTCACCGGCTACTGGCTTTGCACCTGGCGCGCCGGCGAGGACCTCCCCGGGCTCTGCCCTTCCTGGTCCCGCACCCCAGCCCCCCACTCCCCAGCCAGCAGCGTCTGTTCCCTTTCGCTGAGAGTTTGGCGTAGACAGCAAAGGAGCCATCGTGACTGACGGAGGCGCCTCGGAGAGACGAGACGGAGGCGGCAACCGAGTGGGGGTGGGGGATGGGGTGGGGACCGGCGCGGAGCCCTTGGGGCCTGGCGGCCGCGGCGGCGAAGACGAGATGGGGAGGGGCTCACGCCATTGGGAGAAACTCATCTGGTCTGGGGCCAAGGCTGGGAGGGGGAGGGTAAGAACGAGAAGAAGCCGGGTCCTGTTATTTAATTTGAGGATAAATTGTACAAGTAACTTGCACCGTCTTTCTACCAAGCTCACCTGCACCCCCTCCCCCACCCCCACCCCAGCGGACAAACCCAGTCTTCCCTCCAGCCCAAGATTTTTGCCTTAGGGTAGGGGAAAGACCGTAGGGAGCCGAACCCACGGGTTCCCCCACCCGCCCCCAATTCTTAATTCTGGGTCTATGCACACACATCCTCCTGGGATGGGATAGCAGGCTGCTGCCAATGGGGCTGCTAAGCATCGCCCCCCGCCCCAGATTTCAAGTTCAAAGCCGCCACCCAAGATCAGCTCGTAACAGCTGTGACTTGGGGAACTGCGTCCTTCTTTGGTTACCTTTTCTCAGACAGTATTCTAATTTCCAAACGTGGAAGAGGCGTGTATGTGTGTGTGTGTGTGTGTGTGTGTGTGTGTGTGCGCGCGCGCGCTCGCGCCAGTGTGTGAGTGCCTGTGTCAGTATCACCGTGTGTGCGCGCGTGTGTGTATGGGGGGGTGTATTAATGGGTGATCTTATAAATGGAGACGAGAGAACTGAACTTAAAAGAAACTGGTCAATTGTAAAACAAACAGGAATAAACAACCCTTTAGATGTAATTTGTGGTTTGTCTGGAGGTGGAGGTGGCGCTGAAGAGGAACACCCACCCCCCAATATTTTCTCCTTTGCTGCGCCTCCACCCCCAGCATTTGGAGCGGCGGAGAAGCGGCTCCGGAGTGATTAATCCGGGGATAATTCACCCCCCCGCCCCCCGGCGCGAACCCCGCGAAGCGGGATTGGAGCGAGTCATTTCCGAGAGCGCAGCGCGCCTCTCCCCGGCCGGGCGGACACTTGGTTCATTCCAGCCGCAGAAGCTCAGGGCTCCCTCGTACCGGGCTTTTTTCCGAGCAGAAAAAAAAAGCTCCAGAGCTCTCCTGACCTCCTTTCTCCTCGGCGGCGAGCGGAGCCTCTCCCTCGGCGCTGCCGGCCGCGCCATGCCGCGCTCGCGGGGACGAGAGCTGGGGCGCTGCGGCTGCCCCGCGGGGAGGGCTCGCGCCGAAGCCGGGATTTCGGCGCTCGTGCCTGGCGCCGGGAGCCGCTGGGGCCGCCAGCCGCCGCCGCCGCTGACGCCGCCGCCTCTGCTGCTGCTGCTGGGCTGGGGGCTGCTCAGCGCCTCGGCCGCCGCGGGTAAGTCTGGCCACGCGCCCCACCCGAGCCCTCAGCCCACCCATCCCCGACCCGGTCCCTGTCCCTTCCTCCGCCCTCCCTCTTAACCTCCCGCCCCCCTCAACGCCCACCCTCCTGCTCAGCCTCGCCTCGGTCGCCCCCCGTTCACCCCCATCCTCAGCCGTCCTCCGCGCTACCCTCACCCTCACTGCTACCCCCAAGCCCAGCCGCAACTTGACCGGATCCGGCCGGTGTGGGGGGCCTTAGGAGACAGACATCCCCGCCCGGCGTTGCGGGGCACCCGGACCGTGGCTTCAGTTTCTTCAGCCTCCCAGCCCCCAAGGCGCCAGGCTTTTCCCCGATAAACTTTCCTGGAGCCCTCCCCGCCTCCCGATCCTGGTTGGCACACCCGTCCTGGGGGGCTGGAGAGGAACGGCGCGCCCCCTCCCCATTCGCGCGTCTGCAGGGTCTGCCCTTCCCTGCCCCCGCCCATTTTCTCGCCACAGAAGCCCGCGCCCCCGCCGAAGCCGCCCGGAGACTGCGGCCGCCTCCCCCCTTCCCCAAGTGTCCCCCTTCCTCGGCGCTCTGCGCTGGGAGCGGGGGTCAGGTGGGCGGGGGTCCCGAGCTCGCCTAGCCGGAGGACTCTGGTGGGGGCTAGAGGGTTCTGATAGACGGACCGGCGGGGGCGGGGGCTGTGCCCGGGGGCGGGGGAGGGAGTGTCGTCGCCAGGCTCCGCGCCGCCACCTTCCCCGCGGTTCCCACTCCGCGCCAAAGTGCCCTTTCCCGCGCCCTGCTGCAGCCCAGTGCCGGGGCTGCGGCAGCGGCGGCGCGGGCGGCGGGACCTGCTCCTGGCGACCGAGTCGGGGAGGGGGACCGACCTGGCGGGCGCGGCGAGTCCCGGAACTTCGCCGATGTCTGGCTGAGGCTTGCGGACCGGGAAGGCAAGCGGACCTTCGAGAGAACCCAGTCCCCAGTGGGGATCACTGGCCTCGACTAGTGCCATCCCACTTTCCCCCCCTGCTCCCCTCTGAGGCTCAGCTATAGCCAAAGCCTAGAAAGTTCTGTGTCCCCGGGTGGGGACGGGTCCAACCGGTGATGCCTGGGGCCGCATTTTCATTTAGCCCGGAGGCTGACACCCACGGTGGGGAGGGAAAAAAAAAATCCCGTAACACCTGCTGCCCAGGCTTTGACTGAGGGCGCCTTCGGCCTGGAGCCGTGTTGGTTTTCTATTTATTTATTTTTTTAACCACCGACTGAACCTTTGAAAGCTTGGCTTCGGCCATCCTAACCTCCAGATTCTTCTCCCTTTTTGTAAAGTACGACCCTTCCCGGGGGAGCTCTCTGGTCCACGCTGGGCTCCAGCATCTGGTGAGCCGGTCCCCGCAGACCGTGTCGCCAGCTCCTTAGCACGGAATGATAGGGTTGCTGGTGAGGAAGGGCGCCCCGAGCCAGCCCCAGCTCTCCCATCCCTACTTGACCGGACTTTGTCAGTTTCTCCGAAGAGTCATAGCCGCCGACACCCAGAGAGGGGCGCCCGCGGCGCGCGCGCCTAGGAGCTCAGCCCTCGTGCACACCCACACCCACTGGCTGCGCGGTTCACAACGACGCCGCTGGTCACCCAGACTTGCCACATGAGTGGTGGGGCTATGGCTGGGCTGCTGCCTGGCTGTCAGGCCTCTCAGACGTGTGTCCAGGTGCAGCCCCGGATCTGGCTTGGCAGACCTGAGATGACCCTTCATACGATCCAGCTGTTTTTCCTGCTAGATTTGCCCCTGCCCTTTGGGCATGCCATGCCCCCAGGGAAAGAAAAAGGCCAACTCACCGGAGCTTGCACTCTTGGCCTGTGCTGGAGAACTGTTGGCGTGCGGCTCTTGGGTCGCCAGAGAAGTTGGGGGTGGGGGTGTTGAATGGCGTGGGGGAGGGGATGCTCGCTCTCTGGCCTGCCTGCTCTGGCTTCCCCTGCTTCCAAATGCATTTCTTTTTAAACCCTTCCCGCATTTAGATGTGCTGTTGGCCTTGTGAGCAGCAGAGATTTGGAAACGGACTCGGTGACAAATGATGGCAGGATTTGGCACATTAGAGGGAAGCACATTTATTTTGTGTTCTCTTCACACTGTTGACTTTAAAAGACGCTCAGGACTGGGCTCTCTCCCTTCCTTGGCCCGGTGATGACTGGATGAAATGAGTTTGGGATTTGAAAGGGGGAACCTCCTTATCTGCCTTTAACTTTGACCCTGACCCTTTCCAGCCGTGCCCCCACACTTTCCCCACCCCCCGGCCTCTCTAGAAACCCTGCAACCCTCCCCGTCTCTCTGCTTATAATACATCAGTCACTCTCCTGCCTTTTGTTTCCCCTGAATAATTTAACATAAAACAGGCCAACCAGGCTTCTTGGTCCTGTTGACCTTTCGGCTCCCGTCCCATCTTTCTTTCTGATTTACAAGTCAGCTCTCTTAGAATCGGTCTTGAGCTCACTTTCTGTGCCACTGTTCACTCCCTGCTGTCTGGCTTCTGTCCCCAGGACTGGATCTCTCTGGGAAAGATCACCGATGACCACCCTAACTGCCAAACCCATCAACTTTTCCTTTCTCTTCCTTTACCTCTCTGTGAACACTTTGGATTACTCCTTTTAAAATTTCTCTTCCTTGGGCTTCTGGGACACCGTGCTTGGCCGATTTTTCTCCTACCTCTTGGCTGTTCCTTCCCAGTTTCTAATAGTAGCACTTATGCCCCTCCTGAAAATCTGGCTTCCTGCGGTGTTCCATTTCTTATGCTTTTCCTCATTTCCTCTCACTCCTCCCTGGGTGAGCTCATCCAGCCCATTTCTTCCTCTGCCACACTCTGAAGCTTCCAGACAGATTTCCCCTGCCAAGATGCTTCTCCCGATATATGTCTGTTGGCTTCCGAGCCCACGGAAGCTCTGGATCTAGACAGCCTGTATATCCGGCTGACTCTTGGACATCTTCACCTGGATGTTTCTGTTCCAAAGGAAACTCATTAGCTCCACACCCAACCTCCAGTATCCCCCATGGAGGCTGCTGGTACCTGTAGCCTCCCAATTACCCAGCCAGGAACGTTAGGATTATTCTCAAATCCATCCTTATCAGGTGACCATCACATTCTGTCAGTTTCATTCTCTCCATTGTTCTCAAACCTAGCTACTTTTCTCTGGATTAAGCAGCTCTGGGCGCTGAAAAGACTGTTATGCTTCACATTTCCTTAATAAGTAATTTAAAATAAAGGCAATGTTAAACCGTAAATATGAGACATGCCTACAAAGTTCTGATTTTTCCCATGCTAGCCACTTTATTGCTTTGAAAGAAATCAAACATCAAGTTATTTAAAAAAAAAATTCTCCCTGCTTTGCCTCTTAAAAACTGGAGCACTGGCCATACCTATGGAATCGTATTCAAAGTAGTTATTTATCTGCCTCTTGTGTGGAACTGTGAGCTCCCTGAGGACAAGGCCAGTGCTTTATTTCTCCTGGCATCCCCAGCGCCCAGCTCAGGACCTGGCATAGAACCGGTGCTTGATAGATGGTTGTTAAATTGGCTGATGATTTTTAAAAATATTTCTGTTGTGGACAGGTTTCTAGGGACTGATAAGGCCAAATCAAGATTTTTAGATATCAAAGAAGCCAGCTGGTTTGCAGAAGTGATGAGATGACAAAGACCTGTTCTCCAGCTGCTTTCCGCCCAGAACCAATATCACAGATTGATAAGATAGCTCCTTAGGTTCTAGAACCAAAGCAAGGACATGCCCTGAGCATACACCCAGTCCACCCCGCCCAGGAAAGGCAATGATGTATGGGTTTGAAATTTCCATTTGTGATTAAGCTGTGGGTTTATGGTTTTAAAAAATAAGCTGACCACAGCAGAGAGAGTTGACCATATCTTGGGCTGGTGACAGTGTAGCTTTGCTCAAGGTGGGCATTGTTTAGGGTGATGTGGAAAGGCATTAGAGAACTGGATTGCCAGAGCTTGGACACTGCAAGGTTTGGGTGTGTCTAGAAGAGTCCAGCAGGTGGCTTCAGTGACACCACCTTGCCTCCGGTGTCTCACCTGCCTCTGTTTTATTGTCATTGTCATGCCAGCAGGATTAAGGGACTCTGAGGGCTCAGCAGAGCCACATGTTCTTGCTAGAGAACTAGCTGATCTTCAGACCTCCCCAAGGTTCAGGCTGCCCACCTGCAAAAGGGCCAAGTCATCACTGCGCTTCGGAAAGGATTAGAAACCAGAGATGAAACAGACTCAGCACATACATACCGATTATGCCCATGGAGTGGAAGATGGGCCTGGAACAAGAACACCGAGGACAAAAGACTCTGCTAGGAAGTCTGTGTATTCTCCTCCGCTCACCCTGCTCAGAAAACTGTCTGGGTACCCAGGGGAGTGACACTGACAGCCAGTGTCCTCTGAGTCCTGATGGCAACCCAAGCACTTGCGTGTATTAACTCAACCCTCACTGCAACCCAGTGAGGCTGGCAATATCATTCTCCCCCTTTATCCATGAAGAAGTAGGTTCAGAGAGGACATATAACTTCTGCACATAACCAGTCAACCAGGGATTGAACACAGGGCTGCCTGATCCGGAATCCTTCACTGGCAGCCACGCTGTTGTCTGATGTCTAAGGAGAGGTGCTACAGCCCGGGAAGCCTTCCACACAGGTGGCCTGTCTCTGTCCTGCCTTTCCCTCTGGGCTTGTGCATCAGTGATGCTGTGCTGCTTTGGCACTTGAGGCCTGGATCCCAAACTTCCAGCCTCTCAAGCAGCTAGTCCATC
The DNA here is from genome assembly GCF_019320065.1 of Cervus canadensis. Taxonomy (NCBI): domain Eukaryota; kingdom Metazoa; phylum Chordata; class Mammalia; order Artiodactyla; family Cervidae; genus Cervus; species Cervus canadensis. Next base: position 106,109,434 of record NC_057387.1, read on the forward strand.
TCTACCGCAGCTCCTTGGGGAGCTTGATTTGCTTCTAGTCCCAGAGTTGAGTTCCTCTCGACTGAACTCTGCTGTGAGCTCTCACAACTCCCCAGGTTGTAAAACCCTTTATATCATAAAACTCATCAGGACATATTGGAATTTCCTGTTTAATGAGACAGTGTCCGCCTTCATTCCCCAAGGCTCTGTGAACACGCACAGAGCAGACACTCAGTCACCACTTGTTGAAAGGATCAGAGGCAGGCTCTCTGGAGCCCAAGTTTCTCTCTCTCTCTCTGACTGCCCTCTTGGACTTTTCCAAGGCAAGGGGCTTGGAGGAGTGGGAAGCATTGAAGGTGTATCCCTGTGTGGGAGACAGCGCTAGGTCCTTCTGCATATTACTAATAATAACTCTCTTTTACTGAGTGCTGGCTAACTGCTTTACAGATGTTACTATTCAATTCTCACAACAATTCAGGTGCTATAATATCATGTTTGAAGAGACTGAGACTCAGAAATTAAGCAACTTGGCCAAGGTTATAGAGCAGATAGGAGAGGAAAGAAGATTGAACCTCAGAGCTACCTGACTCTAAGACTCATCCTTTTAATTCATGGAAAGCACCTGTCACAGTGCGGGACCTGTGGTTAGCGTTCGGTGTTTTATATGTTAGATGCTGCCACTACCTCTGCTGCTCCTCCTACTGTCTTTTTGCTTTCTGCACCAGCCTCTTAGAATTGTGAGAAACGGGTCTGATCCTGTACCACTCTAAGACGCCATTAGACGCATCAGCAAGAGTCTTTCTTCTTGCCTCTCCCAATAAAGCACGCTCGTTAGAACCTGGCCTTCTCATCCACCCATCAGCCCAGGCCATCATCCCTCTTCCTGTGCTGTATTGTGCCTAGTCCATCAGTGGAGTCTGACTCTGCCGCCCCAGAGGGCTGGAAAGGCAAGGCTCTCTAGCTCCTCCTAGAGGTTGGAGAGCATCACTGACACTGTCTTCCTTTGGGCTCACTCATTGGTATGTGTCCTGTCGCTTCAGTCCTATCCCACTCCTTGTGACCCCATGGACTGTAGCCCACCAGGCTCCCCTGTCCATGGGGATTCTCCAGTCAACAGTACTGAAGTGGGTTGCCATGCTCTCCTCCAGGGCATCTTCCCACCCAGGAATGAACCTGCATCTCTTGATATCTCTAGCATTGGCAGGCGATTTCTTTACCAATAGTGCCCCCTGGGATATGCCTTCCCAACCTCCCTTCTCTGCCTGCTACAGAGATTTTCCATGACAGCAGGGGAACATCTGGGTGAACCTGCAAATTCAGGGCTGTCTCAGAGTTTTCCGCCTTACGGAGACACTGTCTCAGGATTCAGTGACTTGGAATAGAATTTGGCTTCCCCTTGGGCCCACAGAAAGCAAACGGTAGGCTATGCAGTGTGGGGAATTCTCAACTAGAAAATGATGGTGTGTTTCTTAAAGTTCTTCCCTGGTTCTTGTAAGTTAAAGAAACATGAAGCTCATACTTATTTCCTTTCTGGGCTCCGGAGCTCAACTGCCTTTTCATACCTCACCTTTAAATATGAGATGCTTTTTTTTTTTTTTTTTTTTTTAAGCCTGTACAGATTCAAGACATACTGAGAATGACATGCTCTTTTTAGAGCATGCTTTTGATTCCCTATCAATAGGTTAGGCATTTTGGAAGTTGTTTGAAAAAAATAAGGATAAGATTCTGTATCTTTTCCCCCTCCTCTCCTATCCCAGTATACACCTAACTTTTAGATCTTCGGGTCCTTTGGCTTTTCTCATGTCATTTCACATGACGTGAAGAATGGTCATGCCCTGTGTCTGTTAAAAAATGAGAACTTTGGCCAAGCGGGAGATGGGAGGGGAGCAGATGGAATGGAATATGATGGGGTGGGACTGAAGAAACAGGATGATTTGATATGGACTGAGGTGAAGTAGCAAGGAGTGAGTTGTGGTAGGATCAGGAGTAAACTGGGATGTGTTGGGATGGGATAGAGCGAAAGAATTGGGATGGACTGGGATGGGTGGTGGAATGAAGTGGAATATGATTGAGTAAAATAAGATGGTTTGAAGTGGGATTGAGTGGGTGAGATATAGAGTGTTCAGGAAATTGACTAGTGTAGGATAGAGTGGAGTGGGAAAGATTGAATCAGAAGGGACTAGGATGGGATGGTGGAGTTGGATTGGGGTGTAGTGGGACAATCAAAATGTGGTAGAGTGGAGTGAATGTGTTGTGGTGGGATGGAGTGAGATGGGGGAGCTAGGATGTATTGGAGTGGCTTGGGTTGGGTGAATTGGAAGGAAGTACTGAGAGATATAACGGGATTATATAGCCAACTGGGTGGGCATTGTGAGGAAATGGGAAATTAAGGAGGGGGCCAGAAACAACCTAACCTGCTTCCCATTATTGTAGCATCTTCATCTTCCTTCCCAGAACTCCTCAGTTCCTCATGTGCCTGAACTCTGACATTTCTAGCAGATAGAAAGTCCCCATTAGCCCTTGGTTCCACCTTGGTGTAGATCCTAAAAGGGTGCTGACCCCACTGTCTACTATTAGGGGGTCATTCTTCAGGGAGAAATTGGGGGTCCTGTGTAGCCACCACTGTGAACCCTATCAGAGAAACGTGCTGCACATGGCAGGAGCCCCAGCGCAGCTCAGGTCAAACCCAGCATCAGAGACGGGTACTGTGCTCCCCACAGAGCTAGTGGGGCGTCTGTACCCACAGAAAGCAAAATGCTGGGTGCTGTAGGGGGTCACCTCTCTGATGTCCTCTTTTGAGAGGTCTCCCCCCACTGGAAACTGCCTTTCACTTTCTCCCTATTTGTTTCTTATTGTTGGAAAATTTTAAAACCGAATTGATCTCTTAGGGGATGTCAATTTTATCCTTGAAAATCATTGTTATAAGGCACTTCTATGATGCTAAAAATAATGTATGTATAGTTAAATTGCTGACAGCACCAGAAACTTATTTGAGAATCTCCCGTGTGGTCTGGAGCAGAAAATAAGGGTTCATATTACGGCACAAATAGCCTTGCTCCCTGCCCATGTCTCATTTATACTCAATTAAGTGCAATTATAATCTAGAAACCTCAAAAAATTATGTGTCCATCTTCTTGGCTTTCAAATAGGAAATAGGATAAGGTCCATTATTAAGTGGCTACATCTATTTATTGATTGAAAGAAAGCAAGTGTGACAGTTGTAACTTGAAAGAGAGAAAGCAGAGACTTTGAAAGTTAGACCATTTGAGATACAAGTGAATTATCAGAGGATGCGCAGGCATTTTGTGTGGAATGATTGATGGTCCTTTCTGAGATGAGCTAGTGGGGTAGAGCCGACTCAGGGCCCAGGAGGTTTGTATGTGGGTTGCTACCTGGCTCTCCATTCCAGCCTGAATCTTCCCACCTCCTGGCCCTCACTGCTTCCCCACCACCATGCCAGGGTGGGGGTCAGGGTGGAGAGAGGCTCAGAGACTGGGTGAGGCTTGGCGGTGCTGTGTGGGCTTCTGGTGTGTTGTGCGCGTGCATGCTCAGTCGTGTCCGACTCCTTGTGACTGGTGGGCTGCAGCCCGCCAGGCTCCTCTGTCCAGGAAATTTTCCAGGCAAGAATGCTGGAGTGGGTTGCCATCTCCTACACCAGGGGATCTTCCTGACCCAGAGATCGAACCCGCGTCCTCTGCATCTCCTGCATTGGCAGGCAGGGTTTTTTTCTTGGTTGGTTTTTTTTTGTTGTTGTTGTTTTTTACCATTGAGCCAGCTGGGAATCATTACTCGGCAACAAAAAGGAGGTGAAAGTTTAATGATTTGTTTTCAATCCATGACCAACAAGGACCTACTGTATATAGCACAGGGAACTGTGCTCAGTATTCTATAATAACCTAAATGGGAAAAGAATTTGGAAAAGAATAGATACATGTCTGTGGATAACTGAATCCCTTTGCTGTACATCTGTAACTAGCACAACACCGTTAATCAACTATACTCCAATATAAAATAAAAATTAAGAAATAAAATAGAGAGTTCCTAGCATGAAAACTGCCACCTCAAGGATGGCCTCCCTCCTCCCGGGGACCCGTGTGGCCCCGTTCTCCTGGCCTGGTCATTTGTGAAGCCCTGGAAGTGCTGACCTATGGGAGGTTCACAGCTGGAAGGAAGATGTTCTGGTATATTAATATTCGATACGCTTCTTGAAATTTGGCCTAAGAGTCAGGAAACTAGTTTTTCAACTTTGGGTGTGCCTCTACATCTCACTTCTCCTTCTTAGGCCTAACTTCCTTGCCTGTAAAAGGAGAATATTAATACCCACCGTGTCTATGCAATGCTGGACTTGGAAGCTATTTAATCAACAAAACAGGAAAGATCCAGAGGTTTTTGAAGAGGTCAGTAGTGTAACCCTCACCCAGTGGGAGATCCTCCCAAGGGGCCAGGTTGGCTGGGCATCCCAGGGCTGTGCGTCTCTCTGTCTCTGAAGGTGGCCTGCCTGGCTGTGCGTCGGGGGGTGGGGGCAGTGGGTGCAGAAGGCTAGACTTGCTCAGCTTCCTGGCCCTGATCCTGAGAAACTGAAAGAGAAGACACAGGAATTCCCATCCACTGCTCATCAGATAATCTACTGCAGTCTCCTCCCAACCTACCCACCCACCCTGGGGCAGCTTTCCTGAGCTCAGTCTGGGAGAGGTGACTGCTAGAGCTTCATTTCCACTAACACATCCATCCAAGGGACAAGATTTACCCTGAGGCCTTTTAATTCTAGCAAGAAAAATTCCCTGTGTTCGACAGCCCCTGGGACTCACATCTCCTGTGACACTTTGTGCCTAGAAACATGGAAAGAGGAAAAATACTTACAAGGATAGTTTTCCTGGTCATGTGGAAGGAACAGTTGGGGGTTTTTTGCTTCCTGCTTTTTTCTTTTTTTTTTTTTTTGAGCATAACATGGAATTGACCTACCCTCAGATCATGACACTTTGTGATCATCTGTCTATGAAAGGCTCCTGTCTGGTTTTAGTTTTTAAAAAATTTTCCTTCCTTTATTCCTGATCCCAAGGCTATTGTTGCCTTCCTCTGTCAGTACCAACTCTAATATATTTTGTGAAAGTGAAAGTCGCTCAGTCATGTCTGACTCTTTGTGACCCCATGGACTTCTCCAGGAATTCTCCAGGCCAGAATACTGGGGTGGATAGCCTTTCCTTTCTACCCAGGGATTGAATGCAGGTCTCCTGCATTGCAGACAGATTCTTTACCAGCTGAGCCACAAGGAAAGCCCAATATATTTTATATATATCTTGAAATATGCATGGATCCTTATAAAATATGTAGGGTTGTTTTGTGTGCATATGTAAATTTATATAAATATAGTGAACTGTAAATTTCATCCAGTTTCTTGATTTATTTACTTAGTACTATAATTTTACAGATCTAACCCTGCTCCTTGTAGGTGTCTAGTCCTGACTGCATTATGAATTGTACATCCATCACATTTCCTATGTCAACTCCCCTGGGAGTAGACCCTTGGCTTGGCTGTAGCTCCTCCTGGCTACACTTGCAGTTCTGAAGAACATCCTTGTACATGCTATCTTGGGACCCTGCGTGAGAATAACTGGGCTATACAAAGTGGAGAATTGGGATCCCTGAGTTAGCATGTTAATTTTCTCTGTTCAGTCATAATGTTTTACAGAATGGCTGAGCTAGGGCTCACTTCCACCAAGAGTGCACAAGAGTTTCTATCTTCCCATATCATCACCAATACTTAATACTGTCCACCTTTCTAATTTTTGCCATTCTGATGAGTTCAAAGTGCCATCTCACTGTTTTATTTTGCATTTCTCTAATGACAAATTTGAATATCTCTTATATGCTTGTTAGTTGTTTGAGCTTCTCTTTTTGTGAATTGCCTAGTCATATTCTTTGCCTATTCCTTTAATTAGACTTCCTGTCTTAATTTTAAAAAACCTCGGTTTGATTTGCAGGAGTTTCTTTTATATTCCAGATATTGCCTTTTGTCAATTTTATAGATTCCAAATAACTTCTCCCAATCTTCCATCTGTCTGATTTTTGTTCATGATGTTTTTCTTTGGACAGAGATGCTTCATTTTGAGGTAGTCAGATCCAGCAGTGTTTTGTGGAAGGCAGAAGTTGGGACATATGGGGGCACTGATGAGCCAAGTGTCTGGGTGGGCTTGCAGACCCACCTGGGTCCATCCTCCTACAGGGCTGGTGCTCTGTATGGAGGGCTTGAGGAATCCTAGAGTCTTCCTGTCCACACTGGGCTCTCAAATCCCACAGGAGGTCTTTCTCTTGGCTCAAGGCCCTGTGTTTTGGAAGGTGCCAGTTAAAGTACAAATTAATTACTTGATGTGTACCACACTTAGAGAATGTGAAGCTTCACTCAGTCCTTCAGGGGGTGTTTATGAAGCATGTGTGCTGGGCCTCAGCTTTTGAATGCATTGGAGGCTACAGACAAGTTTCCAAGATAAGGGAACATAAGAGAGACAACTATCCAATGTTCGTAGCAGCATTGATCATGATATCCAAAAGGTGGAGATAACCCACATCTATTAATGGATGAATGGATAAACAAAATCTGGCATCTACATACAGTGGAATGTTATTCAGCCTTAAGAGAAGAGACTCTATATTCTACAATGTGGATGAGCCTTGAAGATATTATGTTAAATGAAATTGCGCTTAGTCCCTCAGTCATATCTGACTCTTTGCAACTGCATGGACTGTGGCCCTCCAGGCTCCTCTGTCCATAGAGATTCTCTAGGCAAGAATACTGGAGTGGGTTGCCATGCGCTCCTCCAGGGAATCTTCCCGACCCAGGGATCGAACCCAGGTCTCCCGCATTGCAGGTGGATTCTTTACCAGCTGAGCCACCAGGAAATTATCCAGTCACAAAAGAACAAATCCTTTATGATTGCAGTTAATATGAAATATCCAGAGTAGTCACATCCATAGGACAGAAAGTAGAATAGTGGTCACTGGGGCTGGGGTTTCAGGGGTTGAGAGGAATGGGGGAGGTTATTGTTTAATGAAAAGAGCTTCAGTTTTGTAAGGTGAGAATTCTGGAGATGGATGGTGGTGATGGTTACACACGATGTGAATGCGCTTAACACTCCTGAACTGTACACTTGAAACATAGTAACTTTTACATTATATATGTTTTGCCACACACACAAAAAGAGGAATAACTATCCAGGCTCAAGGGGTAAGGGAAGCTCCTAGAATAAGTGATGTTTAGGCTGAGACTTGTAGGATACAGAGCAGAGAGCAAATGAAGAGAAGGGGAGAGGATCCCAGCATGGAAATGAACCAGCACAAGCTCTTGGTTGGGTGGAAGTGAGGCATGTTTAAGGTCTGGAAGAAGCTCAGTGTGACATGGAGGTCGGCTAACCAAATGAGGAGTCTGGAGCAGGAGTGTGGCACTACCAGCTAGGCTGGCTGGCACAGGTCTTAAAGGACGGCGGTGATGACAAGGGTGGGGTATGGTACCAGGGCACTGCTGGGGAAGGCAGGTCTTGGTGCCCCACAGGGAGAGGTCAGCAAGGATGAGATGAGGGCATCCTCTGCCTTCCTCATCTTTTCTACCCTGTTCCCCGCCTTCCCAGAGAGGGTAAAACATTTGCTAGGACTGTCCAAAGTCCACGAAGCCCAGGTAATAAATTGTGGATTGTGAATCACAGTTCTGTTAATCCTGCCTCAGTGAGAACATCCCACAGCTTTCTTCAAGAAAGAAAATAAGAATAGTTCATCCACCTGCTTGGGGATGACATCGCAGGCCCTTTCAACATTCCCATCTCCTGGAGACACCTGCTGTATTCTGCCTTGTCCAAGTCATGTGTGCCCCTGCACATTTTAGTCATTCTGCCTCCTCTGTTCTCTTCCGACTCCTCTTCCAAACTCTCCAGTTATCTCCTGCCCATTTCCTTTCCCGCTCCCTCCTTTTTTCCCAGCCCTGTTACTTTCCTGACACCAAGACTCTTCACTCTCTTTGTAGAGTCATCCTCCTCCACACCCCCAGCCTCACCATCAGTTTGAGCCTCTACCTGACCTTTGACCTTGTTGCCTCCACCCCCTCAAAGGGTAGACCTTTGACCTCTACCCCCCTCCTCACCTAGGACCTGCCGTCTCCAGGACCTTCCCTTTAGCCAGACTTTGGCCCAGCAACTCTGTCAACAAGGAGGATTTTCAAGGCCTTTAGCTGCTCCCATCTGCTCCGGACCTGTGGACCAGGTCACTGGAACATTCACTGGGCCCTTAGTGCAGTGGCCCTGGCCCAGGGGTACAAATAGCATTTACAACCAAGTGCCTTTCCCAAGGACAATGACATGTTCCCAAAGGCCCAGGGAACTCTAAGAGAATATAGGAGGGGGACGGGCGGCAGGACAGGAGTACAAGCAGGCTCTCCAAGAGTAAGCAGACATCCCACTTTCACTTTCTTTCCATCAGAGAGTAGGAGGTCCTAGGCAGAGGGAACAGTCTAGACTAAGGCTTGAGGCAGAAAGCTGTGACTGGGAGATGTCATGTTTGCATCATCATCCTGTCCGTCAGCACCACCGTCCTGGAAGCTGGAAGTGGTCCTTTAAGGAGCACTTGGGAGATGCTGAGAGCTACACGCTCCCCTCCCTAAACCTCATGGCCCTTCAAAGAAAGCAGTCATTTTGCAGTTGAGAAAACAGATTTAAGGAGATCAAGTTTCTTGCCCAAGATGGTATAGCTAGGAAGGAAGAGAGCCTGGATTTAAAGTAGTCTGATTCAGGAGCCCACAGGCTTCACCACTGCTATACCCAGGTCAAATGAATAAGTGAATGAATGCATGTGTGCTCAGTCGTGTCCAACCCTCTGCAACCCTTTGGACTGTAGCCCAGCAGGCTCCTCTGTCCGTGGAATTCTCCAGTCAAGAATACCAGAGTGGGTTGCCATTTCCTCCTCCAGAGGATCTTCCCGATCCAGGGATTGAACCTGAGTCGCCTGCATTGCAGGCAGATCCTTTACTTGCTGAGCCGTAAGGGAAGCCCAGGTCACTCAATTACAAATGTAGATTCTCAGGCCCTCCCCGGATCTTCTGAATCAGAGTACCTTGGAGCATGGTGTGGAAGCTGCATCTTTAACAAGTTTCTATTATTATTATGCACATTAAGTCTGTCTAGGAACCTCTAAACATGCAGCTGGAACCTCTGGGTTCCAGCCTGAAGGTGGAACCCAGAGGAAATGGGACTTCAGCCATCCACTCCTCTGCAATGATCCTGACTTTGAGCTCACCCAAGAATCAACAGACGAAGGGCTTCCTGCTCCCCTTCCCCACTCCTTTCCTTTCAGCTGAGCCTGGTGGAGCAGGGACCCCAGACGTGACCAGATTAGTGCTGTTGTGCTTCAGCCGCCCCGCTAAGGGACTGGGAAAGCCCCCGAGCCCCACAGGCCTGCTTTCCATTCCTAAACTGCTTAGTGCACTTGACAAAAGGCCTGCTGCTCAGGATGGGCCTGGCCGCTCTGAGCTCCTGATTCACCGTGTCCTTCTACCAGTCCCTGACTTGTTAGGTGAGAAAGCAGGACACCCAGGGGAGTCTTATCCTTGACTTCCTTCTGCACTAACTCCTATTATACCTGATTTGAAGAGCGGACTCAAAACACCTAAATGCCATTGTCCTGGGGCCTGTTGGTGGAAGGCAGCTTCCATTTAGGACAGAGGCAGAGCAGGTAGGCTAAGGCAGGCAGCCAGGTGCAGTCAGGATCAGGGTCAGGGCACACTGGAGAGGAAGCTCCCAAGGGTGGAGCCAAGGGGCCCAGGGTTGTTTCTGGCTGGAGGAGGACCCAGCTGCCAGGGGGAAGGGCCTTAACCCAGCGGAGGGGCATTTAGGAAGTCTGTGGGTCCCTGTGAGCCGTCAGGGACTCTGCAGGGAAACCAAGGCAGAGGGCCAGTTATGCAAATAGGGATGCTAAGACAGGAAGTTCTCTGGGAGGTGGGGAAGCATCATTCATTTAGCTAAGGGTTTCTTGAGTTTCAGGAAGTGGGATAGGGACTATTAAATGAGTGCCCTGGGAGAAAAAGACTTCATAATCAGATGAGTTTGGGAAACACGAGGCCCTGATTTCCAATGTGTGGCCCCAAGGCTTTGCCAGGAAGCTTCCTAGACTTGCAGCTTCTGTGTCCCGCCTGCAAAGCTCTGTGTTTGCCCAGCTCTCAGCATGCAGCTTTCCTGCCTGTGTCCACATAAAGCTGTGCCCCATTGACAAGGGTTTGGGTTGCTTTATTCACTGCGGTGTCCCCAGCACCTAGGACAGTGCCTGGAGCCTGGTAGAAGCTCAGTCAGTACTGACTGAATGAGTGAATGCTCACCAGGTGGTGGCCAGGTCCAACTGAACGACCCCGGAAGCTGCTTTCTGAGCAGCAGAGACGCAGTGTGGATTTCCTTTCTGTTTTCTGTTGCTGCACCAGATACAGCACATTTCCCCAGGAGAAGCGCTGCTGAGAGCCTGGGCAAGGGGGTGGTGGGAATTTTCGATGCAGAGCAATGGAAGAGCTGCTCTGGCTTAGCCTGTGTTTCAGGAAGATCCTGGTGTTGCTGGAATCTTTGAGTTGGAAGGCATTATTAAAAATTCAATATTTTGAGAACTGTTAGCCATTAACACCTTAGTGAAAAAGAAAAAAGAACTGATTAGTCTGGAGAGATTAGGGCCATAGGGGGTGGTAAAGGCTAAATTTGTATGTATCTGGACCCACCCAATGTCCCCAGGCCTCAGATTTTGAACCTAGAAGTTTTTTTTTGTTTTTTTTTTAAGGCTGTAGCTGGTAGATTTTGTTTATTTTTGGCCGCACTGGGTCTTTGTTGCTGCACGTGGCCTTTTTTCTGGTTGCAGTTAGCAGGGGCTGCTCTCTAGTTGCAGGGCACAGGCTGTTCATTGTCGTAGCTTCTCTTGTTGCAGAGCACGGGCCCTAGGATGCACAGGCTCAGTGGTTGTGGCTTACAGGCGTATAGCTGCCCCGAGGCATGTGGAATCCTCCCGTCCCCAAACCCATGTCCCGTGCACTGGCAGACAGAGTCTTAACCATCAGGGAAGTCCTGAACCTCGAAGTTAATCTGACCCAACCCCGTTCCTCTCTTTTCTCTTGATCTGGTTCTTGTTGGTCTCTCCCACTCAGCTTAGACCTGGGTATCCCGCCTCTGGCTCCGTGTCACGCTGAACCACAGGCTCTATCTCAGGACCGTTTTCATCTCTGGGGCAGCTTCACCCACTCGTTCTCCCAAGCACCCTTGTTTGCTACATCACAGAATGTGGACGCTAAAGGAAACAGCTGCGTGAACCTTGCTGCCAAATTTGGGGTGGAAAGCCCCGAGGGTGCCAGGCCCTGCTACCCGGGAATGTTGCTGCTGTGATGGGCTAATTGGAGACTCCGCTCCCCGTTTCTCCAGCCCCTCACTCTTCTGTTTCCTTTCCATCAGCCCAGAAACTCACTTTGTTTTCATCTTAAAAACACAGCAAACAACACCCCTTCTTGACTCTGCAGCCGCTTCTGGCTGTCACCCCGTCTCTCTCCTTCCCGGCTCCTGCTTCCTGGGAGAGTGTCTGCCAACATATTCTCAGCCCCTGTCATCCGCCTTCCACACTCCCCACTCTGGGCGAATGCTCCAGCCCCGGGCGCCACATGACTTCCTATTTTCCAAAGCCAAGCCTGTCTTTTGGCTTCTAGACCTTTCTCAGACTGGCCACCGCCTGCCTCTCACCCTTCCGTCTGCCTTCTCTTCTCCTCAGCATCTGACACTGCTCATCACTCCCTCCCGCATAAAATTGGCTCTTGTATTGGTGCTCCCAGGCCTTAGCTGAGCTCTCTTTATTCTACATTCATTTCTCCCTGCGGCTTTATGCCACTGTCCAAATGCTGCTAATCCCCTCATCCCACGTCTAGAGGAAGACCTTGCCTTTGAACTCCAGAGCCACGCTCTGGTCCATGGCCCCATGCTCAGCAGGATATCTACCAAATTCTTCCTTTCTGTTGTTACCAGTGTCGTGCCCCTTACCCTCAGCAGTCTCACCATCCTGTAATTTTTTTGTGTCCCCCTTCCATGCGTCTTCCTGAGCCAGAAATCTGAGAACTATCCTTGAATTCCACCCCCACCCACACCCGTTCAGTCCTCAGATCTTGTGGATTCTGCCTCCCAAATAACTCTCCAGCCTTCCCACATTCTCACTAGTACGGCTGAGGCTTAGGCTTTATTTACCCTTTGCTCCTGGACACTTGGGACCTAGCATTCTGGCCTCGGCAGTGGCAACCGTGTGGTCTCTCAGAGCCATTCTCATCTCCCTCCAACTGATGGTGCACGGTTTGGTCAGAGAGATACAGGAGAGTGGCTTTCCTCTCTGGATGGAAGGGGAAGGCAAGACAAAGGTCAGTGAGAAGTTGGCATTCCCTTGAAGCAGTGGCAGAGACTCTGAGGCTCTTGGATAAGAGAGATACCTGATCCTGTCACCCCCTCCTTCTGGGGCTCGGACTGATGGGCTGGAAGGACAGAGAACACCAGTTGAGAGGACCGTAAAGTTGCAATTCATTTAGAACAGACCGGGCGTGTGCCTGACACCCCCGGGGCACAGGCTTCGGGTCCATCGTGGTGAAGAGCGAGGCTCCAGCCTGCACAGTGGTGCTTTCCACTTGCTGCTGTGAGGATGAGTCCTGGGAGCTGAGCACTCAGGATTGTCTGCAGAATCGGGACCGGGACTGGGTCTACAGGTGCACTCTGCCCCCGTTCCCAGCCAGCTCTCAGCACGAAAATGACAGACAGGCTCTACCCACAGTTTTAGGAGGGATGGGGGGCACCTGGTGGACACGCTTTGCCTTCAGTCCGGTGCCTCTGCCCACGGGTAAATCATGGTCCAACAAGGGACGAGGAAGGAGCGGGCAGGTGGCAGAGGGAAGCAGGGAGATCTCCCCTTCTCTGTGGGCTGAGGCTGAGTGGTGGAAGGCAGGGGAGGCTCCTAAATGTCTCCCTCCCCCAACACTGCCCAACTTTGTTATGACTGGGGGCACTCCTGTTGGCTGAGATCCTTCCCCAAAACTTGTATTTCAAGGTACAGTTTCCACCTGTTTGCATTTATCAAAAGGCGCATGGATTCGTTTTCCCATTTTTATTCCTAAAAGACATACGTAACTGGTGGTTGTTTCAGGTCTGTCTGTTTTCTTGTTCAGTTGCCAAGTCGTGTCCGACTCTTCTTGACCCCCAGGCTTCCCTGTCCCTCACAATCTCTGAGCGTTTGCCCAAGTTCATGTCCATTGAATGGGTGATGCCATCCAACCATCTCATCTCAGGTCTGTTGGCCCTGATCAACTCTCTCCCCACATCTCACCTGCCTGGAAACAGTTATGGGGAGACCGTGCCAAGTGGTGGGAACAAATTCACTCGAGATCCCAGCTCCCTTCAGATCTGCACCCAGACAGAGGCAGGCAAAGCCGCTGCCAACCTCTTGAGAGCCTCTCTTCCTTTCTCTGTTCCAGGGCCCCATCCCCCTTCCCACCTTCTCCGCCTCCATCTTCCTTGTTTCTCATTCTCTGGGTGCAGGCCATTCATTAAATATTCACTTTCCTGACTTGGGCTGTTCTGATCTTCCCCCCTGGGAAAAGGCATCCTTTTGGGAACTCACTCTTATTCGTTTATCCTAGGTTGAGGTGCTTGCATTCATTCCCAAATGCACCTCATTGCATTTCCCCTTTCAAAGCAGCAGACAGCCCTGCCAAGGAGCTAACGTTTCTCATGCAGCAAGCAGAGGGGCTGGGAAAACCAACATCGCTTAATTGTCAAGCCTGTGGGGCCCCATGAGGGCCTGGGCTCCATCTCACCAATCAGGATGGGCAAAGGGCACTGTGACCTCACTGAGTGGAACTCGTTCCAGCCTCAGGCAGACACTTGGCATTTATTTGCCTGTGCATTTTGACTGTGGATAAGTGCAGTTTCTGTTAGGCCCTTTGAAGTATTGAAAATAGCTCACAAACTCTCATTAGTGCCTTTGAAGACTCATAGGGGTCTGAGAGCCCTGGGCAGGGCCCTGATCTTGTCCAATTCCCCCTCTGCCTGCTCCTTGCCACACCTTTCTTTCCTTCTCAAGTTTGGAACCAATCGAGTGAAAAACACAAGAGGAGTCAAACAGAGAGATCAAAATGTCAGCACATTACTGATGAAGCTGGTTGGAGGATGTGACTTCAGATAGGTGGCCAGATTGGCTTTTTAATACATCACTTTTGAATGGGAGAAACTTACCCACCCATTCAAGAGCACAAGGGGACAACCTGGAGCCTCCCTCATCGGGGCCAGGCCTGTTGGACTAAATTTAGGGAGATGCAGGGTGGGTAAGGCTGAGCTGGTCTTGCCAAGTTCTCCCCTCGCACTCACTATTTAGACATGGGGAGAGAGTGAGGGGTCAGGGAGAGCAGAGGAATACACATGTGTCTGCAGTTGTCCTCTGGGGCATGGAGTGTGAATGCTCTCCCTTCTATGGAGATGAGGGTGGGGCCAGCCTATGTGCTCCTACGTGGCCGAGCTGGATCAGGGACAGAGCAGGTCAGCATCACCTGCAGTTGAGGGGAGCAGGAGTGACCTGTACCCTCCCGCGACCAGGGAGGGATGGTCAGAGCCCCACCCACTTCGGGTGCAGCTATAGATGCCAGCCAACCCTGGAGATTTTTCAAAGCCCTTCCCCAGACTCAGAGGAGATGTTGACTAAGACATTGATCGTCTGGCCTGCTTATCTCTGTGACATATTAAATAAGAAATAAATTGTTCATTTTTCTTTTCCCTTCATTGTCCCCTGGAAGAGTAGATGGAGAATGTGCTTCATCCAAGTGAATTGTTAGGAAATAGGGCTGCTGTTTAAAATGCCGGTGCTCTGGAGTCAGACCTGATTCTCCTTGGTTAACTCCTTGATAGAAACTGATGTCAGATTAGGGCCGGGCACCATACGTTTGCTTTGCAGATGAAGGACCACAATTGACTGGAATAACAAGGCAAGGCAAGAAGCGCAGGTGGGGGATGATGGGAAAATCTCCTAGCCTAACAGTAGCAATGCCAAGACTTTTTCCCTTTTGCATATCCCCTCCTTCCACCTTCCTTCTCTGCCTTCTTTCTTTCTTTTTCTTCCTTCCATGTATCCAGCCATCTGTGCATCCATTCAGCCATGTTGTGTTGAACTCCCACCCTGTGCTGAATGGATTCTGTGTAAGATTCTGGAACCTAGAAGGGATGACGTGCATGATTTCTGTCTCCCCAGCCCCACCCACTAGGCTTTCATTCTCTGTAATGTATCACCACTGGGGTGGACACATAACTGAACATAACTTAAATGCAGCATGACGCGTACCACAATAGAATTTGGCATGGGACTGGGCTGGGAGTTATAGGAGCACAGAGGAAGGGCGGAAATTCAGCCTGGGGCCACCAGGAATGACTTCCTGGGTAGATTTTGAAGGTAGAGCCAACAGGGTCCAGTGGGGGTCAGCCTAGGGAGGACAGAGAAGTGTAACCCGTGGCTTCTTGACCTGGTAGCTATGTTGGTGATGGCCTGGAGGACACTTCTTGGGGTGAATGTATGTAGCCTGGGTGGGACCCTTGTGTGGTTCTGGCTCTTGTGTTGGGCACATCACTGCACCCAGTCACTGGGCCACAAGACCCCACTGAGCTAAGTCCTATAGTTATTCCCATTTTATAGAAACAGAGACTGAGGTTTGGAGGAGCGAAATTACAAAAATCACAAATAGCAGGTAGACTATGGGGCTGGGACTGTTGCTACCACATGTTACCACCCACACAGTCTCTTGACACTGTTTCTACAGCTGTTTCCACCATGACACACAACTTAGGATCCCTGGAGAGAGTCCAGCATGGGCACTAATCACAAACTGTTTTTATAATAGTGATGATGATGATGTTATCTTCGTGTCTTCAGTTTCTACTTTGAGCCACTGTGCCAGGGCTTCCCAGGTGGTGCTAGTGGTAAAGAACCTGCCTTCCAATGCAGGAGACATAAAAGATTTGGGTTGATTCCTGGGCTGGGAAGATCCGCTGGAGAAGGAAATGGCAACCCACTCCAGTATTCTTGCCTGGAGAATTCCATGGACAGAGGAGCCTGGTGGGCTACAGTTCATGGGATCGCAAAGGGTCAGACGTGACTGAAGCGACTCAGCACGCACTGTGCCAAACATTTTATATTCACCATTTAATAGAAGTCTAACAACTGGTTTGTAAGATGGATGGCGTTATTACCCCCATTTTGCAGGTGGGCAAACAGGTTCAGTGATGTTACTAATGGCTTAAGGTCACCATGGTTGGTGAATGTCAGAGCTAGATGAAAATGTGAAACTACAGGATCCCAGAGCTCGTGGTGCTAAGCAGCTCATTATTCACTTCCTCCTCTATGATTTCACACAAGAATGGAGGGAAGGGGATGTTCTTATCTTGTTCACCCCCTGCAGATGTTCCTGCCACTTTCTAAGTCTTGGTTTCCTCATCGGTATTAAGGGCCCAGTCACTCCTGCCTGCCTTGAGCAGAGATGGTGGCAGGCTCACCAGGGCCTTGTAAAAGCCAATATCACTGGGCTCATAAGCCACTTGTAGCTGAAATTCAGGGCTCTCATCTCAGGGAGGCCTGACATGCTGCAGTCCATGGGGCTGCAAAGAGTCGGACATGACTGAATGACTGAACTGAACTGAACATCTCTCCAGGGCTGGGTGTCTGTCTGGGAAGAGACTGAGGGATTGGAGATGAGCCACTCTGGGCCTCGGCTCCAGGGATGAGTCGTCTGATTGATCTGTCTGATCTGATCATTCAGATGCATCGTTTCTTGGATGTGGACACCCGATGGGGGAGGATAACAGCATCTTTGGAGGCAGACGGGGGAGGTGGGACAGGATGACCCCTGGCTCTTCCCCAAAGGCCAAGGCAGCACCGGAAGGGGCAGAGAGGCTCCTTGGGGATGTTTCAGGGCTCACGCCAGTGGACCTGGCTCTGCTCAGTGTTACTGGGGTGACCAGATGCCATTCCTGCCTCGAGGAGCTCACATCGCCATGGGGAGATGGGAATGGAACACATACTTCCCTTTCTTCTTTCCCGCCCTCACCACTCTCAACCTTCAAAATACATTCCAGATCCACCCCCTCTTACCATCTCCATCACCACCTGGAGTTCCAGCCGGCATCTCCTTTGCCCGGGCTCCTGCAGATACCGCTCTGCAGGTTCCCACCTCCCGCTCTTGCCAGCCCAGCAGCAGGGAGCCCTACGATCAGTCATCATACCATTCATTCCTCTGCACTGAACCCTCCAGTGGTGCCCGTCACACAAAGAAGTCAAAGTTCGTTCCCCGTTCTTGCTCCTGGCTTCCTCACTGACCTCATCTCCCCTGAGAATTGCCTGGCTTACTCTACTCCGGCCAGCAGCTCCCTGCTATCTGTTAGACAAACGAGCTGTGGGTCAGTGGTCTGGGGCTCAACATTCCCAGAATAGCCACAGGGCTCAGTTCATCACTTTCATCAACTCCTGCTCAGATGGCGCCTCCTTGGAGAGGCCTCCCGAACCCTTTATCCAGTTACACCCTCCTTTGCTTATGCTGGCCTGGGATTCTTCATAGTCCTTTCAGTTGCCTGATGTATTGTGTATGCATTTCCCCCCATTCACTGTCTGCCTCCTCAAGTAAGTTGCAGGTGATCAAGGAGCTTGTTGGTTTTGCCCAACTCTAGAATAGTGGTTTGGGCTTCCCTGGTGGCTCAGTGGTAAAGAATCCACCTGTGAGTGCAGGAGATACGGGTTCAATCCCTGAGTCTG
This sequence comes from Cervus canadensis, assembly GCF_019320065.1. Lineage (NCBI taxonomy): Eukaryota > Metazoa > Chordata > Mammalia > Artiodactyla > Cervidae > Cervus > Cervus canadensis. Next base: position 106,127,227 of record NC_057387.1, read on the forward strand.
GAAGATCCCCTGGAGAAGGAAATGGCAATCCACTCCAGTATTCCTGCCTGGGAAATCCCATGGACAGAGGAACCTGGTGGGCTACAGTCCATGCGGTCTGAAAAGAGTTGGGGATGACTTGGCGACTAAACAACAACAAAGAATAGTGTCTTAACATTGTCAGGACTCAGTGACTCTTGGGTATTGAGTGAATGGATGTGTATAGAGAGACCCAAGGCTGATGGAAACCCAGATGATGGAGCAAACAGCTCCACGTGTGGGTGGGTGAGTAGAGGGTCATTGGGTCGGGGGGTAAAGGTCATTGGGTAAGGTGACATGGGAAGTGGGACATACAGGAGGAGCAGGCAGTTTTCAGGGGAAGAAAGGGAATGTAGTCCCAGGAAGAGCGCCTAGACCTCTAGGGGCCCACTTTTGACCGCAGCGGAGGAGAAATTCTGTGTGGAGGGAGAGCTCCCTGTCCTGTGACTGGGGCCGCTCATCCAGCTGGGGGCTGGGAGCTGGGAGAGAAGCAGGTGGTGGTGGAGGGGGAGAGCAGGCCTCTCCCTGTGACGTGATTATGAGCCTGGACTCTGGAGCCAGCCCAGCTTGGTTCACATCCCAGTCCTGACAGCAAACCTTGTGAGTCACCATTTGAAATGCTATAAAATCAGAGCACTGCACGGGGCTGTTTTCAGAAACACAAGTTGGAGCTCCAGAGAGACTTGGGCTTCAATCCTGGTCCTCCCAGGTCCCAGCCTGCATAAGACACTGGATAATCTCTTTTGGCCTCACTTTCCATCTCTAAAATGAGAACAATAATCTCTAATTCACAATATCTTTGTAACTATGCGGTGAGATGATGTACGTGAAGCACTTACCTAGGTCTGGCCTGGTACTCGGTCGTGGTTGTCAAGGCAACGAGCCTGCTGAATCCAGTGGTATCAGGAGTGTTGGGAGGGCACTTGCTCTTTAAGCTCTTGGTGGGCCGCAGGGGTTCTCCAGACATCTGCTGGCCTGCCAGGACCCGTGCCTCTGCTCAGAGACTCTTCCTCCAGCCGGCTCCTTCCTTTAGGTCCTTAGAGGGCCATGCCCCCTCCTGCCTCTGGGCCTTTGCACATATCGACTCCTCTGTCTGGATTATTCCTGCCTCTTTTCACCTCCTTAACTGAGGCTCATCCTGGCTCAAGGTTCACTTCCTCCTTCTGGGACCTCCGTCAGATCATTTTCAAAGAAGTGTGTTCCTTGACCTTGAGTAGTTTATTTCATGTGTGTGTTTAGTTGCTCAGTTGTGTCTTACTCTTTGTGACCCCATGGATGGTAGCCTGCCAGGCTCCTCTGTCCATGGGATTTTCCAGGCAATAAATACTGGAGTGGGCTGCCATTTCCTCCAGGGGATCTTCCTGACCCAGGGATTGAACCCACATCTCCTGCATTGGGTTCTCCTGCATTGGCAGGCAGATTCTTTACCGCTGAGTCACCTGGGAAACCTTAGCTTATCTCAGGTAATGATTGTGCATCAATCATAGTCATGACTTTATTATCATAGCTCTCCTTATAGATTGTAAGCTTCAGGAGAGTAGGGACTGTGTCTGCCTTGTCTCTGAACTGTAGACTGTCCCTGGCGAATAGCAAGGTCTCAGTTCATAGAAAGAATGACTCAGTGAAGGTAGAGGAGACACACTCACCTGTAGTGACCTTGTCTTATTCTTACCCTGTCTCTCCCCAAACAAGACTGGGAAGGATGAGAGAGGCGCCTTAACTGTGACCCTTACAGCCTTGGGAGGGATGCCAGCTCTTTTTAAATTCACAACAGCTAACGCAACAATAAATAACACATACTCAGTGCTCTAGTTGCTATGCTAAGTACTGTGTAGACATTACTTCATTTAATTGAAACATCATTATTATTGAGTGAGAAAAGCAAGATGCCGAGAAATGTGTATAATACAATCCAATTTTAAAAAGATAAACAATGTCAACCCCCCACTCTATATGTAAATGTGTATGTATGCGAGTATGTAATTTTATGTTTACATATGGTTTATGAGCAAGAATAAAAATATGGGCAGATGTAAACTAGATTGTTAATATGGGTTACCTAGGGGTGTGTGTTAGCTAGTGGGAAGTTTGGGTAGGTGAGGTGGTGAAGTGAGGGGGAAGAAAGCCAAGTGAAAAAGGGGAAAGTAGAAAGTAAAATTGCACTTAAAAACTCGGCAGGCATAATAAGATTGTACTTTACGTATTCATGCAAGATGGTATATGAATGTGTGTGTGAAAAGAAATAAAAGAATTGTTCCAGAAAAAAGTACTAGATGCTGGCAAGGGTGCAGTGTGATGGGCACTTTTGTAAACTGCCGGTGGGAGTGTAAATTGTTACAAACTTGCTGGAAAGCAACTCGGCAATACATTATCAACAGCCTTAAAAATATTCATGTGTTTGGACTCCAATACTCACTTCAAAGAATTTACCCTGAAGAAACAACCAGAGTTGCAGTCAACCATTCATGTATAAGATGCATAGCATTCTTGATAACAGAGGGGAAAATGGGAATAAACTAAATAGCCAACAATAAGAGAGAGGTGAAACAAAACATTACATCAAAAACTAAATTGCAGTCTCATGACAGTTCTGTAGGAAGGACGACTCTTAGCATCTCCATTTTACAGATGGAGGAAACAGAAGCTTAAAATGGGAAGCAGGGACTCCACTGGTGGTCCAGTGGCTAAGGCTCTGCGCTGTCAATGCAGGGGCCTGAGTTCGATCCATGGTCAGGGAACTGTTAATAGATCCCACATGCCACAACGAAGAATCTGCATGCCACAACTAAAGATCTTGCATGCTGCAACTAAGATTGAAGGTCCCATGTGCTGCAACTAAGACCCAGCATAGCCAAATAAAGAAATAAAATAAATAGATATTTTTAAAAAAGAAGAGGAAGCAAGTTGGCCATAGTCACCTGACAAGTAAGTGGTGCAGCAGGATTCCAACCCCTATGTCCTTGCAAAAACGTGAGAGTTCCTGCCTTATGGGTATACGTGCCAACAGGCTGCATATCTGCTGTTCAGGTTCTTCTGGAGAAAGTTGTACAGGGTATGCTCGAAACCCTTGACACCTTGAGTTGGGACCTGTTCAACCATAGCGAGTGGAGGGGCCCCTGAAGGATCATCACAATGATTTCACTTTCTTTTTAACAAAATAATATACAGGAAGCCTTAAGCCAGCACCTGATGGCACAGAGTTAGCACTCACAATAAACTATAACTTGAAATTCACGTCATCATTTTTACTTGGTTAGAGAAGCAGTTGGAAAATTAGGCCTTTTTCTTCCTTGTCATTCCAATATCTTCTCTCTGGGTTAGCTTGGAAATTGCCCTCTTAGTGGCAGCATATGGGAGCATAAAGAGCCAAAACTTTGGAGTCAGATCTGAGTTTGAATTCTGGTATTGCCTCTCAGCAGCTATGTGATTTCAGGTAAATTGTTAACATCTCTCTGAGCCTTGGTTTCTCCTCTGAGCCTCTTTGCCTAAGTCGGAGAATTGCAGTGAAGATGAAACTAGATGTCAAGTAACGTGCTTAACATACTTCTTGTGTTGCAGAAGGTATTTATTAAGTGTTAGGTTGCTTGCCTTTCCAGTTGGAAGGTATATTCTTTAGTTGAAACCTTGCTGAGTGGCACTATTTTGCGAGTGGTTTTAGGCCAGGTTGGACCAGGCCAGACCAAGCTGTAAACTGGGTCAGGGTACAGACATCATGGCTGGGACCTCACCCCAGGTTAGAATTTAAAGTGCCATGTGGGGTGGCGGGGAAAGGAACATGTAGTTACCTGGGCACTGAAGATTGCAGGCAGGTTTTGAGGCTGATGTTTTGCTTTTGGTGGTACCTGGAGGTCATAGCTGATAAAAGACCAGTAAGAGAGTCTGGGCATGAAAGATAAAAAGGAGAGATGTGAGGTTTGGATAAAGACTTGCTGTTAAGAGTGCTCAGATACATCCCAGGTGAAAGGAGCTTAGCAGGCCTTGAGGAAAGTAGCATGCTTTCAGTCACTTTTTTTGTTGTAAAGTCATTTGATCTTGGTTGCCCCATTCTCTTTACTTCCAGAGGCATAACCAGGTCCAGGCTGTGGAGTGGCATGAAGAGATACAATTGATGAATGGATGAGAGGATGGATGAATAAGATAGTAGGTGATGGTTGGTGGATGGGTGGGTGAGATGGAAAGCTAGATGGGATGGGTAGGCATTTGGGATGGATGAACAGAGGGATGGGCTGTTATATGGTGGTAGTAATGAATGCACAGATGGCTAGGACAGAAAGATGGGGATTGGTTGCTAGACTGGTAAAGTGGAAGGAGAGATGGGGCAGATAGGGTGGGTGAATGGATTGGATGAATAAATGGAAAGATGGTTGAATAAATGGAAGGATTGACTTGGTAGATTATGCAGATGAAGTGTGATGGTTGAATGAAAAGACTGAGGGAATGGATGATGAGGAGATTCGTGGAATGGGTAGATTTAAGAGTGTTTGGATTGGAGAAGGAAAAGGCAACCCACTCCAGTATTCTTGCTTGGAGAATCCCATGGGCAGAGGAGCCTGGCTAGCTACAGTCCGTGGGGTTGCAAGAGTTGGACATGACTTAGTGACTAAACCAAGAGTGTTTGGATAGATGAATGAATACAAGAACACAGCCAAGGATGTATGGATAGAAGGATGATTAGATAATGGATGGATCAGGGTTTTTGTAATTTATTGTTCAAGCGTGGAGACTATGTGGTCAGAGTGGAGATACAGGCTGAATGGGGAGAATCAAATATCTTGACTTCTTAGAGGGAATGTCTGGGGATAGGAACCTGGTCTCCTCTGCATCATTCTCTTTGTCAATTCCCATGATGTCCTTCGTGAAAACTCTACAGCAGGTCTATACACCGATACAGACTACTTCACATGCCTCTGTGTCTCTTCTAATGCACACACGGAGTCTTTATTGACTCTGACATGCAAATACGAGATGTGTGCACACTGGCGTTTACACTTCTTTGTAATTTGTAATGGAGATGGTCTGTTTGTTCTCTGCTGGAAACTGAATGAGATTCAATGACTTAACGGTCCACAGCACACCCAGTTGGGTGGGATGGACCAACAGGAAGGAAAATCAAGTGGCCCAGGGACCCTTGCCTTGTTCAATGAATGTGGGGTTTTATTCTTTATGAAATGAATAATTTATTTTGAGGGCCGCCAGTTCAGTGCAACAGAGTTTTTAGTTGTTCTTTATCAAAGCAACCTGGGGGACTGAAGATAAAACCCAGAAGATGCCTCCTGGGATCTCAGGTGGGGGACTGAATGGTCCCCAGGATACAGTTACTTAGATGGTCTCCATTTCCTCTTCTCTCAACCAGACTGCTTACTTGCTCTGTTTGCTGTAATTTAATTAGTTATAACTACTTTCAATTACTATGAAAGTGGTATATCCTCAGGGCAAAAATTCAAACAATGTAGAAGGGCATCTGGTGAAAAAGGTCTTCTGCAGGTCCCCAGTCCCACTTATTCTAGAGATTTTCAAATTCATAAGTAGAAATACAATGTAAATTCTTTACCTCTCACACAAATGGAATCATTCTGTATATCAAGTATACTATCCTATAGTATGCCTTTTCTCTTGACAGTATCTCTTTATACACCTTTGTAGGCCGACATTTATTGATTCATCTCATTCTTGTTAATGATTGCATAGATTTTCACAAATTACCAGGAATGACTGCTTCAGTTCAGTTCAGTTCAGTTCAGTTACTCAGTTGTGTCCGACTGTTTGTGACCCCATGAACCACAGCACGCCAGGCCTCACTGTCCATCACTAATTCCCGGAGTCCATCCAAACCCATGTCCATTGAGTTGGTGAGGCCATCCAACCAGCTCATCCTCTGTCGTCCCCTTCTCCTCCTGCCCTCAATCTTTCCCAGCATCAGGGTCTTTTCAAATGAGTCAGCTCTTCATATCAGGTGGCCAAAGTATTGGAGTTTCAGCTTCAATATTAGTCCTTCCAATGAACACCCAGGACTGATCTTTAGGATGGACTGGTTGGATCTCCGTGCAGTCAAAGGGACTCTCAAGAGTCTTCTGCAACACCACAGTTCAAAAGCATCAATTCTTCAGCGCTCAGCTTTCTTTATAGTCCAACTCTCACATCCATACATGATCACTGGAAAAACCATAGCCTTGACTAGATGGACCTTTGTTGGCAAAGTAATGTCTCTGCTTTTTAATATGCTGTCTAGGTCAGTCATAACTTTCCTTCCAAGGAGTAAGCATCTTTTAATTTCATGGCTGCAATCACTATCTGCAGTGATTTTGGAGCCCCGCAAAAATAAAGTCAGCCACTGTTTCCACTGTTTCTCCATCTATTTGCCATGAAGTGATGGGACCAGATGCCATGATCTTAGTTTTCTGAATGTTGAGCTTTAAGCCGACTTTTTCACTCTCCTCTTTCACTTTCATCAAGAGGCTCTTTAGTTCTTCACTTTCTGCCATAAGCGTGATGTCATCTGCATATCTGAGGTTATTGATATTTCTTCCAGCAATCTTGATTCCAGTTTGTGCTTCCTCCAGCCCAGCATTTCTCATGATGTACTCTGCATATAAGTTCAATAAGCAGGGTGACAATATACAGCCTTGACTTACTCCTCTTCCTATTTGGAACCAGTCTTGTTGTTCCATGTCCAGTTCTAGCTGTTGCTTCCTGATCTGCATACAGGTTTCTCAAGAGGCAGGTCAGGTGGTCTGGTCAGTCCCATATTACTTAGGCTTTTTCTAGCTTTTGGCTCCCCTAAATAACACCACAGTAAAGTAGTTGTGTATGTGTGTGCAGGAGAGAAAGTGATTTCAAAATGAGTGAACTAGTCTATAGAATGGATTTGGTGCCTCAACAGATATATAAATTTATGCTCATAAAAGTGCCAGATGACACTAAATGCTACCAATAGTACTGGAGAGTTCTTGGTTTCTCTACATATTAGAGAACATCAAAATCACCGAGACGGCTTGTAAAAGTATGGATTTCTGGGTCCAAGAGTTTTCTGATTCAGTAGATCTGAGATGGAGTATGGCTGGTACAAGATAGAGAATTTGCACTTCTAGCAAGTTCACAGGTGATGCTGTTGTGCTGGTCCAATAACTACTGCTCTATCCCTTTTCAACAACTTTTAAAAAATTGCTGTTCTGATATATATCAGGTATCTCATTATTGCATTACTTTAATTGTAAATGAAATTGATCATTTTTCATGTTTCTTAGTTACTTTATCTCTTCTCATTCAATTTGTCTGTTCATGAACTTTACTCATCTTGCTTGTTTTTTATGGCATTATTTGTATTTTTTCTTTTTGATTTATAAGAACTTGTTGCATATAAAAAACATTGGCTTCTTATTTTTAGCAATATGCCAAATATTTTTCCCAGTTCGGAGTTTGTCTTTAGGCTCTGTGATTCCTTCCTTCCTCCCTCCATTCTTCTCCACCCCTTCCTTCCTTCCTTTCTTTCCTTGTACATACAGAGGTTCTATATTTTAATGCAATCAGATTTGTCAGTTTGTTTTGCCTTCTAATTTTGTGTTATACTTAGAGAAAGATCTTTCCCACTTAAAAATTATATAGAAATTAACAATGAATATGTGTTAATGCTTTTTTTTTTTACTCTAATCTAAAATAGGGCAGCAAGTGTTACTATGGCAGTGTAGTAATTACTTAATTGAAAATGAAAATGTGAAGTCTTCACATTTCTGAATTAACCTGAAGGGATCTTTTCAGCCTCTTCATCCCTTGTGTCTGTAGGAGAGAAAAGAAACTCCCATTTGATGATTTCCTCCTCTTCAGGCTATTGCTGTGATGAGTTGAGATTAAAAAAAAAAAGAGTTTGAAGTTTGAGGGCAAAGTGTGTAGGCTGTTTTCAGACAAACAGATATTTCCAAAGTGAGGGAGGCACGGAGAGAACTGTAGAGGCCACAAGCATGAGGCACCAGAGCGAGCAAATCTCTCTCCCGAACTGACGATCTGGCTGCCAAACTACCCAGGTTTCCCATGCACACTCACGTCCCTGGACATGCCTTCTTCCACTGATCTGCTTCCCATTAGAAAAGAGGACTGGGAATGAGGAATGGTGAAACAGCCTTTTTATACAACCTGTAATAAAGTATGCATCGATAAACGTGGGCTGACTGAATTAATGGAACCATTATGATTTTGAAAGGCTTGCCTTTTCTATTATTCCACTTCATGCACAGGGTTTTGGAGCAAGGTCCTGGATGCTGAGACAGCATCCTTAAACCAGCCATTGTAGCAGCATCAGAGGAACTGCCAGTCTAGTGGACAGCTTGATATGGTCACGAGTGGTACGTGTATAAAGGGAGAGAGGTGCTAAAGGAAGATGCTAGGTCCCTAGCAAGGACCACGTCTTATCTATCGTTCTTTTCTTGGACCTAGCACGCAGAACCTGACATGTAGGGGTGTCTGATGATTGAATGAGTGAATTTGAGGGAGAAGAGGAAGGAGCAAGTACTGGTGCTCAAGGAGGTAAAAGAAGAAGAGATATTTGAGTCTTAACAGAAAGTATCACAGAGAAAAGTGGGCAGTAAGCAAGGTGAGTCTCTGTGGATGTCACCTACTGCTCAGTGGGGCTCAGGATGAATTCCATAATGTCACATGGCAGGGGTGAAGGTGTAGACTGCATTGGGGAAAGAGAACAAAGTCAGGGTCAGCAAGAGGGGCCCTGTCTAATTTTGGTGCTGTGTCTGACATCAGTGGGGGTATGTATTCCAGAAGTGGGGCACCCCTGTCTTTTGCTCTTCCTTCTTATAGGCCAAGCACATAAGCCACCTTTTCAGTGAAGGGACAAGCTGCTTGGGAGTGGGATGTTTATAAGATTTGTCTGGGAAGGTCAGCTGTCCCATACCTGGGGAATTTGCAGCCCATGGGAAGTTGGAGTGTCCCTTGTCCCTTGGGAAGCCAAGCTTGAGTGCTTCTGGTCCCTGCTAGCTCATGGTTCAGAGGACCTTGAATGAGCACCCAGAGCTATTGTCAGAAAATCCTGATGCATGCATGTGAGCTAAGTCACTTCAATCATGTCCTGCTGTTTGTGACCCCACGGACGGTAGCCCACCAGGCTCCTCTGTCCATGGGATTCTCCAGGCAGGAATACTGGAGTGGGTTGCCGTGCCCTCCTCCAGGGGATCTTCCCGACCAGGGATAGAACCCGTGTCTCTTAAATCCCTGCATTGGCAGGTGGGTTCTGTACCACTAGCTGCACCTGGGAAGCCCCCAAAATCCTGATGCTGTGTCATATTGGGGACGGGTACTGTAGACTGAGAGATGAGCTTGTGCAAAGACTGAGAGGTTCACCCTGGCCCAACTAAAACTCAGAAGGACGTTTTAGGACTGGAAGGGAATGAGCAGCTTGGTGATGGTGGGCTCCCTGGGTCCACCTTTCCCCACTCTGTGCTCACTCACAAGGAGGCCTGGGCTGGACAGCTATGAGTAGGAGCAGAGTGAGCCTGCCATTTCAACCTGCTCTTCACTTTCTGCCATTCCTGGTGGTGGGCAGCTGGATGCTGGGGTGGAGTTGAGGGAGAAGGTTCAGGATGCTGAGGCCCTGTCTATGCGCAGTTCCAGAGAGGGCAGGATGGAGACATCCCCAGGCCAGGTTGGCCTGTGTAAATACCTTGCAAGATATATTCACCCATTCATTTATTTGAAAGTTTAAGACATGCTCTCCACCACTCCCCTGCCCAACTTCCCCCCCCCCCCCGCCCCCACCACTGCCCCAGTGGAGCAGGCAGAGCTGTGACTCTAAGTCAGGTACAACTGTGGGCTTCCCCGGTGGCTCAGTGGTAAAGAATCTGCCTGCAGAGCAGGAGACACAGGAGACAGGGGTTCGGTCCCTGGGTTGGGAAGATCCCCTGGAGGAGGGCAAGGCAACCCACTCCAGTATTCTTGCCTGGAGAATCCCATGGACAGAGGAGCCTGGAGGGCTACAGTCCATGGGGTCACAAAGAGCTGGACACGACTGAAGTGACTGAGCATGTGCGCGGCTCTCATCCAGCATCGCCACTGGCTGACTGTGCCACCTGGGGCAAGTTACTGACTTTCTGCATCTCGGTTTCCTCATCTGTAAAGTGGGGTTATAACAGCCCCTGTGTCACAAGATGGTCAGGAAGGTGAAACGAGAACATGTACTTGGAAAGACTTGGTACATCCGAATGCTTGAAATGTTTGTTAACATGAAGCAGCCATTGGTGATGTCAGAGGTAGGGAGACACTGGCGGAGGGGTGCAAAACTCTGGGCAGAAAAGGACAGGCGCCGTCTTCCAGGTATACATTTATTGAACACCTGCTATGTGCTGTATCTAGTGGGTAGGTACATAAAGGAGAGTCAAACCACACCGGTTCTTGGGTCTTAGGTAAGATGCTTTGTCCTTTAAACCAGGAATCTAGTGCTGTGGATTCACAGAGGTGGGGCCCAGGGAGGGTCTCCTGGGGCGCTGGCCTTCGAGAACATTGCTCACAAAGAGTTGGAACATGGCCTCTATAGTCTGGAGTCATCAGAGAAGGCTTCCTGAGAGAGGATTCCGTGGATGGGTGGGGGGTAGGAGGTAGTTGGACAGCAGAGAGGGCTTTAGGGTAGAGGTGGAGCAGATGAGTCCTTAAGACCCTCTTTGTCTGTCCTTGGTGCAAACAGCTCCCTGATTGCTCTGCCGACTTCTCCCCTGTGCTCACCAGTGTTCCTTCTTCACACAGCACCCGGAGAGAGAGCCCGAAATACGCAGATCCGATCAGACGAGGTCACCCCTCCCCCCACGTGCACACAGTTCAAACCATCCTGATTTGATCTGGTAGATGAGATCTACCCCATCTCATCTCCCACCAGTCTGGCTGGCTTCTCTCCACCAGGGGTGCTGGCCTTCTTGCTGTTACCTTGAAAAACAACACGCCTGTTCCTGTCTCCAGGCATTTCTGCCCGTTCTTCTCCCTGCCTGGAATGCTCTCCCCGGAGATGTGCCATGGCTGACTCTTACTCCCCGGTTAGGTCTCTGCTCTGGAGTGATGCCCTCGGAGGTGGAGCACTCCAGATGAAGCTCCGCCCCACCACCTTCTTCCTAACTCGGCTCACGCTCCCTCCATCATTTGCTTGTCGTTTACTTGCCTCCATCTGTCCCAGCACTGGAAAACGAGCTGTGTGAGGATGTCATAGGCGATTTGCACCGCCAGTGCCTCCAGGCTTGACACACAGTGCTTAGTAAATACTTATCCACTGCATGAACGAAAGGCACAAGGCTGAGTGGTAATTAGTGTTTATGGAGTCCCTTGTGCCTGGTGTTGTACATCTATGATCTCATTTAACCTTCCCAGCAGGCCTGTGAGGGAGCTATTATTATCCTTCCTTACAGATGAGCGAGCTGGGGCTCAGAGAGGGTGAGCAAAGTGCCCAACGTCACACAGCCAGCAAGTGGCAGAGTGGGGTACTGAATTCAGGTCTTTTTGACTCCCTAGGCTGAGCTTGTCCTCACCTCTGTGCTACCGGATGCGTGGTGTGTGTGTGCTGGGAACAGGGAGTGGGTCTGAGTAGCCCTGAAAAGTGTGTGTCTGCAGTGTTTGGAGTGGGGCAGTGCAGCTCTCCTTATTGTTCTGTGACTAAGTCACATCCGACTCTTTGCGACCCCTTGAACTGTTCCAGGCTTCCCTGTCCTTCTCTGTCTCCTGGAGTTTACCCAAACTCATGTCCATTGAGTCGGTGATGCCATCCAACCATCTCATCCTCTGTCACCCCTCTTCTGCCCTCAATCTTTCCCAGCATCAGGGTCTTTTCCAATGATTCAGATCTTTGTAGCTCTCCTGGGCTCTTCTAAATTCCCCCATACTTCCATGCATCCTTCTGTGTATTCTCATCTCTGTGTGTAAGCAGAGTTTCACCAGACACACACAACAGTCTGCCACTCACAAACATAGCACCAGGTGGAAGAGACACTCAGAGCCTTGCATTGGTTCCTCCAGGAGACTGCAAGGGCCTTGGTGGAGGGAGGGAGCCCACTGAGCCCTCCATCTGGGATGGCGGAGGGACAGCCTGGGAATGTGGGGCACGCACCCCTGTCCCAAAGAGCCATGCATGTGGTAGAACCATGTGAGCAAGTGTATGTATGGGGTGGGGGTGGAAATGTGTGCGTGTATGTAGTGGACACGGACATTTGTGTCTAGAGATGCCAGTGTGTGTGTGAATTGTGTGTGCCAGTGAATTCTGTGTCCAGAGGATCTTGCATAGCTTGGGTCCCAGCTCCCAATTCTAGGAACGGATCAAGCATTGACCTTGAAGTTGCCCTCCCCCAGTCACTGTCCCCCTGTGCCCTCCCAGACACACTTGAGGGCTTTTGTCCCACCTCCAGCTAGCTATCCAGTGACCCAGGATGGGAGTCTGTGTGTGGCAACCGTGCCTGGCAGAAGCTGGGGCCCGACCAGGCCAGCTGCTGCACGGAGCCTGCCGGGCCGCCTGGGTACTTGGGAGCAGTGGGGGCCTGGTGCGCCGGGCTCAGCAGAACCACGGCTGTGCACCTCGCTTGAACGTCAGCCCTCCTGGAACATACGACCTCTCTTTCAGTGGTGGTTGCTCAGGCGCTAAGTCCTGTCTGATTCTCTGTGACCCCGTGGACTGCAGGACGCCAGGCTTCCGTGTCCTCCACTGTCTCCCAGAATTCGCTCAAACTCATGTCCATTGAGTCGGTGATGCCATCCAACCATCTCATCCTCTGTCACCACCTTCTGCTCCTGCCCTCGATCTTTCCCAGAGTCAGGGCCTTTTCCAGTGAGTTGGCTCTTCGCATCAGGTGGCCAAAGAATTGGAGCTTCAGTTCAGCATCAGTCCTTCCAATGAATACTCAGGACTGATTTCCTTTAGGACTGACTGATTTGATCTCCTTGCAATCCAAGGGACTCTTAAGAGTCTTCTCCAACACCTCAGTTAAAAGCATCAATTCTTTGGCACTCAGCCTTCTTTATAGTCCAGTTCTCACATCTATACGTGACTACTGGAAACACCAGAGCTTTGACTATTTGGTGGAGCCCCTGCCTAACCTGCTGGCTTGGAGCCCACACTGTGGGTGCTTTCTGGGGGAGGAGGCAGGGGATACCCTCAGACCCCCGCAAAGCAGCCCTGCCTGTGGGTCCAGGCTTCAGAGGACATGATGCCCTAGTTTCCATGAGCCTAAAAGCCTTTCAGGCCTCAGATTCTTCACACTCAGAAGCTTCCAGAGCTTCTGGCAGGGATCTGCTGCCTGGACTTTATTTCTGCCTCTGAATTATCAGTGCTGAATTTCATGCAGAGAAGCCCTTGAGCCGGTCTAGACTGAGCTCTAAGTCCAAAGAGAACTTGGGAGAAAGGTTGTCCATGCCCTGATGTGGAGCAAATGTGGAGCCAGGCGGTGGCTGAGAAGGTGGTGGGACACGCTGTTTCCCCAGAGAGACGAACCAAGAACACACCCAAGGGCAAGCTGAGGTCATGGCTGGCCAGTGCAGGCAGAGGAGAGCCTGGGAACCTGAAGGTGGAGGAGGCTGATGGTGGAACAATAGCAATGCCCAGCCAGGCGAGTCCTCTTTAGAAACTGGAGACTTCCCGTTCTAGCAGCTCCTTCCTTCTGTGTCCCCCCCTCGAATGATTGTCCCCTGGGACCCTCCACCTTCAGCTGCCCCAGCTCCCCACATTCGGCCCAGGGTGAGCTGCCCACTTCCTTTCTTGGGCTGTAAATCCTGAGCCCTGCCCAGCTTCGCGATCCTTTTGGCTGCCAGGTCAGCCCCTGACTTCATCCTGAGAGTGGTTTTTCCAAGACACAAATTCCCAGGTGTGTCACATTGATGACCCGGCCAGAACCCCACTGAGAACATCCAGATGCCAAGAACGGGCTTCTCCCAAGTTCTGCCGCCCTTTCTGCCTGGCGGCTGCTCCACCCTCCCCCTGCTCCCTGGGGGAGGAGACGGGGGTCACTCCGGGGGTCCCCAGTTCCCAGGCCTCTGATCCCCGCCTCTCACCCACAGAGTCGGCTCTTCCCTCCCCTCCACTGTTCCCATGTTATTTTTCTTCTCCACTGACTTGACTCTTTAAACTGTGTTCCGAATTAAAAAGGGGCTCTCTGTGGGCCAGGAACTCCTCTGGCTCCTGCCTCTCCTTCTTCCATTTAAGGCCGAGCTGCTCCCAATAGCCACACTCAATCTCCGGTTGTCCCCAGTTAACTCGCTCGGGGCCTGAGTGTTCAGCGACACTGCCAGCCTTCGTCACGAGGCTGGGGACTCGTGGCTGCTCTAGGCTCCCAGGCCACATCCCTCTCTATTGGTGCCTTTCCTGCCCCTGATCTGGTCTCTGTTCGCATGTCTGCCTCTGTCCCTGCCATCCCTGTTTGTCTCTTTCCCTCTCCTCTTCTGCCTGCCTCTTGCTTGAGCTCTGTCACCGGGACTGCCTGTGTGTGTGTGTGTTCCTAACTGCCCGTCTCTCTTCTGCCCATTTTCCCTTTGAGTCTCAGGTTTTCTTTGTCTTTCTGTCTTTCTACCTTCCCCTGGGGTATCAGGCCGTAGATGGTGTGATGCCGAGGGGCCCAGTGGGTCCCGAGATGCCCCCACCGAGAGCCTCTCCTGGGGTCTGGATGGGAGCAGCGTAGGTCTGGCTGTTCCGGGACCTGGCCCAGTGTCCCCTGCCCCCGCCGGAGGCAGCGCCCTCCAGGCATCAGTGGGGCCGGAGAGAGTCCATCTCTGTGTGGCTCTGTGGAGGTGTGCGAACGGCAGGGGCCTGGAGCGTCTCCAGTTAGTGTAATTACATTCTTCCTGCTGACAGTTCCCACCATGGTCTCAATTGGATGTGACATTCTTATTAAATAACTTCACCCGTAACTAGTAATAATAACACAGGCCTTACTTCCTGACCTAAATTGCTCGATGCTATTTTGGTGAGCAGTAGCGGTGCTGCAGGGCTTCTGCAGCCTGGCCTGCCAGATCGCCACCATAACACATACACACATACGCACGCACACACGTTTGCATGGCTGGGGGCTGATGGGAAGTATGTGTGCACCGCCTGTGCACAGCCTTTATGCATGAGCTGGGAGCGGCCGGGAGGGCTGCCCCGCTCGCCAAAGCAGGGGGCCCTGGATGCCCGATGGCCCAGCATCCCTGGCAGGTCTGACTCTTCCTAGCCTCGTCACAGAGTGGAGATTCAGCTTCCAAAGGACTGCCTGGTTCTCTGTCCCTTTCTCTACCTTGTTCCAGCCTCTGTGCATTCACAGCTTCCTTCCCCTGCCTCTGGAGTTTCTTTCCCTCCCTTTTCCTCCAGGTGGAATTGGTGGAACTGTATTCATCTCTTAAGGCCCAGTGTTGATGTTACCTCTTCCAAGATGCCATCTCTGATTCCGGCATAGTGCCATTAATCACCCACTGAGTTGTTCTGCCTGTTCTGGTCTGACACCATGTTCTAATTTTGTTAGCTGGAGATGGGATTGTCTCTTGAGCAATTTGCTGTTGTTTAGTCGCTAAGCTGTGTCTGACTTTTTTGCGACCCCATGAACTGTACCCACCAGGTTTCTCCGTTCATGGGATTTCCCAGGCAAGAATAGTGGAGTAGGTTGCCATTTCCTTCTCCAGGGGCTCTTCCAAACCCAGGGATCAAACCTGCATCTCCTGTATTGGCAGGTGGCTTCTTTACCACTGAACCACCAAGGAAGCCCATTTATTTAAAGGCAGGGACTCAGTCATAACCATTTCTGATGATGTGCCCATCCACTCCCATAACAAGGCTCCCTGAGTATTTACTGACTGGATGTAGACTTAGGTTTATGGGGAGGGGGCTATGGCCCGAAACCAAGAGCTGGCGGTGGTAGGTTTTTCCACAAAGATGAAACACTTGCTGGGCTCCTAGTCTTTGTTTTTATTTTCCATCTTGACAAAAAAAATGTGAGGTGTTCACTCTCGCAGAACAAATAGAACTGTGACTTCGGTTTCACAATTTACGGGGCTGATTTTGTCTGCTTTTGACAGTTCTGTCGTGTTCCTGACAGTTACAATTTGGTTTCTCTCTGGGACCTCAAGATGATAAGTTGGGATGCCAAGCCTGCATTGATCCATGGGGGGAGCATATAGCCCCTTTGGATTTCTCCCTCTGGTGTGCTTATGAATTTGGAGTCCTGAACAAGCCAAGGGAGGAAGGATGGGGAGGCCATGAGGCCATGTGAGCGTGTGTGGATGACTGTGCCGGGAGAGGGGTGTCACCTGGATCGCCTGACCCAGGTGGCATTGGAGGACAGAAGCAGGGCCCACCTAGATTTCCCCGTACCTCCTTCCCACAGCTGCCTAGACTTCTAGAGGACCCCCTGCCCTTCTGTATCCTCTCCAGCCTCCCCAGTGCACTCACGAGTCTGCAGCATGTCTTCCTGGATGAGCTTTCAAACAGAGGGATCATGACTGATTTCTCTCTGGATCCTTAACATGCAACCTGTGACCTCAAGAAGCATCAATGCCTGTGTGCTGAGTGCGTGATGAATGGGCGAATAAATGCATGGTTCTGTCTTCTGTAGCCTGTTGTTTTCTTCCCTGACCTCAGCATGGACTGTTGAGTCTATCTTAGATTTCAATCCCCAGGTCCCCCACTCACTAGCTGAGTGATTTTCAAAGGTTCTTTTGCCTTTGAGAAACTAGTTTCCATCTATAATATCAAGAACAGAATCCAAGCCCGCCTGCATCGTTGTTGAGTTGAAATGCACGAGGGGCCATATAGTATGGAGTGGTTAAATTCGTAGACTCTGGACTCAAGCTGCCCGGGTTCACATTCTTCCTCAGCTACTTCCTAGCTGTGTGACTCTGGGCTACTAGTCTCTGTATCAGAGTGGAGTGAGAGTGGTCCTGCTTCTCAGGGCTGTGGGCAGGATTATATGAGACAAAGTATTTAAAGCAGGGCCCGGCCTACAGCAGCTGCCCAGGTCATGTGTGACCGAGCATCTTGGCTGAATCATAGCTGAGATTCAGACATAAAAGCATTTAGGAGCCAGGCTACACTCTTTCTAAGAGGGCGTTCTGTCACCTGCTCAGATGTCTCCTTACATCTCATGGAGTTTTGGGGGTTACTCGCCACATCCTGGTTTGCACAGGGTTTAGTCATTTCATGAGGAAGAACTTGAATCCTGAGCACAGATGGGGCTTAGAGATATGTAGACCCCAGCCCAGTGGGTGGGGGGACCTTCATGAGTTTTAAAGTGCTGAGTGAGATAAAGTGGCACCAGAGAGAAAACGTACCTTGAATGAGTAAGGGGCCAGACAGGGCTCCATAGCTTGAGAGTCAAGAGAAAGCAGGGATTTTGAATCAAGGACTATCAAATACACATCCAGACTTTGTCAATGTCTCCTGGGAGGCAAAACCACCCACAGCTGAGAACCATTCTTCTACTAGACCTGAAGAGGATGACAGCTCTCTCCCAGTTGGAAAGAGAAGTGAGAAGGGAAATCAGGAGGTGGGGACAAACAGGAAGGTTCCTTCCAGCTGTCTAGGAGTGTTCACACTCTGGCACATCCAGAGCAGGGTGGGCCAGTGTCGACACGTGGCTCCCGGCAGACTCTCAGCAGCAGTGGTGAAGTTCAGTGGCCCGGAGGCAGTCCAGGGAGGGCGCGGCAGCTGGGTGGGAGCAGTGGCTCTGCTTCCATGTGAGTTAGCACCCTTGGAGAGCCCTTGAGCTCCGATTCTCAGCCTGGGCTGAACCACTGCTGGGCTCCCACTTCCAGAGTTCTGATTTACATGGTCTGGGTTGGGGGGTGGTCTGCGCGTTGGCTGGAAGTCCACAAAGCTTCTCAAGTACCGTGAAGTTGAGAACCAGCCACTGTAATCTTGGCATTGCATCAATATCACCTGGAAGCTTGTTAGAAATGCTGGTTCTCAGGCCACACACAGCCCTAGTGGTTACCCAGGTGGTTTGTTCATACATGAAAGTCTGAGAAGCAGTGAAATAGGATATGAAAAGTGGGAGAACTGAGAACTTTACAGTCTGGTCGGTAGAGTCTGTTGATTCAGCACCCTTTAGGAAAAACAGTTACATCAAACTGGCAAGAGCTAGTGGACATAGTCTGTATTCTTTCACTAATCCAGAAGGGACCAGGGCAGAGACCCTCTAGTAGATGGGTCTTCCCGATCCCTCATACACTGGACGCTGGTCTGGTTGTCCCCACAAGCCTAACCAAAAAACTTCTGGTCATCCTAGCCTGTGGAGAAGGCAATGGCACCCCACTCCAGTACTCCTGCCTGGAAAATCCCATGGACAGAGGAGCCTGGTAGGCTGCAGTCCATGGGGTCGCTAGGAGTCAGACACGACCGAAGCAACTTAGCAGCAGTAGCAGCAGCAGCATCCTAATCCTTCTTCTCCTTTTCTCTCTTTACCAAGAAGATTGACAGATGCAGGGGAGATGCCCCAGGCTTCAGATGCCCCATCTCTGTGGCCCCCATCTCCATAGTCATTCATTCATTCATCCATCAAGTATTTGTTGTGCACCTGTAGACCACACACTCTTCTAGACTCTGAAAACCCAGTGATAAATAAGAAAGAAAGAAAAAAAATTCCTGCCCACAGGTACCATGAATGTCTGGTTATTTGCAGACAATAAACAGATAAGTAAATGTATACCATCATGTTGGGTAGGGATAAGCTCTCTGAAGAAAAATAAAGTATTGAATTGAATCAGTGGATCGCTTTGAGTAGTGTGGCCATTTTTTTTTTTAAATTTTTTTTTCCAGTGGGTTTTGTCATACATTGATATGAATCAGCCATGGATTTACATGTATTCCCAATCACGATCCCCCCTCCCACCTCCCTCTCCACCCGATTCCTCTGGGTCTTCCCAGTGCACCAGGCCCGAGCACTTGTCTCATGCATCCACCTGGGCTGGTGATCTGTCTCACTGTAGATAATATACATGCTGTTCTTTTGAAATATCCCACCCTCACATTCTCCCACAAAGTTCAAAAAGTCTGTTCTGTATTTCTGTGTCTCTTTTTCTGTTTTGCATATAGGGTTATCGTTATCACCTTTCTAAATTCCATATATATGTGTTAGTATGCTGTAATGTTCTTTATCTTTCTGGCTTACTTCACTCTGTATAATGGGCTCCAGCTTCATCCATCTCATTAGGACTGGTTCAAATGAATTCTTTTTAATGGCTGAGTAATATTCCATGGTGTATATGTACCACAGCTTCCTTATCCATTCATCTGCTGATGGGCATCTAGGTTGCTTCCATGTCCTGGCTATTATAAACAGTGCTGCGATGAACATTGGGGTGCACGTGTCTCTTTCAGATCTGGTTTCCTCAGTGTGTATGCCCAGAAGTGGGATTGCTGGGTCATATGGCAGTTCTATTTCCAGTTTTTTAAGAAATCTCCACACTGTTTTCCATAGTGGCTGTACTAGTTTGCATTCCCACCAACAGTGTAAGAGGGTTCCCTTTTCTCCACACCCTCTCCAGCATTTATTGCTTGTAGACTTTTGGATAGCAGCCATCCTGACTGGCGTGTAATGGTACCTCATTGTGGTTTTGATTTGCATTTCTCTGATAATGAGTGATGTTGAGCATCTTTTCATGTGTTTGTTAGCCATCTGTATGTCTTCTTTGGAGAAATGTCTGTTTAGTTCTTTGGCCCATTTTTTGATTGGGTCATTTATTTTTCTGGAATTGAGCTGCAGGAGTTGCTTGTATATTTTTGAGATTAATCCTTTGTCTGTTTCTTCATTTGCTATTATTTTCTCCCAATCTGAGGGCTGTCTTTTCACCTTACTTATAGTTTCCTTTGTAGTGCAAAAGCTTTTAAGTTTCATTAGGTCCCATTTGTTTAGTTTTGCTTTTATTTCCAATATTCTGGGAGGTGGGTCATAGAGGATCTTGCTGTGATTTATGTCGGAGAGTGTTTTGCCTATGTTCTCCTCTAGGAGTTTTATAGTTTCTGGTCTTACATTTAGATCTTTAATCCATTTTGAGTTTATTTTTGTGTATGGTGTTAGAAAGTGTTCTAGTTTCATTCTTTTACAAGTGGTTGACCAGTTTTCCCAGCACCACTTGTTAAAGAGGTTGTCTTTTTTCCATTGTATATCCTTGCCTCCTTTGTCAAAGATAAGGTGTCCATAGGTTCGTGGATTTATCTCTGGGCTTTCTATTCTGTTCCATTGATCTATATTTCTGTCTTTGTGCCAGTACCATACTGTCTTGATGACTGTGGCTTTGTAGTAGAGTCTGAAGTCAGGCAGGTTGATTCCTCCAGTTCCATTCTTCTTTCTCAAGATTACTTTGGCTATTCGAGGTTTTTTGTATTTCCATACAAATTGTGAAATTCTTTGGTCTAGTTCTGTGAAAAATACCGTTGGTAGCTTGATAGGGATTGCATTGAATCTATAGATTGCTTTGGGTAGAATAGCCATTTTGACAATATTGATTCTTCCAATCCATGAACACGGTATGTTTCTCCATCTGTTTGTGTCCTCTTTGATTTCTTTCATCAGTGTTTTATAGTTTTCTATGTATAGGTCTTTTGTTTCTTTAGGTAGATATACTCCTAAGTATTTTATTCTTTTTGTTGCAATGGTGAATGGTATTGTTTCCTTAATTTCTCTTTCTGTTTTTTCATTGTTAGTATATAGGAATGCAAGGGATTTCTGTGTGTTAATTTTATATCCTGCAACTTTACTATATTCATTGATTAGCTCTAGTAATTTTCTGGTAGAGTCTTTAGGGTTTTCTATGTAGAGGATCATGTCATCTGCAAACAGTGAGAGTTTCACTTCTTCTTTTCCTATCTGGATTCCTTTTACTTCTTTTTCTGCTCTGATTGCTGTGGCCAAAACTTCCAACACTATGTTGAATAGTAGTGGTGAGAGTGGGCACCCTTGTCTTGTTCCTGATTTCAGGGGAAATGCTTTCAATTTTTCACCATTGAGGGTGATGCTTGCTGTGGGTTTGTCATATATAGCTTTTATTATGTTGAGGTATGTTCCTTCTATTCCTGCTTTTTGGAGAGTTTTAATCATAAATGAGTGTTGAATTTTGTCAAAGGCTTTCTCTGCATCTATTGAGATAATCATATGGTTTTTATCTTTCAATTTGTTAATGTGGTGTATTACATTGATTGATTTGCGGATATTAAAGAATCCTTGCATTCCTGGGATAAAGCCCACTTGGTCATGGTGTATGATTTTTTTAATATGTTGTTGGATTCTGTTTGCTAGAATTTTGTTAAGGATTTTTGCATCTATGTTCATCAGTGATATTGGCCTGTAGTTTTCTTTTTTTGTGGCATCTTTGTCTGGTTTTGGAATTAGGGTGATGGTGGCCTCATAGAATGAGTTTGGAAGCTTACCTTCATCTGCAATTTTCTGGAAGAGTTTGAGTAAGATAGGTGTTAGCTCTTCTCTAAATTTTTGGTAGAATTCAGCTGTGAAGCCATCTGGTCCTGGGCTTTTGTTTGCTGGAAGATTTTTGATTACAGTTTCGATTTCCTTGCTTGTGATGGGTCTGTTAAGATCTTCTATTTCTTCCTGGTTCAGTTTTGGAAAGTTATACTTTTCTAAGAATTTGTCCATTTCATCCAAGTTGTCCATTTTATTGGCATAGAGCTGCTGGTAGTAGTCTCTTATGATCCTTTGTATTTCAGTGTTGTCTGTTGTGATCTCTCCATTTTCATTTCTAATTTTGTTAATTTGGTTCTTCTCTCTTTGTTTCTTAATGAGTCTTGCTAATGGTTTGTCAATTTTGTTTATTTTTTCAAAAAACCAGCTTTTAGCTTTGTTGATTTTTGCTATGGTCTCTTTAGTTTCTTTTGCATTTATTTCTGCCCTGATTTTTAAGATTTCTTTCCTTCTGCTAACCCTGGGGTTCTTCATTTCTTCCTTCTCTAATTGCTTTAGGTGTAGAGTTAGGTTATTTATTTGGCTTTTTTCTTGTTTCTTGATGTAAGCCTGTAATGCTATGAACCTTCCCCTTAGCACTGCTTTTACAGTGTCCCATAGGTTTTGGGTTGTTGTGTTTTCATTTTCATTCATTTCTATGCATATTTTGATTTCTTTTTTGATTTCTTCTATGATTTGTTGGTTATTCAGAAGCGTGTTATTTAGCCTCCATATGTTTGAAGTTTTTAACAATTTTTTTCCCTGTAATTGAGATCTAATCTTACTGCACTGTGGTCAGAAAAGATGACTGGAATGATTTCAATTTTTTTGAATTTTCCAAGACCAGATTTATGGCCCAGGATGTGATCTATTCTGGAGAAGGTTCCGTGTGCACTTGAGAAAAAGGTGAAGTTGATTGTTTTGGGGGTGAAATGTCCTATAGATATCAATTAGGTCTAGCTGGTCCATTGTGTCATTTAAGGTTTGTGTTTCCTTGTTAATTTTCTGTTTAGTTGATCTATCCATAGTTGTGAGTGGGGTATTAAAGTCTCCCACTATTATTGTGTTACTATTAATTTCCTCTTTCATACTCGTTAGCGTTTGCCGTACATATTGCGGTGCTCCTATGTTGGGTGCATATATATTTATAATTGTTATATCTTCTTCTTGGATTGATCCTTTGATCATTATGTAGTGTCCTTCTTTGTCTCTTTTCACAGCTTTTATTTTGAAAGTCTATTTTATCTGATATGAGTATTGCGACTCCTGCTTTCTTTTGGTCTCCGTTTGCATGAAATATTTTTTTCCAGCCCTTCACTTTAGTCTGTATGTGTCTCTTGTTTTGAGGTGGGTCTCTTGTAGACAGCATATATAGGGGTCTTGTTTTTGTATCCATTCAGCCAATCTTTGTCTTTTGGTTGGGGCATTCAACCCATTTACATTTAGGGTAATTATTGATAGGTGTGGTCCCGTTGCCATTTACTTTGTTGTTTTGGGTTCACGTTTATACAACCTTTCTGTATTTCCTGTCTAGAGAAGATCCTTTAGCATTTGTTGAAGAGCTGGTTTGGTGGTGCTGAATTCTCGCAGCTTTTGCTTGTCTGTAAAGCTTTTTGAATTCTCCTTCATATCTGAATGAGATCCTTGCTGGATACAGTAATCTAGGTTGTAGGTTATTCTCTTTCATTACTTTCAGGACGTCCTGCCATTCCCTTCTGGCCTGGAGGGTTTCTATTGATAGATCAGCTGTTATCCTTATGGGAATCCCTTTGTGTGTTATTTGTTGTTTTTCCCTTGCTGCTTTTAATATTTGTTCTTTGTGTTTGATCTTTGTTAATTTGATTAATATGTGTCTTGGGGTGTTTCGCCTTGGGTTTATCCTGTTTGGGACTCTCTGGGTTTCTTGGATTTGGGTGGCTATTTCCTTCCCCATTTTAGGGAAGTTTTCAGCTATTATCTCCTCGAGTATTTTCTCATGGCCTTTCTTTTTGTCTTCTTCTTCTGGGACTCCTATGATTCGAATGTTGGGTTTTCACAGTGTCCCAGAGGTCCCTGAGGTTGTCCTCATTTCTTTTGATCCTTTTTTCTTTTTTCCTCTCTGCTTCATTTATTTCCACCATTTTATCTTCTACCTCACTTATCCTATCTTCTGCCTCCGTTATTCTACTCTTGGTTCCCTCCAAAGTGTTTTTGATCTCATTCATTGCATTATTCATTTTTAATTGACTCTTTTTTTATTTCTTCTAGGTCTTTATTAAACAGTTTTGAATCTTTTCAATCTTTGTTTCCAGGCTATTTATCTGTAACTCCATTTTGTTTTCAAGATTTTGGATCATTTTTATTATCATTATTCTAAATTCTTTTTCAGGTAGATTCCCTATCTCCTCCTCTTTTGTTTGACTTGGTGGGCATTTTTCATGTTCCTTTACCTGTTGGGTATTTCTTTGCCTTTTCATCTTGTTTAGATTGCTGTATCTGGAGTGGGCTTTCTGTATTCTGGAGGTCTGTGGTTCCTTTTTATTGTGGAGGATTAACCCAGTGGGTGGGGTTAGACGATTGGCTTGTCAAGATTTCCTGGTTAGGGGAGCTTGCGTCAGTGTTCTGGTGCGTGGAACTTGATTTCTTCTCTTTGGAGAGCAATGGGGTGCCCAGTAATGAGTTTTGAGATGGGTCTATGTGTTAGGTGTGTCCTTGGGCAGCCTGTATGTTGATGTTCAGGGCTATGTTCCTGCGTTGCTGGAGAATTTGCGTGGTATGTCTTGCTCTAAAACTTATTGGCTCTTGGGTGGTGGTTGGTTTCAGTGTAGGTATGGAGGCTTTTGGACGGTCACTTATTACTTAAAGTTCCATGTAGTCAGGAGTTTTCTGGTGTTCTCAGGTTTTGGGCTTAAGTCTCCTGCCTCTGGATTTCAGTTTTATTCTTCCTGTAGTCTCAGGACTTCTCCAACTATACAGCCCTGATAAGAAAACTTCTAGGTTAATGGCTAAAAGATTCTCCCCCGTTAGGGACACCCAGAGAGGTTCACAGAGTTACATGAAGAAGAGGAGAGGGAGGAGGGAGATAGAGATGAACAGGAGGAGAAAAAGGGGGACTCAAGAGGAGAGAGACAGATCTACGCAGCTGTCTGTTCCCAGAGTGTTCTCCATAGCCCAGTCACCTACAAGGATTCACAGAATTGGATTGGGAAGAGAAGGGGAAAGGAGGAAATAGAGGTGTTCTGAGGTAGAAAACAGAGAGTCAAGATTGGGAGAGAATAATCTTCGGTTTAAAAATAGGGCTTCTCTTTTTTTTATTTTTGTAAGGTTATCGTGTATTGAAAATGAAAATTAAGGAGTAGTAGAGGAGTACTAGAGGACTTTAAAAGAAATAAGAGAAAAAGAAAAATAGAAAATAGAAGAGAAAAAGGAAAGAAAAAAAAGAAAGAAAAAGAAAAAAAAAAAGAAAAAAAAATTTTTTTTTTCCCCCTAATTAAAAAATCGTAAAAGTCTGTGGAAATGAAAGTTAAGGAGTAATGGGGGAGTAATAGGGGATTTTAAAGGAAAATAAAAGAGAAGAAAGAAAAAAAAAATTAAAAAAATTAAAAAAAAAATAGAGAAAAAAGTAAAATTATATCTAGGAGTTTCTCTGGAGCTGTTGCGGTCAGTGTGGGTTCGGCTCAGTTTCAGATAGCTCCTCGTTCCAGCTTACGCTTCTCGATATCTACAGGCCCCTCCAGTGTAGTCAGCGTTTCCTAGAGGGATTTTAATCTGTTGCACCAGTCCCTTCTGAAGCGGTTCCCTTTGTTTATTTGGCTTCTGTTTGCCGGTCTCTTCAGAGCCTCATTTCCGCCCTGACACAGGCGGGCGGAGGTGGACTCTTATTCAGGTAGCTAGTTCCGTCGCTCTGCGGGGCAGGGAGGGGCTTGCGCTGTGGGGACAGGCTTGCGCCGCGGGGATGGGCTGGGGCTGCCGGGAGGGGCTGACGCTGCTTTCTCCGTCTGCGCTGCTCAGGCTCCCGGCTGTTCTATATGGAGCGCGCCCCGCGCTGCGCGAGGCTCCAGCCCTCGGGTGTTCCACAAAAGCGCGGAAGGAAAAGCTGCGCCTGCTCTCTGTGCCTTCCCCGTCAGAGCGGTCCAGGCAGCCAGGGGCTTGGTGGGCGCACTCTCCCCAGGTGTGGCGCGCCCCCTCCCTTCCGCGGACCCAGACTCAGTTTCCGCTGGCGCCAGTCGGGCGCGCGCGCCTTCCGCCCTCCGCGTCCCCAGCCCCAGTCCCCGCCCGCGCCGGTCGGGTGCCTGCGCCCTGTGTCTCGCCGCGACCTTCCCCTCCCCCCTGCCTCCTGCCTCCGGCGGGGCTGGGCCGGTCCACAGCCTGCGAGCTCCTCTCTGGACCCTCTCGGTCTCTTTGTTCTGCGAACGGCCGGCAGTGTGTTCGGGCCGGTTAATTTACTCTCTCTCTTTTGGTCTCCCACAGTTCAAGTTGGCAACTCACAGAAGTTCCCACCGATTGTCCTCAGGGCACTCGGCCGGGACCCTACCCCAAGCAATGCCGCCTAAGAGCTCCCGGGATGGATCTCCGTCCTTAGCTCTTTTGTCTCACTTTTTATCTTTTATATTTTGTCCTACCTCCTTTCGAAGACAATGGGCTGCTTTTCTGGGCGCCTGATGACCTCAGCTAGCGATCCGAAGTTGTTTTGCGAAGTTTGCTCTGCGTTCAGTTATTCTTTTGATGAATTTGTAGGAGAGAAAGTGGTCTCCCCGTCCTACTCCTCCGCCATCTTGGCTCCTCCCCCTCAGTGTGGCCATTTTAATAATACTGAGTTCTGATTCATGAACATAGGATGTCTTTCTGTTTATTGTGTTTAATTTCTTTCAGCAATGTTTTATAGTTTTCAGTCTGTAAGGTTTTTGTTTTTTTTTTGCCTCTTTGGTTAGGTGTATTCCTGAGTATTTTTTTCTTTTTGGTCCTATTGTAAATGAGATTGTTTTCTTAATTTCTTTTTTTGGATTGTAATTGTTAATGTATAAAAACAATTTTTGTGTGTTGATTCTGTATCCTGCACGTTTGCTGAGTTTGTTTATTTGCTCTAACAGGGGTGTGTGTGTGTATGTGTGTGTGTGTGTGTAGTCTCTCGGCTTTGGTACATAAAAGGCTATGTCATCTGTGAACAGAGATAATTTTACTTCTTCCTTTTCAATTTGGATGTCTTTTATTTATTTCCTTGCCTAATTTTGCTGGCTAGGATTTTCAGTACTATGTTGAACAGAAGTGGTGAGAGAGGTCATTCTTGCCTTGTTCCTGATCTTGGAGGGAAAGCTTTCAATGCTTCTCCATTGAATATAATGTTAGCTGTCAAGTTTTGCACATGCTTTTTATTATGCTGATGTAATTTCCCTATATTCCTAGTTATCTGTGTGTTTTCTTATGATATTTTGAATTTTGTCAATGACTTTTTGCAGTAACTTAGATTATCAGTTTTTCAAACCTTTTCTCTGTTGATGTGTATTACAGTGATCATTTTCTGTATGTTTGTACAGTGATCATTTTTCATATGAGCCATCTTTGTGCTCTAGGAATAAATCCCACTTGATCATGAAATATGATTATTTTAATGTGTTGTTCACTCAGCTTGCTAGTATTTTGTTGAGCATTTTTTGCATCAATACTTAGCAAGAAGATTGGTCTATTGTTGTCCTGTAGTATATTTATCTGATTTTGACATCAGATCAAAATCTTAGTGGGTCCTCATAAAATGAGTTTGTAAGAGTTCCCTCTTCTTCAGTTTTTTGTAAGAATTTGTGTAGGATTAGTATTACTTCTTATTTAAATGTTTGGGAGGATTCTCCAGTGAAGCTGCTGGGTTGTGGGCTTTTCTTTGATGAGACATCTGCTGATTACTGATTCAACCTCCTTACTAGTTATAGGTCTGTTTAGATTTTTTAATTTATGACTCAGTCTTGGTAGCTGTATGTTTCTAGAAATTATTCCTCTTTTCTAAGCTATCTAATTTGCTGACATATAGTTATTAATAGAAGTCTCTTTCATCCTTTTAATTTCTGTGTCATCAGTTGTGATGTCTCCTGTTTCATTTTGGATTTTTATATGAGCCTTCTCCCTATTTTCTTAGTCTAGCTAAGGTTCTAACAACTTTGTTGACCTTTTCAATAGGTCAATTTTTAGCTTTGTCAATTTCTTCTACTGTTTTTCTATTCTCTATTTTCTTTAATTATGTTTTAACCTTCATTATTTCCTCCTTCTGCTAACCTTGGGTTTAACATGTTATTCATTTTCTGTTGCCTTCTGGTATAACGTTATGTTGTTGATTTGAAATCTTCTTTTTCATTGTAGGCATTTACTCCTCAAAACTTCCCTCTTAGTACTGCTTTTGCTGCATCCCACAGTTTCGGTTGGTTGTGTTTTCATTCTCATTTGTTTCAAGACGCTTTATAATTTCCCTTGTGATTCTCCTTTGACCTGTTGGTTGTTCAATGGTGTATTATTTAATTTCCACACATTTGTGGATTTTTCAGTTTCCATTTGCTGTTGATTTCTAATTTCATTTCACCGTGGTCAGAAAAGACACTCAGTGTGATTTCAGTTTTCTTAAATTTGTTAAGACTTGCTTTGTGCCCAACATGTGATCTATCCTGGAAAATGATCTGTGTGTGCTTGGGAAGAATATTTATTCTGCTTTTGTTGGGTAGGGTGTTCTGTATATGTTTCCCAGGCTTAATTCATCTATAGTGTTGTAATTAAATACTTTATTTATTGGACTTCTTTCTGGTTGATCTATCCATTATTGAAAGTGAGGTATTGAAATCTCCTACTATTACTGTATTATTGTCTATTTCTCTCTTCAATTCTTTCAATGTTTGCTTCATATGTTTGAGTGCTCTGTTGGTAGGTATATATGTATATATATTTAATTATTATATCCTCCTGGTGAATTGGCCCTTGTATCATTACATAATGTCATTTTCTTGTGTGTCTTATGATAGTTTTTGACTTGAGGTTTATTCTGTCTGTGTAAGTATGGTCATCCCTGATCTTTTTGGTTACCATTTACATAGAATATATTTTTCCATACTTTTAGCATATGTATGTCCTTATATCTGAAATGAGTCTCCTAGACAGCATATAGTTGGATATTGTTGTTTTTACTATTCAGCTACTTTCTATCTTTCAACTAGGGAATTTAATCCATTTACATTTAAAGTAATTGCTGATAAGAGAATGGCTTACTATTACCATATTTTAAATTGTTTTCTATGTGTGCTGCCAGTTATTTTGTCCTTTTCTTTTCTCACTGTCTTCCTTGTTTTTCATTGATTTGTTTGCAGTGATATATTTTCATTCCTTTCTCATTTTATTTTGTTAATCTTCTGTAGTTACAGTAAGGATAACAAAATATCTTACAGTTAACACACTCTATTTTAAACTGATAACCTCAATCACACACAAAACTCTACTCCTTTACATCTCTCCTCCCAACTTCGTCATCAATGTCTCAAATTATATTTATTTATATTTTGTATGTATTAACTCATTTTTATAGTCATAGTTATTTTTATGTTTATCTTTTAAATTCTATACCAAAATTGAAACTGATTTTTTAATACTGCCATTATGGTAATGCAGGATTCTTTACTTTCTTTATATTACAGTATTCTTTATTTTGTATATATTCACCTTTACTAGGGAGCTTTATAATTTTGTACTTCTGTGTAGCATTGCTTTGTACTGTCCGTGTGTGTGTGTCTGTGTGTGTGTGTGTGTGTGTAGAGTTGCCTTTTCATTTCAATTTTAAGAACTCTCTTTAGCAATTCTTATAAAGCTGTGATGATGATCTCTTTCAGCCTTTGTTTTATCTGGGAAGGTTCTTATTTCTCTTTCATTTTTGAAGGACAGTTCTGCCAGAAATGTCTTGGTTGGCAAGTTTTTTCTTTCAGCACTTTTAATTATAGCTTTCCACTCCCTTCTGGCCTGCAACATTTATGCTGAGAAATCTGCTGATAGTCTTATGAACACTGATACTCTTATGAACTCCATTGTATGTAACAAGTTGATTTTTGTGTTGTTGCTTTCAAGACTGTTTCCTTCTTTGACTTTTGACAGTTTGATCATTATCTTAGTGTGGCATTTTTGGGGCTCATTCTAGCTGGAATCTTTTGAGCTTTTTGAATTTGGATGTCCATCTCCTTCCTCAGATTTGGGAACTTTTGGTCATTATTTCTTAAGATAAGCTGTCTTCCCCCTTTCTCTCTTCTTCTTCTGGGACTCCTATGATGTATGTATCAGTCCAGTTGATAACATCCCCTAAGTCCCCTAGGTTTTCTTCATTTTCTTTTTTGTTCCTCTGACTTGATAATTTCAAATGACTTATCTCTAAGTTCACTGATTATTTCTTCTGCTTGATCAAGTCTGATGCTGGACCCCTGTAGTGAATTTTTCAATTGATTTATTGTATCCTTTAGCTTTTTACAATAGAAATTTTATTTAATACTTTCTGTCTCCTTGCCAATATTATAATTTTATTCACTCATTGTTTTCCTGAGTTCATTTAGTTGTCTGTGTTCTCTTGTAGTGCACTGAACTACTTTAACATGATTATTTTAAATTCTCTATTAGTACAAAATAGATCCCCATTTCTTTAAGTTCAGTTTTTGGAGATTTATTTTGACCCTTTGATTGAACCATATTTCCCTATTTCTCCATGTACCTGTTTATCTTTTGCTATGATTTGTTCATTTGAAAAAATAGCTACTCCTTCTCATCTTTATGGACTGGTTTCATATAGGGGAAGACCACCAGTTAGTCTGGCTATAGCCTCTGGAGGTAACTCAAACCTTTTCCAAGGATATGTCTCCTCTGGGCTTGTGCATATGGTTTCTTAGAGAAGTTTGCCATTTCCTTTTCCAAGCGCTTATAGTTTCTTGCGCCCTCTGGTGTCTGTCTGTGTCACTGCAGGTTCCCTGGTACTTCAATAAGTACTGAGCTCTTTTTGCTCTCTGTGGCTCTCAGGCATCTAAAGTATACTGATTCCCTGCTTGCACTTCAGATCCAACAAGATAGAAACCAGTTCCTTGCGCAGTTCTCTGAAAGTCTGGAATTGGACTTATGCTCCCTTCTTCCCTTTCCTCCCAGGAGAGAAGCTGCTAGTTGGGCTATTCTTCTTCGTCTTGCTGAGGTATGCTGGGTTGGAGCTATTGTGGTTGGCGTGAAATGGCTTTCCTCGCCTGTTTCAATGTGACTGTTCTTGAGTTTGAACTTGCCTGGGTTACTGTGACTTCTTAGTAGGTTCCTGGAGTTCTCATAAAGACTTTTGGGGCCATATATTGTTAACTTGGCATCTCTGTGGGGAAATGAAGTCCAGAGCTTCTTATTTTGCCATCTGGCTAATGTCATTCCTCAAGCCTTTTCTTAAGGGCACCTCTTCCAGGTAACCTTCCCCACTGTCCCTCAGCAGAGGCTACTGGACTATAAAGCATGTGGGGGCACCAGAGACTTTCCCCTGTAAAGGCTTTGCTGAGTCACAGTAAACGTTCTCCCATTCAACAGTTGACCACGAGGCATGTGATGTTGAATCCAAGTGTATTTCTGCTTTGTCTGATCAAGTGCATTCTGCCTAGTCTTCATGCTGCAGGTGAACATGTGCTCCTAGCCATTTCAGGGACAGATGTGTTTTGAGAGGAGGCTGTATCTGTGGGATCTGTCTGGAGTCAGAGGTCCTAGGCATCAGCTCTGCCTCCCCTGGTAGATGTAACACTTCTGGATTCTCTCTAGTCACGCATGATCAGACCTGCACTTCCCTCTTGGGAGGCACAAGAATCCACATGGGCAGTGTCACCAGGAGGGCATAGGAAACAAGGACAAAGCAGGTTGCCCAGCCTATGTGAAGAGACTGGAGTGAAGGGGTGGCCCTGCCGGAGCAGAGCTTAGCTCACAGTAGTGAGGATAAAGCTGGCTCCTACCTCTCCCTCCACGTCCATCTCTTTCTCCTTTCTGTAAATTCTCTGTCTCTCCCTGTTAAACATCTGCTTGTCAGCTGCTGCTCAACCAAGAGTGTTATCAAGGAAGGATCAGACTGCTTTGTAGAAGGCCCTAGTAAATAGCCACTGAATTGGGCTTGAATTCTGTTCTTTCCATAGCCTCCAGCCAGTGTGTTTCCTCCCACACATCCCTAGCACCAGGGCCAACTAGATTTGCGAGACCCCTACTAGACTTTCCATTTATTCAACATATGCTTTGATTTTCTCAAGGCCACCAAGTAGATGGCCCTGGGAATTCCTAACACTATTTTAGCTTGCCTATAGTAGAAGGGAGCCACAGTGGAGGGATTTCTGGAGGCCCCACTGGGCTTCCAGGATTTTCATCCACAGAACTCTGCAGAGGAGTGCTCTAGGAAGCCCTCTGAGAGCTTGGGTGCTGAGTGTTTGTGGATGGGGCTCTCTCTGGAGCACGCATGCTCCTGGGACAGCAGGCAGGTGTAGAGGCCAGGGCTGTGGGTGACCAGGTTGGACGAGGCCCAGGGTGAGTGCAGACCTCTAAGGTCAGCACTGGTCATCTGGGAGAACAGCTATAGGGATGTCTTCCAAGCAGAAGGCTGAGGTCACCAGCCCAGCCTCATCATGCGGTTCATTGTTGCTTGCATAAGTATGGGTGAGGAGCAACAATGTAGCTGTGACTTCCTTTTATAGAGACTCTAAGAGGAAGTACATTTCTCTGTTACTCCCTAACACAATTTTTAGATTATCTGTCTCCCACTAAGATATATTTACCCCTCAGTTTATTCAAGTTCAGAGAGACAAAAAGAGAGAGGATATAAAAGAATTAATTAAAATGAAATCTCTTCTAGGACAGGTGTGTCATCTCTTTTTTTTTATGGAGATGGGGGACAGGGCTGTAATGGAGTTATGTTTAGCCAAGAGGGAAAGTTCCTTAGCTCTGGTCAGCTCTTTTAGACCGCCATGCCACATCTGGCATATGGCCTGTCCACATCTTTCCTTCTTCCTCCTTCCATCCCTGTCTCCCTTCCTCATTCTCTCCCTTCTCTATTTCTCTCCCTTCTGCTCTTTCATCCCAGTGCAGTGGTAGAACACATACTTTCAGATCTTAACCTCAGCAATCAGACAAGCCTGTGTTTGAAAATCTGCTTTGCCATCTATTACTGTATATGTGAACTTGAGTGAGTTACTTAGTCTGAACCTCATTTGTTAAACAGGGTTAAAAAAATAATACCTACCTCTTTGGTATATGTTGAAGTTTGTAAGAAGTAATGTGAGTAAGGAGCTCAGCATTGTGTGGGCTACATAGTTGGTGCTTGATCAATGGTGACTGAAATTCCTTCAACCTTGTGCTTACTAACAGTTGCTTCCTTGGCAGCTCTGGGCTGGGTCTTCAAGGATGTTTTGGTGAAAAAGGCAGACTATGTTCTTGACCCTCAAGGAGCTCAGTCAGGTGGGGAGGTGGTAAAGGAAGCAGTGGGCAATGGCCCCTGGGGGGGGCAATGGCATCCCCTCCCCAGTTCTGATTCCACCGTGGGCTGCATCTGTAGGCTCTTTCATCCAGAACTGCTTTAAGACAGAGCCACACCAGCTGGTTTAACTTTTTGAGCCTTTAGGGGAGTTGGGTTTGTATGAGCTGTGCATCTGTGAGTGTACTGGAAGGTCGTCGATTCATTCACTGAACATTTATTGCCCTACTTTGTGCCAGGCATTGTTCCAGGTACTTAGGATCATCAGTGAATAAAATAGAGACTTTGCTCTTGTGAAGTGATGAATGCTCCAGCAGGAAGAAGTAGACAATAAACACAGTATATAAGTAAACTCGTAGGATGCTGTAGAGTGATGCATGCTATGGGAGAAAGGCAATATGAACAGATGAGGGAGCTTGGAGGTGCCAGGGATGGAGGTGGGGAAGTGTGATGTGATCTTCTGAAAAGTAGTCAGGGTAGACTTATTGAGAAGGGAATGTTGAGCAAAGACTTGAAGAGAAGGGGGTTGCCTTATCTGGGGTAAAGAGCTTTGCAAGAAGGAATTGTAAATGCAAAGGTCGTGACACAAGAGCATGCCAGCTTGTGGGAGGAACATGAGGGAGACAAACATGTTTGGGGGGGGGGGGATGAACCAGACAGGGAATCTCTATGAGAACAGAGACTGTGTCTGCCCTATGTCTGGCATGTGGTACTAGTACAGTGAGTATTGGTTGAATGAATTTTTACTGGCATCTAGGCTGGTCTGAGCTGGGCCAGGCCAGAACTAACCCATCACTAATTTTTTTGAACAAAGAGGGCTGACTTAAACTCTCTGATAGGAATAATTTTCAAATCACCAACAGAGCTCATATAAAATTCAAATGTGCAGTTGGGAGCATCAAAGCACAATGGCCTTTTCCTTAGTGTGTATAAAGAGCAGCACATCTGCTGAAGAGTGGGGAAGACAGAATGAAATTACAGATGACCTTTGAGTGCCTAATTTAAAGAAAAGTCTGGACTGAACTTGCCCTGTCGCTGCTGTGAAAATCTCCACGAAGGAGCCTTTTGGATCCCTGACAGATGTCTGGTCTGAAGCTGCTGGAGGAGTGAGGAGGGTAGGCCATCTACAGAGGAGAAAGAAGAGCCTGCACTCAACTGCACGCAGCACATCTTCCCATCCTCTGGCTTCTGTCTGGTCTGATTTTGTATTCTGTAGCTCAAGCCTTCCTGCCCTTCATCTCTAGAGAGCTACTTGTCCTACTCCTTATTGGTTGCTGTGGATTGTGTTAGGAACATCTCAGGAATATACTCCTAAGGGACCACCCCACCTCACCCCAGGCAACCTGTAGCAGACCGTCTCTAGTGTGGCATCTAGCTCTCTCTGGCCTAAGGCTGGAGGGTGTTGTGTCAGGCACTTGGGACTTGAGTGGCACCCCAGGGCTCTCTGCCGCCAACTCTGTGCCATCAGCCCCTTACCCCAGCTCTTCCTCTCTCCCTCTGCTTCTCCACTTTACCAGCTCCCTTCTTCCTTTCTCGCCTTGAGCTGAAGTCCTGGGAGAGGCTGGACAGGCATCTCAGTGGTCCAGAGTCAGGAGAAACAACAGTTTCTGAGAGCAGTAATGGTTCAGGACCATGGAGAGGGCTCTTTGTGCTACTCAGCACCAGTCATTCACTTGGGTCAGCTGACTCAGGGCATCTACATGAAGGTGACCTTGAGACCCCTTTTGTAAGGAGGGGTGGGGACCTTAGTGACTAGGGAGCTTGACCATATTCTTTGCTACGAAGTGACAAAGCAAAACTGAGAACCTAGGCTTTCAGATTCTTTCCATTGCACCATGTTAGGTCCCTCCACCACCATCATTTTTAATTAATTTTCAAATATGTGTTACATGAGACCAGAGGATTAGAAGTTGCCTCTGCCTTGGAGATGAGGAGTTCTACCATGAGTATGAGTAGTAGAAAAAAATAGCAGCCATGAGCTTTTGATGGATAAAGAAACAAATGAAAAGCAAAACAGAAAGAAGCACAGATGACAACTAGACATGTTAATCTGTTTAGTCAACAAATATTAACTGAGTGTCTGTGAAATGCCAGATTCTGTGCTGGGGATTTAATAGTGAATCAGATGTGGTCCTTGCCATCATGAGGCACTCAGGCTGGTGGGAGACACAGAAACATAACCTTGCTGTCACAGTTTCTCAAAACAAGCTTAGTTTTGACCATCACTCCCATTTTTCAAGCTATTTTTTTTTCCTCCTGGGAAGCCCAGTGTATGAAAAATTCCGCATGTGACCTCCCTTCTGATGCTACACCGAGACTCACCATAGTGGTGCCTCCAAAAGGCAGGCGGTAGGGCAAAAACCTAGGAGTTTGAGCTGAGATGATTGACACTTAGGAAAGGAGCGCCCCAAGGCAACATTCTTTGTCTATCAGAGTGCTCTAGAGAGAGATATGGCTTATTACATTGGCCAAAATAGGCATCTAGTTACCCCCGGCCCCCAATCCATCTACCCATCCATGGAGTAGTGGCTAAGAAGTCAGGATTTGTCACCAGATGGCCTGGAGTTGAATCTTGTTTCTACCATTTATCAGATGTCTGACCTTGGGCAGGTTATAATGCTTAACCTTCCTGGGCCTCAGTTTCCTTGCCTGTGAAAAAGGAAGTATAATAGTACTTATCTAATACAGTTGTAAGGATAGAATGAGTTATTAGATGTCAAGTGCATAAAACAGCCCTTTGCATGGAAAAATGTTTAGTGATCTTATTAGACTAAATTCCACTTAGAAGGCAAG
Source organism: Cervus canadensis (assembly GCF_019320065.1). Classification (NCBI taxonomy): domain Eukaryota; kingdom Metazoa; phylum Chordata; class Mammalia; order Artiodactyla; family Cervidae; genus Cervus; species Cervus canadensis. Next base: position 106,162,867 of record NC_057387.1, read on the forward strand.
GATACTGCCTGGGACACAGTGAGTGCTCCATGCTGTTTGTTTCATTTTTTTCTTTAATTTCTTTCTTTATTTTTGGCTATACTGGGTCTTTGTTGCTGCCTGTGAGCTTTCTCCAGTCTTCATTGCAGTGCGCAGACTTTTCACTGCAGTGGCTTTTCTTGTTGCGGGGCACAGGCTCTAGATGTTGGGACGTCAATAGTTATGTCTCTTGGGGTCTAGAGTGTGAGCTTTATATGTGGCATATGGGCTTAGTTGCTCTGCAGTACATGGGATCTTCCCAGACCAGAGATGTGAACCTGTGTCCCCTGCATTAGTAGGTGGCTTCTCAACCACTGGCCCACCAGGGAAGTCCCTCAGTCCTGTTTTTTAAATAAGTAAATGAATGAATTTGCTAAGACCTGAACTTCTGTGTGTTAGCCCCTGTGCTCAGCCACTGTCTCTTGATCCAAAGCCACAGTTCAAGGGTGTTCTCAGCTGAGAGAACTCAGAGGTAGCTCCCTATGTTTGCTCTGAAACACCCAGAAGGAGTAGTACTAGTCTAGAATAGCATCTGTCCCCAGGTCCCCCGGGTCCCTTCTCTTGGTGATGATCTAGGGATGTAGCACATCCTGAGAATGAGAAGTTCTGCGTCAGCAATGCAGAGGTATGTTTGCTGGCCCAGGATTCCCTGTCAACATAATAAACAACCCCTGGCTGGTATTGCCTGAAAATGATGACAAACGAGCTACATCTGTATCGCCAGGCAAGGAAAATCATATTTGGTCCACTGTGGTGGCTTCTGTGTTCAGTATGTCCTGCAGAATCAGAGAGCCTGGAGTTAGAATTAGGAAGCTGAACAGCATGGGATTATTCCCACAGAGCGATTGGATGTGGTCCAGGGGCAGGCTTGCTGCCTGGCCCCGTCTGCCATGCATTGTCTTGTGCCTTTGCTGCATGCGTCCCCAGCTTGAGAGGGAGAAGGAGACCCCGCTTTGTTTCCACGTCCCTGCGGCACAGCAACTGCGCTAAGCTCTTTTCAATAAATCCCAGGCTTTGCCGCGAGAGCTGGGGACAGAGTGGAAATAGGACCGGCGCTTTGGAAGTGTGTCCCCAGATGATGCGTGAATCTTTGCAGCCTGGCAGAGGGAGGGGCCTGAACTTTGCTTTCACACAGATCTGGATGTGAACCCTGGCCCTTCCACTGCTACCTGTTTGACCTTGAGCATGTTCTTAAGCCTTGAGGAGCTTCGGTTCTTCACCTGTAAAGTGGTGAGGGTCAGGGCGCCACAGCCATCTTCAGAGTTGTTGCTAATGTTAGGGAGATCATCTTAGGGAAGCATGCGGATAATGTTAGTGCTCTTCTTTGCACACGTGCGTACTCAGTCACTCAGTCGTGTCCAACTCTTTGCTTAGACCTGTGCAAAAGCACCCCACAAAAGTGTTTCAGGGTGCGTTTGTGTGTGCACGCTCTGCTCTTCCCCTGGGATGCAACAGTCAAGTGAAGACATGGTTAGTAAGATGGATCTGTCTTTCTATACTCCCCTGTGAACTCCTTGAGGGCATGGATCGTATTATATACGATCTATCCCTCCCATTTCCCCACCCCTACCCCCTGAGATTCCCATGCACTCACCACCCCACACATGTACAGCCTGGCCTCCCCAGACTTGCTGAATGAAAGCTTGAATTTGGCGTGGACCTCTGGGGTTCTGGATAGAATCCTGGGCATTTCTAACTTGGATGGAGAAAGTTGCATCTTTATTTTCATTAATTTCCCCCTGAAACCCAGCATTTCTATTGATCATGAATGTAGGCAACAAAGCACAGTAATATTAGCAGTACCTGTGAATTTGTCACGATAAGATCACAGGTATTTTCATAAGAACATTACAGTAGTTGCAGCTATCTAGAAAGAACATTTATGCTTTGAACTACAGTATTTCTCAGGCCCACTGCTGGATCATGTCAATAATGCATTAATGAAGGGACACCTGTATTACTTCATGACAAGTTTTTAAACTATTTTGAAAACTATATTTCAGTATAATTTGTTTCTTTCATAATTCTATATATTTTATTGTATGCATTTAAAAAGATCATTTGAGACAGCTTCACCAGGCTGCCAGAGGGGGCCACGGCATGGGAAAGGTGAAAAACTGCTGGTCTATGAAGGCCATGGATGGGCTTCTTTAGCCTGAAAATCCTTTAAAATGAATGAAAAGATAGTGGGAGGCTAGGTTCTTTTGTATAAGTGACTTTCCTTCCTAGCGGACATTTGGCAATGTCTGCAGACAGTTTTGGGCTTCCCTGGCGGCTCAAGCAGTAAAGAATCTGCATGCAATGCAGGAGACCTGGGTTTGATCCTTGGGTCAGGAAGATCCCCTGGAGAAGGAAATGGCAACCCACTCCAGTATTCTTGCCAGGAGAATTCCATGGACAGAGGAGCCTGGCAGGCTATACAGTCCATGGGGTCACCCAGTTTTGGTTGTCACAACTGGAAGATGCTGCTTCGCATCCAGAGGGTAGAGGCCTAGGATGCTACCAAACATCTTACATCCACAGCACAGCCCTCCCAACAAAGAACTGTCCTTCCCCAAATGTCAATAGTACTGAGGTTGAGAAACCCTGGACTGGATGAGCACACATTAATGGAAATAGCTCAGATTGTTAAGACTTCTAGGGAAAGAAATCAATGCACAACTTCATTAACAATATTTGTGATAATTCTCTCATCCAATATCGAATGTGCATCTACGGTATATACTAGGCACTGAGCACTAAGATTAACCAGGGAGGAATATGACCCTGGAAAAGCTCCGGGTCTGCATTTCAACAGGACGTGTGACCCAGGAGAGTTGTGTGTAAAGTGCAGCTATTATGCAGATCTCTACGGGGCACCTGTTGTTCAGGCACCGTGCTGGGTGCTACGGACCTGTGTGAATGTGACAGATCACAGTCTCCACCCTACGGGATCCGCACGTCTCAGGGAACACAGACGCTAAGCGGTGTCATGACGTGTGCTGGGATTGATGGCAGAGATGCAGGGGGCCTGCAGCAGGACGTGTGTTGGGCGTGTGTTGGGGTGTGGGGAGTACACCTCAGTGCAGTGGTAAGTGAGGTCTCCTGGGGGTGCTGAAGTTTCATCTGAGGCCTGAGAGAGGAATGGGAGTTGGCCAGACCAGAGAATGTGGGAAGGACGCTTCAATCAGAGAGAGCAGCAAGTTGGAAGACAGAGGGAACAAAAGAACAAAGAGCATGAAAGGAGCCAAACAGAGAGAGCCTGGCGTGTCCCTGAAGGGAAAGAGTGGCAAGGAGAGAAGCTGGGGGCCGAGCAGGGGCTGGCTCGGGGCATCTTATATACCACATTAGGGATTGTGGGCTTTTCCCAGAGGAGCCATTGAAGGATTTTAAGCAAAAGTGGCAGGCCAAGTTTTTGTCATTGTTGTTTTGTTTTTTGAAAGGGATAGATTGGTAGGGAAGAGGCCTGGAATTTGGTGGATGGCTATTGCAGTGTGTGTGTGTGTGTGTGTGTGTGTGTGAGAGAGAGAGAGAGAGAGAGAGGAAACTTACTAACTGCCCGGGAAACCAGGGGAGGCTCTTCAGAGGAGGTGCTCTACGAGCTGAATGTGGAACAGTGAGTAAGGTTTGCTAGGTCGAGGAGGTAGGGGAAAGGCATTCCGGGCAATGGGCCAAGCATCGCACAGGCCTGAAAGATCCTGGGGTGCTTGTAGATGATGAGCTATTTAGTGTGACAAGCATGAAATGTGCAGGGAAGAGGGACTAAGGTGAGGCCCAGTGCCAGCATCTCTATGACTCTGGCCTCTTGTTTGCAACTAAAGGATGACTAAAGAGGCCAGAGATACTGTGTGGGTCCTGCTTTTCCCATCTCTCCAGAAAAGGTGGTCCTGCAGAAGGCAGGCACAGTGATGGTCGAGTCCCATCGTAGGTGTGAGGTGTACAGTGCACTCCCCCTGTGCGGGTGAGGTGTCGTCAGTGGGTGTGATTTAGCGACGTCTGCAACTCTCCTCTGTTTTTCCTCTGTGGGCAGTCTCATTAATTGCATGGCTTCCACAAATCCATATCTCCAGCCCAGATTGCACTCCTAGATTCCAGTCTACTGCCCTAATTGCCTTCTGGCCATCTCTGGATGTCCCACTGGCTTCTGCAACTAAATTTGTCCAAAATTGACCTTATCAGCCAATAAATATTTGCAGAATTCAATTGAATTTCCCTGCCAAACTTCTCAAAAGAGTTATCTCCTCAAAATTATCATTATTTGTAGACAACATGATTGTGTACCTAAAACACCCAAGGGAATCAACTGAGAAATCTTTAGAATTAATAAGAGTTCAAAAACCCAGTTGGATGCCAGATGAATATATAAAAATCAATAGGTTTTCTGTTTATCAGTAATAACCAGCTAGAAAAAAATAACAGGGAAAAACTGTCATTTACTAAAGCAAGAAAAAGTGCATAAAATGTCTACGAGTAATCTTAAGATGTGACTAAGACCTATATAAAGAAAAGTAGAAACCTTTACTGAAAGATTAGCTGATATTTTTTGATCACTTATCGTGTGTCACGTACTGTACTGAGTATTTAGCAAGTTAGCAGATATAATCACATTAATCTATACAGCCATCCTCGAAGCGGGTACTCATTTTAAACAGTGTGGAGATTTCTTAAAAAACTGGAAATAGAACTGCCATATGACCCAGCAATCCCACTTCTGGGCATACACACTGAGGAAACCAAATCTGAAAGAGACACGTGCACCCCAATGTTCATCACATCACTGTTTATAATAGCCAGGACATAGAAGCAACCTAGATGCCCATCAGCAGATGAATGGATAAGGAAGCTGTGGTACATATACACCATGGAAGATTACTCAGCCATTAAAAAGAATTCATTTGAATCAGTTCTAATGAGATGGATGAAACTGGAGCCCATTATACAGAGTGAAGCAAGCCAGAAAGATAAAGAACATTACAGCATACTAACACATATATATGGAATTTAGAAAGATGGTAATGATAACCCTATATGCAAAACAGAAAAAGAGACACAGAAGTACAGAACAGACTTTTGAACTCTGTGGGAGAAGGTGAGGGTGGGATGTTTCGAAAGAGCAGCATGTATATTATCTATGGTGAAACAGATCACCAGCCCAGGTGGGATGCATGAGACAAGTGCTTGGGCCTGGTGCACTGGGAAGACCCAGAGGAATCGGGTGGAGAGGGAGGTAGGAGGGGGGATTGGGATGGGGAATACGTGTAACTCTATGGCTGATTCATATCAATGTATGACAAAACCCACTGCAATGTTGTGAAGTAATTAGCCTCCAACTAATAAAAAAAATTAAAAAAGATGTCAAAATGAGGGTTTAAATAGTTTACATAAATTACATCTTAAGTATTAAATGACAATTAAGTATTAACACAAAGTATTAAATGACAAAGCTGAAATTTGAACCCATGGCTTTTTGTTTCCAAAACCCAAGCTTTTAACCTTTTCACGAAGCCACTTTCAGAATACACCTTGCATCACAAATGGTAGGTTGGTAGTTGTTGTCTTTTTTTTTTTCATTTATTTTTATTAGTTGAAAGCTAATTACTTTACAAGATTGTAGTGGTTTTTGCCATAAATTGACATGAATCAGCCATGGATTTACATGTGTTCCCCATCCTGATCCCCCCTCCTGCCTTCCTCCCTATCCCATCCCTCTGGGTCTTCCCAGTGCACCAGCCCTGAGCACTTGTCTCATGTCTTAATCCATTTTACTTATCCATTCATTCCAAAAGATATGAAGGACTACTCGGGCTGAGTAATGAGCTAGGTGCTAGAGATAAGTGTGAAGAAAATCTCAAGGACTCTATGGCTGGAGAAGCCACATTTACATATCAGTATATCACCATTAGAGAAGGCAGTGATATTCACTAATTCAGGGATCCTCAACACCCAGGTCACAGACTGGTACAGGGCCATGGCCTGTTAGGAACTGGGGTGCACAACAGGAGGTGAGCAACAGGCGAGAGAAGGAAGCTTTCTCTGTATTTACAGCAGCTCCCGTCTCTCGCATTACCGCCTGAGCTCCACCTCTTGTCAGATCAGTGGCGGCATAATAAATGTAATGCACTCAAGGCGGCCCGAAACCACCCCCCACCCTGATCTGTGGAAAAATGATCTCCCATAAAACCAGTCCCTGGTGCCAGAAAGTTGGACACTGTGGTTCTAATTCATTCACTAAGGATAAGCAACCAAAGGAAGAATGCGTGCCATTATCTTGAGGGCTCCAGGAGGGCCTCCTGGAGGAAGTAGTGAGTCTTAGAGTGCCTGGAGTCAGCTGGATGAGAGAACTAGACAGCATGCCAAGCACAGAGAGCTGGGTGGACAATTAATTTGCATGAATCGGTCAGTCAACCAACAGCTCTTCTCTGAGCATCAGCTGTGTGCCAGCTACAGGTCTGGGAGCCTGAGAGAGAAAGTAGGAACAAAGTCGCTCCCCTCTCTAATAAAGGTGGTGTTTTGTTGGAGTGAGAGGTTCCTGAAAATAAACAGGAAATTAGATGCCAGAGGATGCTCAGTGCTGTGGAAAAAATGAAGCAGGAACCTGGAGCACTGGTTTGAGGGGAGGAGGGGTGGGTTCTGGGAGGTAACACTTGACTCAGGAAGTGAGCGAGCGGGTCACATGGCTCTTGGGGAAAAGCTTCCTGGGCTAAAGGTCGAGCAGATGCAAGGTCCCAGGGTGGCATGAGATGGGCTTAGGCAGCATGGCTGATCACCAGCACAAAGGGATGAGAGATAGGAGGGCGGGTCAACGGGTAGCCAGGTGGCCCTTCAGGTAGGGCTTTGAGTTGTGGCGAGGACTTTGGCTTTTATGCTGCATAGAATGAGAAGCCAGAGAGAAATCTTTCTAAATGTCAATAAAGAAAAACACATTACCAAGGAAAAGACAGATAAATGTGAGTGCTCATAGAAACCAAACATTTTATTCTATGTGAAAAATCTAAATGAAGCAGAAAAGCACACCACAGGTGCTTTGATTCCTCAAGGGAAGAATTAAATTTACTGAGGAAAGTTGAAAGGATGTTGAATCTGAATGATAAGGAGATAGATGCTAAATAGGACAAGAGAGCATCTTTTGGCATCTATCAAGTAGGTAAAAACTTTTCGGTAAGATAATACACAGTGTTGATAAACATATAGTAAGATAGGCTTGCCTAGACATGGCTGTTAAAAATATCACTGGCGGGGACTTTCTTGGTAGTCCAGTGGTTGTCTCCTTGCTTCCAATGTTGGGGACAAGGGTTGGATCCTTGGTCTGGGAACTAATCCCACATGCTTTGTGTGTGTGTGTGTGTGTGTGTGTGTGTGAGTGGTCAGTCTTGTTTGACTCTTTACGGCCCCATGGACTGTAGCCTGCCATGCTCCTCTATCCATGGAATTTCCCAGGCAAGAATATGGGAGTGGGTTGCCATTTCCTTCTCCAGGGGATCTTTCAGACCCAGAGATGGAAGCTGCGTCTCTTGTGTCTCCTGCATTGGCAGGCAGATTCTTTACCACCAGCGCCACCTGGAAAGCCCCCACAGGCTGCCTAGAGTGGCCAAAAATAAATAAAATAAAAATGAAAGGGTTAAATATAACAGAGCTTGTTATTTGTGATAATATAAATAAATACTTTAACTTAAAAAACCATAACATAATTAGTGCATGCTTTCTTGAAAGTATTTGTGTGATCCAGAGCTAAAGCTGCAGAAATATTCCTACCCTTTGACCCGGGAACCTGCATTTTTGGCAGTCTGTGCATCTATCTAGGGAAATTGTCCAAAAACAAATGCATGTTCTCCAGGATTGTCCTTGAAGCCCAGGCAGGTCTTGGCTATGTCTGGTAGCTGCGTTGACTAGGAGGAGGTAGGGGTGGGAGAAGGCAACCCATGCTTCTTCCTGAGAAAGAGAAGCATGATCTCCTTGGATGAAAGTCCATAGCAGTGGTCCTGTCTCTAGAGCAGGTCACCAGACGTTAAGAAGAGGTAGTCCTTTCCTTGGATGAAATTCAGCACCTTCTCGACGTGAAGGCCCTTTTGCCATGCCCTCCCACTCTACTAGCCTATCCATCTGGAGTGGCCACTGTGGGTTATAACTTTGTCAACTCACTAACCAACGTTTAACTCCAGGGAAACTTCCAAATGAGTCTGGCTTCCAGCCCTGTCTGACCAGCTCCAGCAGCGCCTTCCACAGAAGTCAGCCTGTCTCCTATGGATGGCGACCCCCATCCCTGAAACCGAAGCTGGATGCAGTTACCGCATAAGTGAACATTCGTTCTGGGACTCTGGCCATGGAAAAGCATTTTCCACTGCACTGACCAGCATGCTGTCACCAGATTTTACTAAGAGGCCAGGTCTTATTTATAATGGAAAAAATTATCCAGAAACAATTTCAGTGTTTGAGACTAGGAGAATGGTTGAGTAAATTCTAGTATAACTATATACTGGAATGTGGCACATCCATTTAAAATGCTGTTGGTGAACAGATTCAATATCTTGGGGGAAAAGCTCATGTTATAATGTTTACTGAATTGTTGCAAAAGAAAGCCGAGAAATGACCTGAATGGCCATCAGCAGGGGAGTGGTTGAATACATTGAGATACATCCAGGCCGTGGAATATTACACATTTATATAAAAAATCAGTTAGATACGGATCTACTGACCTGGAAGGTGTCCCCGATGTATTGTTAAATGAGAAAGCAGGTTGCAGAGAAATGAACACAACTACGATTTCATCTTTAAAACAAAATAATAAAAATTCTCTCAGAATGTGTCCATTTGTTTGCATGAGGAATGAGAAGGTTGTAGAGAGAGTTACCTGCCTGTTAACTTTGGTAGCTTTGGGATGGGTAGAAAGGAGAGCGACTGGGGGCCTTTTTGTCTTCACACATCTTGGTGTTGCATTTATGCATAGCCATGCATATTACAAGTGACACTGACTTCTGTAACTAAAGACTGAAGAATAATTCACTGAAAAAAAGAGCCCACAGAATTAAATATACAGTACTGTCTCAATGATGTGAAATATGCATGGAAAAATCTAGCAAAAGAAAGAAAATATTAACAACAGTTGCCTCTGAGAGGGAGGTGAGATGGTGATGTTTCCTCTTTTTAAATCCCTGTCTCTATTTTCCAAGTTTTCTATAATGAGCAAAAGGTATGGGGTTTTCCTGGTGCCTCAGACAGTAAAGAATCTGCCTGCAGTGCAGGAGACCTGGGTTCGATCCCTGGGGTGGGGAAGATGCTCTGGAGAAGGGGAATGGCTCCCCACTCCAATTGCCTGGAGAATCCTATGGACAGAGGAGTCTGGTGAGCTATGGTCTATGGGGTCGCAAAGAGTCAGAGATGACTGAGCAACTAACACGTACATACATTATTATACATTGTTGTTTAAATGTAATGGCCCCTGCCTTCTCACCAGCTGGTCTTGCCTTTACTTATTACAGCCTGGCCTCTGTCCCCTGTGTCACCTGCCACCTGTCTTTGCTGAAATTCATGTACCCATTCAGCAAACACTTATTGAGTTCTAGGCACTGGGGGTGCAGCAGAAACCAAGACAGAGCGCCCACTCTCAGCATCCGTACTTCCAGAGGGACCATTTGACATCAAACCGAGTGACCTCCTCCCAGACCCTCCCCTCAGTTTCTCTGTGATGCTCCATACACTGAGTCACCTTCTCCTATCTAGGCGTGACCTCTGGTTCTCGTCCCACCGTTCTGCCTGCACCCCTGCCTCCCACTCTGTCACCTCTCTTGTCCCCGTGCATGGAAAGTGTTCCCGCGGGCTCTGTTCTGAACCTCTTCCCCCAACCCCCGATTTCTTTCTCCGCCACAGGACGTGTTGGTCATACGCAAATTCTGAACTAGAAACTGTAGACCCACACAGGTCTGAGTGGGATGCTGGGGACAGTAGTGAAGGATGGTTTCAATGGTTGTCTGGGACACGAATGAGGGTGGTCCTCAACGTGTGACCCCTGTGGGGTCTATACTCGAGGACCGTTCTGAGCACCCTTGTAGCACAGTACTGCCACGTGAAAGTATTTGCTTATGTTTGGTTTGTGATCCAGGCCCCATGACCCATCCCAGGGTCTAACCTAGAGGAATGAATGAATGAGTGACGTAGTGCAAGGACATCACAGACAGGTTTTAGAGGGGTGAGCTGAGTAGATCTGGTGCCCATGGGGTGAAATTCAGGAACGTGAACCAAGGGAAAGTTGCAGAGCTAGGAGCTTTATTTCGTTATTATTGGAGCTGAATATTTTTCTGGTTTCTGGACTGCTTATGTCTTCCTTGTGAACTAACTTATTCAAGACCCTATCCAACTTTTCAACTATAGTGATTGTTGTTTTTCTGCTTGTTAGTAATAGTTCTTTCTGTATTAAATATATTACTTTTCTGTCTTTTTCTGTGGCTTTTGCTTTTGTTTCTATTTTTGACCTACACATACTTTTTGTATAAACTATCAATCTTGTAGTATCTTCCACAGCTCTTACATTCAGAAAAATCAGTCAGATAATTATTTGTGCACATTTCCTTCTTATTAGTTTTTTACTTTTTTAAAAAAAACTTAGTTTGCTATATGGTATGAATTGAGATAACTTAATTCTTTTCTCAAACACTTAATTAGTTGACCTTGTAAAATGGTTTTCTTTTCTCATTGATTTTTAATGCTGTCTTATACATATTTTAATTTCTGTGTCTATTTAAGGCTATTCCTATAATGCCGTTTCATGTTCTGCCTGTCCACTCTTGGGCCACCTTCATGCTATTTTCATAAGCATCATTTGGTGATTCTGTTTAGTATCTTGTAGAATGAGAATACTACTTTTTTACACCTTTTCAAAAAATATCCATTGTCTGTGACTGTCTATTTCTTCCAGTTAAACTTAGGTATCTTTTTTACTAAATTTAAAGCAGGTCATTGGGCTTTTGATCAGAATTGCATTAAGCTTATAAATTAACTTTTCAATAACTTTTCAGAAGGTTAATATTCCAAATTAACCTTTCGGAAGTTAGTCTTCCACTCAAGATTACATATGTCTCTCCAATTATTCAAATTTTTTTTATCCTTCTCTAAAAGTTATTTTTGTATAGGGACTGCCCATTTAAGTTTATTTCCATTCACTATATGCATTTTGTAGTTATCATAAATAAGACCTTGTTTCTTTATTTTTTATCTGTCACTGACATATGGAAATGTCATTGATTTCGTTTACTTATTTTGTGTTTGGCTACTTTATTGAAATTTTTTATTAGTTCTAATAGCTTTCTAATTGATTCTCCTGGGTTTTCTGGGTATATTAATACATCATCTGCAAGCCATATTTTTGCTTGCTCTTTTTTCATTTCTTTTTCTTGCCTCATATGGATGAGCTCTTCTAATAAGGCATGAAATCTCGGAGGTGATAGTAGCATTTTTATCTCATTCCTGATCTTAATCAGATGTTTCACTGTAAGTAGGATGTAGGTTATTATTTTGAAATGGATGCTCTGTAATGCTAAGGAAGTAGCCTTTCTCCTACTTCTAAATGCTTACTTTAATCAGGGTTACATGTCTAATTTTATTAAATGTTCATTTAGCATTTATTCAGAAGACTTTAGCTTTTTTCCCCCTTTAAAATGGGATACTTTGTGTTATCCCTCTTTTGTATTAAAAGAGATTTTTCAATATTAAAGTCATTTTAGAGATTAACTGCCCTTTGTTAGTTAATCCCTAAAGTAGGCTTTAAAAAAAATTAGTGGTGAGTTAATTTATCAGCATTATATTGGATTGGCCAAAAAGTTTGTTTGGATTTTTCATGTTATAGAAAAATCCAAATGAACTTTTTCATCAACTCAGTATTTGAGACAGTGGACCTGGAGTGGACTGCTGACATTTAAATCCTGTCTCTGAGTAATGGGGTGACTTGGGCTCCCTTCTTTCATTTCTCTTTGCTTTAGTTCTTCATCTGTAAAATGGAGATGATATGTACAGTATCTACCTTCTAGGGCTGTTGTGAGGATTAAACAAGTTAGTATGTGTAAAGTTCTCAGAAGAGTGTCTAGCCAAACACTCACTAAGTACAAGCACCATATTAAATTATTGAGAACTTAACATGTGTCTGGCACTGAGCTTGGGGTATGGATTCAAATATGGGAAAACTCAAGTTAGGTCTGTCTTATGAAGCTTACAGCCTGGCAAGAAGACGGATACTTATGAATGTGTCACATGGGAGCATGGGCCTTTGCTTCTATGATAAGTGCTGCCAAGGAGAGGTGGTGGTGTCAGGAAAGCATATCATAGAGGGTTTGAACTAGTCAAGGAGAGACCCTTGACTGGGAGCTGAAAGAAAATAGGCCAGGGAGGACAGGAAGAGTATTCTAGGAAGAGAGGACAGCATATGCAAAGGTCCTGTGGCAGTGAGAGTGTGATCAGTGCAAAGGACTGGGAAGGGTGGGGCGTTTGTTTTCTACCAGATGTGTTGAGAATATAATTGACACATACCACCATGTACATTTAAGGCATATGGCATGATGATTTGATAGATGTATGTTGTGAAATGATTACCACATAAGTTCAGCTAATGTCCATTTTCTCATACAGAACAAGAACAAAAGGAGAAAACAAGAAAGGGGAAATAAAAAGCTGTTCTCTTTGTGATGAGAACTCTTAGGATCTACTCTTTTAACAATTCACCTGTCTATCTTACAGCAGTGTTACCATAGTCATTCTGTTGTACATCACATCCCTTGTAGTTATTTATTTTATAAGCGGAAGTTTGTACTTTTTGACCACCTTCCTACAATTTCCCTTCCCCACCCCATGCCTCTGATAACCACAAGTCTAATCTGTTTTTCTATGAATTTGTTTTTTGGAGGGGTTTGTTTGTTTCTTTAGATTCCACATATAAGTAATAGCATACAGTATTTATCTTTTTCTTTCTGACTTATTTCATTTAGCATAATGCCTTCAAGGTCCATTCATGTTGTTGCAAATGTTAGCATTTCCTTATTTTAATGGCTGAGTAATATTCCTCTAACAGAGGATGAGGTGGTTGGATGGCATCACTGACTCAATGGACATGAGTTTGGGTAAACTCCGGGAGCTAGTGATGGACAGGGAGGCCTGGAGTGCTGCACACTCATGGGGTCGCAAAGAGTCGGACATGACTGAGCGACTGGACTGAACTGAACTGAACTGAATATTCCTCTGTGTATATCTCACAAATAATTTATCCATTCTCCGTCAATGGACATTTAGATTGTTTCCATGTCTTTTTTTATTGTAAATAATGCTTCTACGAACATGGAGGTGCAGATATCTTCTCGAGTTAGTGCTTTTGATACATTTGGATGTATTCCCAGAAGTGGAATTGCTGCATCATGTGGTAGTTCTAATCTTAATTTTTTGAGGATCCTTCATACTGTTTTCTGTAGTGGCTGTACCAATTTACATTCCCACCAACAGTGCACACAGGTTTTCTTTACTCTATGTCCCTGCCAGTATTTGTCATCTTTTATCTTTTTGATGATGGTCATTCTAACAGGTATGAAGTGATACCTCATTGTGGTTTCAATTTGCATTTCCTTAATGACTAGTGATGATGAGCATCTTTTCAAGTACCTGTTGGCCTTCTGCATACATATCTTCTTTGGAGAAATATCTATTCAAGTTCTTTAGAGGGGTGGGATTTGGCTGGAAAGCTAGTGTGGATACAAGGCTAAGAGGTCATTAAGGGTCAAACCATGCAGAGACCCTCATAGGTCTACAAGTAATTTTTCCCTACTGAAGAACAGTGATGAACTATGGGAGGTTTGATGTTGGTGAGGGGAAGGGGAGGTGACCTGATTTGATTTCTCTTTCGAAAAGATGTCCCCGGCTGTAGTGTAAATGTTGAACCAGGGTACATGTGGTCGACCAGTTAGTAGGTGGTTATTATGGTGGTCTAGGGGAGAGATGCTGTGGGGTCAAGGGAAATGGAGATAGAGACAGGGTGATAGGTTGTCCATGGGGCTGTGAGGAAGAGGAAAGCGTCAGGAAAGGGTGGGTGGAGGACATCGTGAGCCTGCATCTCCCAAAGGAGATGTCAGGTCTGGAGCTCAGAGGGAGGTCTGACATGGAGTGTGAAGCTGTGAGTCATCAGTGCACAAGAGGGAAAATCCTCTAGAATAGAAAGGGGGAGAGACCCCAACACGGACCCTGGAAAGGAGCTGGAGAAAGCTCAGTGGGGGCGAAGATGGCAAGTGAGTGATGTGGGCGGAAGCTGGAGACCACGCTGTGCAAAGCATCATTGCATCACCAGGGCTCCAGGTAGATGAGTTCCCCATCCAAATCTACGTGAGCCAGGCCCCCCCAGGCGGTGCTCATGCTCAGTGTAGTCTGAGATGCTTTGCTCTGAGAGGGGCATTTCCAGAAGGGAGGGGTGAGCAACAGTGTTAGAGGCAGCTGAGAGAGAGGTCTGTTGAAATGAGGACTAAACAGTATCCGCTGGACCCATCGGTGACTTTAGTGGATCTGTTCAGATGGATCAATAGGATCAGAAAATAGGAAGGAAATGGAGACAGAAAGAATAGACAGATTGTGTTTTCTAAAAATTAGGCTGTGAAGGAGAAGAGAGAGACAGGGCTGGAGGGAGAAGAGGAGTGGAATGGGGAGTTGCTTTCTTAGTCGTAGATTCTTGAGCACATTTGAAACAGGGAAGTTCCGGTGGAGAGGAGACAACTGAACACATGTAATATACTTGAGAGAGAAACATGTATAAGGTTCATGAAGATTAGGGAGAGATAGGATGCAAAGGGCATGAGCGAATGTCTTTAGATGGAAGAAGGGCTGGTTCATCTGCAGGAGGCAGAAAGACCACGTAGGGTGGGCTGGATGGGTGGGGTGGAATCGGGAAGACAACAATGGCATCCCCACTGATGGCTTTTATTTTCTGTGGAGATGGGAAGAGAGGGTGGGAGCTGAGCAGAGGGACTGGAGGGTCAAGGGACCATGGAAAATGGAGAACATTTGAAATCATCTTTCTGGCATTTAGTGTTGTAAAGAGGAAGTTCTGTCTGGTCTGCTGGCTTTTAGTTCAGACTCTCTGAGCCTTGTTTCCTGTCTCACCGAATCGTTCTGGGGCTTGAGTCCAGCGATGCTCATTTTATCAGCTGGACAGGGCACAGTGCAATCTAGCTTGCACTCGGGGTCAGTCATCCCACTCCCCCCCCCCGCCCCAACACAGTGAGCATGGGCTGGTCCGGAGGGAGAACCTGGAAAAGGGGTTTCATGATCATCTAACACGTTGCGCCCATCCCTCTGGCAGAGTCTCAGAGTTCTCCTGGCCATACTGAACGGCTCCCTTTCTCTCTCCCAGGCCAGAACTGCACCTTCCAACTGCAGGGTCCCAATGGCACCGTTGAGAGCCCGGGGTTCCCGTATGGCTACCCCAATTACGCCAACTGCACGTGGACCATCACCGCAGAGGACCAGCACCGGATCCAGCTTGTGTTCCAGTCCTTTGCCCTGGAGGAGGACTTCGACGTCCTGTCGGTGTTTGATGGGCCACCCCAGCCAGAGAACCTGCGAACCAGGTACCACCCCCTCCTGCCCGTGGCCAGCAGCTGGGCCTGAGCCAAGCTGACTAGGGGGAAGAACCAGCCTGGGTGAACGGTAGTCAACAAAGACCTCTGTTCTTATGAGGCCTGCCCTCAATTTCTCTTTCTTTATAGTCCCCAATTCCTTTCTCCCACTTAGAGGTTCTCAGTAGTCAGATGGATGAGTAGGGCATTTGGGAAGACTAGATAGAAAACATAGAGAGCAATTCAAGTCTTTCTGTTGAAACTGATTTTGCATGCATATGCAAGACATACGTCCCTTGGACCCAGCAGGTATGAGTTGAAGGCTAGTAGCGACTATGTCTTGCATCCTATGTTGGAAAACCATCAATACTTTGTTGGAAATGGCCTTGGATTTGTGTGGCTTTGACTCTGGGTATAGAATGGAGAATTTAAGAAGTTCCCACTTTTTTAGAACCCATCACAGGTGATGGAAGAGAAAACTATGGTGAGGACGAGACTGCTTTCTGGTACCCCTGAACTGGTTCCCGAGGGGAGAGTTCATATCAAGGAGGAAGACAGGGAGGGAGAGCACCACCTCTGCAGAAAGAGCAGACTTTGGTGGGATAAAGGTCGAGGCTCCACAGTCACAGCTTTCCAGGTTTTGTTGACCTGGTGGCCTGCCGTGCTCCCTCACAAGACTCCTCCTGGTTCTGCCCAAAGGACATTGGGCTCCCAGGGAGACAGAGAATCAATGGCATGCCAGCCAAGCCCTGGGGAGGTCAGGATGCTAATTGGCAGTGCAAGGATGCGAGGTTCCCTGCCAAGTCCCTAACCTTAAGGCTTTGTTTAAGATGCTCTTGGAGAAGAGTCACAGACAGCATCCCCAGGACAGTGCCAGCCCTCTTGCTCACTCCCAGCCCTCTCAGGGCAGTGCAGAGGTGAGGCCACCAGGCCTGCCACAGGGGTGGGCCTCTGGGGCTCCCCTGACTCAGTGTCCTTCCTGACGAGACCAGGCTTGTCCATCCACCCTTGACATTCCATAGGAGTTAGCACACAGTAGGTGTTCACTGAACTTGGGTGAAGAGACTGGAGTCCTCTCCACTCATTCATTCCACAAATATTTCATGAGCACCTACTGTGTTCCAGACACTGGCCCTAGTGCTGGGGACACAGCCGTGGGCAAAACAAAGCCACTGTCTTTGTGGAGGTTACCTGCTGATCGCAGGGGTCGGGGGCAAAGGGTAGGTAGGCCTGGACTTGAATGTGTGAGTTTAGAGTTCAAGGACATTGGGCAGGGCTGGAGATATAGAATTAGGAGACTGGGACTGGACAGAGCTGAAAACCGGGAGCCTGGACTATTGGATGCTGAGCTCAGGTGATCCCATCGGTGGGGCACCCACATAGACTCTCAGGGAAGGTTTGAAAGATGGTCAGATCGGGAACTTCCCTGGCAGTTCAGTGGCTAAGACTCTGTACTCCCAGTGCAGGAGATCTGGGTTTGATCCCTGGTTGGGGACCAAGATCCCACATGCCACAACTGGAGATGCAACTAAGACCCAGTGCAGCCAAACAAATAAATAAAAGCAAATAAATATTAAAAAATAAAAAAAGAAGAAAATCAGATCAGGCCAATGGAGTGGTTGGTTGGTATACAAATGGCTGGAGGCAGATTCAGCATCCTGAAGTTCTTCCAGCTTTCTTTACTCTTGAAACAGGATGCACTCGTGGGTGATCAAAGCTCTATTTTCTGACATTTGGGTTCTCTGGCTCTGCGAATGAAATGTAGAAGACCCCCAGAGGTGGGGATGACTCTGGCAGGAAAGGGTGGGGGTTTCCAGGACCTAAGGGCTGTCCTGGCAAGGACCTGGATGTGTTTCCAGCCAGGGCACAGTCCTCTCTGACCAACCAGCATGATTGAGGAGGAGGCTCCTGGGGTTGGTACCTTCACAAGGTCGTCCCTGCCCTGGCTCCTCATCCCTGTTGTCATCCTCCTGTGCTCGCTTCGGTTCATTTTCACTGCATATGGTTTTCCTAGACAACTTTTCTCCCTCCACACTATCACTGTATATGGTTTTCCTAGACAACTTTTCCGAGGAAGGCTATGGCACCCCACTCCAGTACTCTTGCCTGGAAAATCCCATGGGCAGAGGAGCTTGGTAGGCTGCAGTCCATGGGGACGCTAAGAGTCGGACATGACTGAGCGACTTCACTTTCACGCATTGGAGAAGGAAATGGCAACCCACTCCAGTGTTCTTGCCTGGAAGATCCCAGGGACAGGGGAGCCTCATGGGCTGCCATCTATGGGGTCGCATAGAGTCGGACAGGACTGAAGTGACTGAGCAGCAGCAGCAGACAACTTTTCTCCCTCCACACCACTATATGGGATCATACCCCCATTCTTGCATCTGGTTTGTACATTTGCATTTTCTTCTTTTTTTACTCAATTAGTCTTGCCAGAAATTTGCCTATTTTATTGGTCTTTTTAAAGTTCCAACTCTAGGGCTATCAATTTTATTCCTTTCCTATTGCCCAACTTATTGATTTCTGCTTTTATCTTTCTTCATCTTTCTCTCCCACTTACCTTAGGCTGGTGTTGCTCTTTTGTTGTTTTCGTGCATTGAATTAGTTCCGTTACTTCTTGTCTGATATTAAAAACATTAAGAGACATTTTTCTCTAAGCACAACTTTGACCATATCCTATAAATTTTGATGGATAGTTGTTATTTTAGAAATAGTCTCTAATTGCAGTTTTGTTCCTTCCTTGACTCTAGGGTTTTTTTTTCCATCAAAATTTCCAAGTAATATTTTTATACTTGTTATTATCAAATTATACTGCTTTATGTTCAGATTATGGTTTCTATTTTAGAGAATTTTTGACTTTTTTCTCTCAGTATAAGATCATTTTTGGTAAACATTCTGAGTATTTGAAAGGAACATGTATTCTATGGTATTCTATGGTGGAAGGCTGAAGAAATTCATGTTATTAATATTGCTTAGTTTTTCTGGTTTCTTATTTATTGCCTAAGTGCAACTGATTCTCTTAACATTTTCACTGTTTTTTTTTTTATCAATTTCTCCTTTTATTTCTAAGTTTTTATTTTGATTATTTATTTCTAAGGTTATATATTTTGATATATAGTCTTTAGCATGTCAGTATTTTTAAGTAGCAGATATTCAGAGTCAATTATAATTCTCCCAATATAAAAGTTATATTTATCCCCCCCTTTTTGCCTTAAATTCTACTGTGATACAAGTATTGCCACTTTTATTTTAGGTTTGCATTTATCAACCATCTGCCAATTCCTCTATTTTAATATTTATATATCATTGTTTTATGTATCTCTTAGATTTTTGTTTTGAAATCTTTCATAAGAATTTTTATTCTTTAACAGAAAAGTTTAATTCACTGACACTTTTTGTTGATAATTGTTTTATTTGTTCTTGTATAATATCTAACACTTCTGTTTTTAAGCTTCCTTACTATCTTTTCCATTTCTCCATCTTTAAGCACAAGTTTTCTTTGCCTTGTCCCTGATTTTTATTCCACTGATGGTTAAATGTACTTCTTGAGAACACATTTTAAGCTGTGTTTCTCTGTCACCATCTTGTCTAGTGAGCTAGTGAGCCTCTTTCTTAGGTCTCACCAGCACTACATCTTGTAGAAATTCCTTAGAGTTTGCAGCATGTGGGTGTCCATCTCTTTTTCCTAGCTTCCACGTGGAGGTATATAGTCTTTCTTTTCATATACCTTGGACTATTTCCTTGACAACTTAGAGGAGGTCAGATTGAAGGACAGTTTAACATATTGTCTTGGCTCTCCATCTTGAACTGGAAATCTCTAAGATTTTTATTCTTTTTGATTTGCTATTGTGAATAGAATTATTTTATTTTTGGATGATTCATTGTTAATATGTAGAAATACAATTGATGTTTGTATATTGATCTTGTATCCCATGACCTTGCTGATAGCTTTTTTTTAATAATTGTGGATAAAAACAGTTTTAGTTCTTCCTTTTCAATCTGGATGCTATTTATTTATTTATGCTTAATTGCATTAGATAGAATGTTGAACACATCCAATATTCAATACAATATTGAATAGAAGTGGTGAGGGTGGACATCCCTACCTTGTTCTTGATCTTAAAATAGTCTACCTTTCACCTTTTAAGTGTGATATTGGCTGTAGGTATTTGGTAGATGCCCTTCAAATGAAGGTCTTTACATGGAGGGTTTTGGCATGGTCTGGCTGCAGTGTGGAAAATGCATTGGTTTGGCAGCCAGACTGGTGACATCCAGGTCGGGCAAGAGACAATGGTAACCTGAGCTAGAATAATGAATAGAAAAGAAGGCATGGGTTTGTATGATGCTACGGGAAAGTGTGGTCCTCAGAGTTAAGGGTGGATTTGTAGGGATTGTATACTGGGAGTATGAAAAAGGAAGGGGTAGAGGATATCTCTGCAGTGTCTGGTTCAGACACAGAAAGCAAGCCAGATCAGCCTAATGTGAAATCCAATCTCCAGGAAAATGTGTTCTCATGGCATCCCGGGAGAAGCGAGGATTTTTTGTGCATTGTTTGTCTTCATTCGTCTAGCAGAGCAGTTAGGTCACCTCTCTCACTGTGTTTTCCTGGGAGACAGAGGGTTCAGTGGTGACGGGCCCAGATTTATACCCAGCTGGCCTCTACATTTATTTGTGCCATGACTGGTGCCAGGTTTGGCTTCTCTGAGCCTCACCTACAAAGTGGTGGCAACACTGACCCGCCTCACAGGGGCGTTGTTGTGAATCACCTGCTGTAGATTGGTAGTGCCCATACACATTATTTGCACCCTTCTCTGGCCTTCTGCTCTTAGGAACTCAGACTGCGCTAGAGCACTTTGGTGCCTGTCTTGACAATTCCTCTGTGGCCCACCCATTAGACTGTTTACACGGGGGGCTGCAGATGTGGAGGACGGACATTGAAGGAGAGACTGGGCTCAAGGGAAGTCACTCGTTGTGGGTGGCATTGCTGATCCCACGGTAGCCCAGCAGTGGGCCTGGGGGACTGGCAAGAAGCCTGCAGCACGGTTCTCTCTGCATTGCTTGGGGTTTTCTGTCTCAGGTTTGATAGGCGTAAGTTTCATAATTCTGCCCTTTGTGCATTTTAATGCGTTTCTCTTTTCTTCCCTTACTTTCTCTCAATTATTTTCACTCTGTTTATGGATGCATTCCAGCAAAAGGCTGGAGTCACCTTCCCACCCCAATTCTGAATCCTCTTTATACTTGTCTTTCTCTAGCTGCTAGCTCATGGGTTGTGTTGTGAGCAGCAAACTTCCTTCCTGGTTAAAGTCAAGCTCCTGGAGGCTGGGAATCAAGCCTTCTACCACAGTTGGCTGTGGCCAAGCCATGCAGTAAAATATATATCTTGTGCATGCAAAAAGTGAATTCCAGCTCCTTGCTAGCTGCTTGGCATAGACAGGTCACTTTGACTCTCATCCTCAGTATTCTCATTCATGAAGTGAGTGTATCGGTATCTACTTCGTAGGTTGGTTGATAAGGATTTCATTAAATAATGTGTGTAAACTGCTTTAAATTGTGATGAGATGTAAACAAAAGAAATACTTGTAAGTTGGTAGAAAAAAATTAGAAAATACAACTAAGCAAACACACACACGCAAACCCAATAAATGTGTAAGACACGAGGTAGAACAGTGATTTTCAACTGAAGGTGATTTGGACCCCAAGGGAACATTTGGCAGTGCCTGGAGACATCTCTGGTTGTTACAGCTGGAGAGGGGCCATCTGGTGGGTCAAGGCCAGAGAAACTCTTAAGGGCTACCATGCACAAGGCAGCCACAAATACCAGTGGTGTTGAGGCTGAGAAATCCCAAGGTAAGCATTTAAGGAGGAGTTAAGACTTTTAGCATCAGACGTACGTGGGTGCGAATCCTCTTTCTGTGTCAGTGATTTTGGGCAAGTAAGTCAACCCGTCTGGGCCTCAGTTTCCTCCTCTGCAAAATGGGGAACTCTAAAGTGATTCTATGTACTGACAGCTGCTGCTAGCATCGCTAATGAAGAGGTGCCAATAGGCACACCGCACACAGCTTGTTCTATATGCAGATGTCATTCATCTCCCAACAACTCCCTTTCTCCACCAGGAGTTCACAGCCATCTTCTTGAAAGCATCTCACATTTCATCTGGAGCTATTCACAAGCAGCATCCCAGGGTGCCAGAAGGCAGCGTCTGGCTGCTTGAAATTAAATTTACAATAGAAGCTGATCAGATTCTTCTCATAATGGATCAGGGTGGGAAATGGGAGTAGGAACTGGTCCTGAAGTCTGAGGAGCCTGTAGGAGTTTAGAAATTAGCAAGAAAAGAACCAAGAGCCGCCTAGATGATGCAGTGTCAGCCCTGCCTGGATGAATTACTGAAACAATCCCCACATCTCTGCTTTTGCACAATTAGATGGCCCTTCTGTACTGGCAGACATCCTATTGCATTGCAGTTTAATGTGGAATGAAGTTTTCTAATGGAACATGAGCAAATGTAATCTATGGAGCTGCTGCTAATAAACTACATCACTGTGTGTTGGAGGATTTATAGGGCACCGGTGATGACTGCACCGGTTAAGCACAGCTAAGCATCCCTTAATTTAGACATTTGGGCTCAGGTTTTGGGAAACACAGCAACTGGTTTCCCCCCCGTTGCTGGCAATACACATTCTGTCATCCGCCTAAGGTAGAATGCAGTTTTAGTCGTTTGGGACTTGCTGCAAATTTCACTCAACCAGCATTAGACACCTGTTTGGAAGTTGTAAAAAGTCCACAAATTTGCCAGATTTACTGTCTTCTTATGACTGTGTGTTGCAGCAGAGGCCCCCTAAAGGACCTGCCTACTGGATATCTTAAAAAGTGTGCCTGTGCGCCGATACGGTTGTCCTTGGAGGATCCTGTCCCCAGAATGCCTTGAGAATGTGTTCTTGTGGTCAGGAGGTGGCTGGGGGGACCCATGGGGATGAGGGAGCATTCCTGTTTAAGATTAAAGCAGAGGAAGGATACTGGAAAGGAGAAAGAAGAAGTGATGACACCACGCACCTCTTGTGGGCCAGCTACCATGCTAGACACGTTCATTCACTTGTCATTTCTTCAACATTTATTGAATGCCTACCAGGAACACCAGGTGTCGGAGATACAACAGTTAACAAGACAGCCTCTGCTTTCAAGCAACTTACAGTCTCTTTGAGGAAACAGATAAATAAACAGGCGAAGGCAGTCCAGAAGGCTATGGCTGGGGAACCTGATGTACGTAGTCGTGGGGAGATGCTTGTAGGCCCTGATCTGTGGGCCTGGGATGCCAGCCCTGCTTCTACCCCCTTTGCTGAGTTAATGCTCACTCATTTTTCGTATCTCAACTCATTTGTCGCTTTCTCACCTGGGGAATCCTCTGTGACACCCCTACTTCTCAATTCGATCCAACCCTCTTGTGATATCCCTCAGATTACTGTGTGTCTGTCCTTCATGGCTTTATATGTGCATGCTGTGTGCGTCTTAGATTTCTGCCCATTTCCCTCACAAGATTGTAGGCTCCTTGGCTAGAGAGACTGTTTGTCTTATTCTCCCCTGCATCTCCAGGGCCTGACCCATAGGAGGCACTCAACAAATATTTATGGAGTGAATGAATGAATGGCCTTTGGAGATAAGGATCCCCTAATAGGGCATGGAAGGAGGAGTGGGGAGACTGTTTGAAGTCAAGAGAATAACATGTGCTCAAGTCAAGGCAAAATCAAGAGAAAGGCAAGATGCAGAGAATTCGCTAGGGGTGGAGTGTTGTGGGGAGGTTGGGGTGTGGCCAGCCCGGATCCCCAGGAGCCCTGTATGCATGCTGGGGAGCTCACAGGATGGAAGTGGGGACATACCTAAAGGTCCTAAACAGTCATTACACATCATATGTAATAATTCAGCAACACCCCATGAGTTGAGTAGTATTCATTCTCTTTGCAGAGGTTAAGTAAATGTGAGTGGCTAGTGGAGGAAGGGACCACAAGTCTCCTAGAACCAGAAGCCAGGCTTCCTTTTCCATGTCCAAATGCCATCTGACTGCTTGGGGCTCATTTGCATTCACTCCACTTCCCTTTAAAAAATTCATTCTGTTTTCCTTTTTTAAGCAGTTTCTTTAAAATAGTAAAAGTAACAGGAACTCAGTACTTAAAAAAAAGAAGAAGTCAAGCTGTACTGCAGTGTATAGAATGAAAAAACACAAGTGCCTCCTTTCCCAGGCCCTGTCCCAGCCCTGCTCCCTGGAGGTCACTGCTGTTAGCAGGTTGGTGTGTGTCCAATTTCTTTTTAAATAAAGATTCATTAAACTGCCCATGAGGCTTATTGGGACATCCATCAGCCCCTTAAAAATTGTTCTGATGAATTAAGTGTAAACTAATTAGAAACATGGATTCAATTACCCTCGAAACACACAAGGGTTTAATAATTAATAGGAAGAGGGCTTGAGGCCAAAGGCATTATGGATTTTATCAAACCCCTAACATCTGAAAAGTAAATATGTCTGATTCATCCTAAATGCGGGCAAATTTGCCATCCAGAGGCAAACCTGTTGGTAGGAGCTTCACATTTAATCGAAGAAGTTATGTCTGATTAATATGGAGTCAGCTGAAGTGTGCAGAGGCCAAGGCCTACGAATGCTACCGGACGGGGCTGCCTGGAACAGGGCAGCCGCCTGTCTTTCTGGGTCACCACAGTTGGTTTGGTACATGACCTTTCCCCAGGCCAGCTTTGGGGGACCTGCTAAGGCCCCCGGTGATACCGCTGACCCCTCTTATGGGCCCAGACAGCTGGGGAGCAATACTGGCCCAAGAAACACTGTAAAACATTGGGGGGAGCATTCTGTTTATCTCCCTGGACGATGAGCTCTAATGACTTAGGTGGACAAAGAGGAGGATCAGAGTGGTTGGAACATTTACTTGTTGTGTGCCAAGTGCTTGAAGTCCCACCGCTTATTCAGTCTTCATAATTTTCCCACAGGTAAGAATTATCACTTCCATTTTTATCCATTTTTTTCTTATCCATTTTTTCCATTTGAAGGAAGCCGAGTCTCAAAGAGGCTATGTGCCTTGGGGGAGATGTATTCAAAAGCTCATATTATCTACAGTGATACTTTGCATAAAATAGATACCTAATGAGAATCTACTCTATAGCTCAGGGAACTAACTCAGTGCTCTGTGGTGACCTAGATAGGAAGGGAATCCAGAAAAGAGGGGATCTATGTATACATATAGCTGATTCACTTTGCTAACACAACCTTGTAAAGCAATTACACTTCAATAAAAAGAAAATGCTTTTTAAAGCACACAGTCACACAGGTCTGTACAACCACATCAAGGCTGAGGGGGCTGCAGAAGGGAGCGAGCAGGGTCTGCGTTGACCCGTGGGCAGCCGTGTGCTCTATCACCTGATGCCAGAGGGTGGGTTTGGGCAGACGTGGTGGGGGAGGTGTTGGCGCGGGTGATATACAAAGCCAGGTGGGCAGCAGTGTCGGGGTCCTGAGCAATCTCTCCCTTCACAGTAGGGCCCTGTGGTTCAAGGTCAAAGTGAATTCTTGTGGCAAAGCCTTGCCTTGCTCATTCGCCAAGTCTGCTATTTAGGAGCAGCCAGAACGCAAGGCCCCATGCAGCCCGAGTCTTGGACCAAAAAGCTGTGCTGCCTGCATCCCTCCCCATGATCAGTCCCGCCCACAGTGTCACCAGGTGTTGTCAAAGACGTGAGTTTACCCCAGAATGGAGCTGGTTTCCCTCTGACCCTCCTTTGCCTGTCTCTTGCAACTGGTGGCCAATAGGGGTGTTGCTGAGATAGGAGTGTATCCCCTTCTGTATCCTCAGCTCATTCCCTGAACCTTTGGGACAGCAGAAATCAAGGTACAAGGCTCCCTGGTAACCCTGGGATGTTGTCCTCAGGGAGAGGCAGGTTTGGTAATTTTAGCATTTACTCCATTGGTCAGCAGAAATGGTACCCAAGTAAGCATCTCCCAAGCACTGAGCTCCTCATTCACTTAAAGTAAACATAAAAGAAAAACCAATTCTTAGTCTCTTAGTGAACAGAGAGCCACTGTTAGTGAGAACTGGGATGAGGAGACATGGGGTCTGGCCCAGCACAGCCACTGGTGTGCTTGTGACCTTCACCAAGTCCCATCCCTTCTCAGGACCAGCTGCATTTTCCTGACTTATAAATTGAGGACTTAAGTCCAAGAGAACACCAAAGCTTCTCCCAGTGCTGAACTTGTGTGATTGAGTGATATTGGAAGTGTATGTGGAAGGGCTATAAAATACTCCTGATCTTCTTGGATTATTGCTGCCGTATTCAGGTACTGCTCTTGGCTTTTTCAATAATTTCACCATTTGTCTTTGGCAGAAGGGTTTATTTTCCAGTGGCCTGTTAAGCAGGGTGGCAGAGAAGGCTAACTGTCTGCCATCATTCTTGCTTCTCTTCCACTGGGCAGTGCTGTCTGTGGGAAACAGCTGCCAGACTGGGTCAATATTTCTCAGCCTCCTTTGCATTGAGGTGGAGCTGGGCACCTTAGTGGTCAGTAGAAAGTGGATGAACTAATGGTATCCGTCCCTGGCATGGCCCAGAGAAGCTCCCTTGTAATCTGCTCTGTCTCTTTCCCTGAAAACAGATGTAGGAAGCCTGGATACCTGGTGGGTCTTATGCAGTAGGACCCACCCCCTCCCTTGACTGCTGATTGACTGGATTTTACATAAGTGAGACATAAACTTGTGTACACACTTGAACCTCCCAGAGTCCAGGGTTTATCTGTCGCTGTAGCTAGTGCTTCCTTGGCCATTGCAAATTCTGAGTCTTGGCATTTCAGAATTTATTTTAGAACCTAGAGGTAGGTGAGGATTCTAGATAGCAGTGTCCATTAGCTTTCCAGAATTGATACTTGCTTTCAGGGAAATGAAGCTTCTGGTGGTCTGGCCTTTGTGCCTAAAAATTAGGTCATTGACTGATAAAATACAGTATTTTTAAGCAACTTTATTTGTGCTCTTGACTTGGTGGAGTCTTCTTGGCACCAAATGTGGTTCTGCTTATAGTCCTCTCTCTCCTATTGCCTGTAGCCCCAGCTGAGCATGCATGTGTGGTGTGGTGGTTAAGAAAGGGGCCTTGGAGCTGGCCTGCCTGGGTTTGAGTCCCAGTTCTGCCTCTTTAATGGTGGTGAGATGCTGAGGGAGTCACTTCTCTCTGAGTCTCAGTTTCTATATCAACAAAGTTGGGATTAGAGTAGTGCCTACCCTTAAGGAAGTTGTGAAGATTCAACTCCCCTACAGGCGTAAAGTGTGCAGAAGATGCTGGGCACATAGTAAGCATCAGGTCAATGTTAGTCCTCTCCAAAGCCCGTCCCTCCCGACTCCCTCCACCGCCGCCACAGCGATCCAGGCTACCGTCACCTTTCGCCTTGATTCTCACTGCAGCCCCCTGCCCAGGCTCCCTGCTCCTTGTTGCCGTCGTTCAGTTGCTCAGCGATGTCTGACTCTTTACAACTGCATGGGCTGCAGCAAGCCAGGCTTCCCTGGCCTTCACCATCTCCTGGAGTTGGCTCAAACTTACATCCATTGAGTCAGTGATGCTATCCAACCATCTCATCCTCTGTCGCCCCCTTCTCCTCCCGCCTTCAGTCTTGCCCAGCATCAGGGTCTTTTCCAATAAGTCAGCTCTTCGTATCAGGTGGCCAAAGTGTTGTAGCTTCAGCTTCAGCATCAGGCCTTCCAATGAATATTCAGGGTTGATCTCTTTGCAGTCCAAGGGACTCTCAAGAGTCTTCTCCAACACCACAGTTCAAAAGCATCAGTTCTTTAGCGCTCAGCTTTCTTTATGGTCCAATTCTCACATCTATACATGACTACTGGAAAAAGCATAGCTTTGACAAGACGGACCTTTGTTGATAAAGTAATGTCTCTGCTTTTTAAAATGCTATCTAGGTTCGTCATAGCTTTTCTTCCAAGGATCAAGTGTCTTTTAATTTCATGGCTGCAGTCACCATCTGCAGGGATTTTGGAACCCAAGAAAGTAAAGGCTATCACTGTTTCCACTGTTTCCCCATCTATTTTCCATGAAGTGATGGGATCAGTTGCCATGATCTTAGTTTTTTGAATACTGAGTTTTAGGCCAGCTTTTTCACTCTCCTCTTTCACTTTCATCAAGAGGCTCTTTAGTTCCTCTTCTCTTTCTGCCATAAAAGTAGTGTCATCTGCATATCTGAGGTTATTGATATTTCTCCCAGCAATCTTGATTCCAGCTTGTGCTTCATCTAGTCCAGCATTTCACATTTTCTACTCTGTATATAAGTTAAATAAGCAGGGTGACAATATACAGCCTTGACATATTCCTTTCCCAATTTGGAACCAGTCCGTTGTTCCGTGTCTGGTTCTAACTGTTGCTTCTTGAGCTGCATACAGATTTCTCAGGAATCTCTGTCTAAATAATAAGGGAATATAAGTGAAGGGTGTGTTAGTCACTCAGTCGTCTCCAACTCTGTACGACTCCTTGAACTATAGCCCACTAGGCTCCTTTGTCCATGAGATTCTCCAGCAAGAATATTGGAGTGGGTTGTCATTCCCTTCTCCAAGGGATCTTCCCGACCCAGGGATCACTTCCCTGGTTACTCAGATGGTAAACAATCTGCCTGCAATGCAAGAGACTTGGGTTTGATCCCTGGGTCAGGAAAAACCCCTGGAGAAGGGAATGGCAACCCACTCCAGTATTCTTGCCTGGTGAATCCCATGGACAGAGAGGCCTGGTGTGCTACAGTTGATAGGGTCACAAAGAGTCAGACATGATTGAACGATTAATGCTTTAACCTTACTAGTTTTTAACCTAACATCTTTGTTCTGTTCTAGGATTGCATCCAGGAAACCACATAATGTTTAGTCTTTCTGTCTCCTTAGGCTTTCTTGGCCATGACAGTTTTGCCCCCTTTCCTTGTTTTTGATGATTGACAGCTTTGAGGAATACTGGTCAGATGCTGTGTAGAATGTCCTTCAGCTGGGATTTGTCTGATGTTCTCATGATTAGACTGGAGGAATGTGTTTGGAAGGAGGGCTCCCTTTTCATCACATCATCTCAGGTTGACATGCTGTCAACATGGCTCATCTATGTTGATGCTGGCCTTGATCACCCGGTTGAGTTCAGATTGTCAGTCTTCTCCACTGTGAAGTGCTGCCCTCTTTGGAAGGAAGTTCCTGTGTGCAGCCCACTCTGACAGAGTTGAGAGCCAGCTTCATCTTGAGGGCAGAGTAGCTACATAAATTATTTGGAATTTTTCTGCAGGAGAAATCTATTTTTCTACACTTCTTAATTTATTTATATCAGATGGATGGATGGATATTTATTTTTTACATTGGGTTATAATCCAACACTAATTTATTTATTTTGTTTGCTCAAACTGAAAAGTTTTGGGCCATGGGGGACTCTTTCAGTTGACTCTTCTTGTTTCCTTTGACATTTCCCCATCATTGTGAGCTTTTGCCATTGATGTTGTTATTGCTGTTATTGTTTCACCGAAGCTCTTTGAAGAAATGAACTTTGTATCCTTGATGTTAGAAACCAAGATCTGATGCTAGATGTGTTCATTACTAGTGAGGTATCATTGCTTCTAGGCCCTCTCAGCTGACAGAGAGAGGGAATATGTGTATGCATCTGAACTCATGTGTATGCACATATCTATAAATATTTGTGTATGTATCATCTATATCTGTGTTCAGCTAAATGAGAGTTCATATTGAAGTCTCCAACTATAGTCTCGTACCACATGGATCATTCTAGCCTCCTCGCTTTACTTATCTGGAACCTTCCACTCCAACAGTGAGACACTTGGTTCCCACCATCTATCATCCATTGACTGAATTGTTCAATTCCAGGATGTAGAGTGATATCAGAATTGTTAACTTGTATTCCATGGGAAACAATGTTTCAGCTAGAGTACAGTAATCATGTGCAGTTGTTTTTGCCTTTGGCCTTATAGATTCCACTCATCTGGAAAGTTACTTAGATAAGCACATGAAGGAAATGCACATCAGAGGAAGCATGTGAGGTGCGAGTGGTGGCCAAGGAAGCTATCACACTAAGAAGGTGACTTTGGAGTGAAAACCTGAAATGAGTTTGGTGTCTCCACCTATCGTTAGGTGGCTCCCTGGTACCTGTTGTGTTGCATTGTGCTTCTTAACATGTGTTTCCTTTCTCAGGGCCTAGCGGATTTTATTATGGAAGTTTGAGGGAGAGGAAACATATTCATTGATAGCTTCAAGTGACATGTTAGACACATAGGCACATGCTTATGGCACCTGTCCCCCAGAGCTGCACTGACTCAGGCTCCCAGGATAACACGATGAAGGCAGTGAGATCAGTGTAGACTGTTTCTGGCTGGTAAGGTCATAAAACCTCATGTTGTCCTTGAGCATCTTGGAGACTGGCAGGGCAGTGTCTTAAATCCTGCCCATCAGTTTATATCAGCATTCTCCTCTGCACCTTGGGAGGTCTTCCCTGTCCCCTCCTGATTTAGTCTTCCCTATCACCATGGCAACTCTCATCCCTTAACAAGCAGTGGCAGTCTTATCAAACAGTCTAATCAAGGAAGGAAGTGTATACCTTTGACTCCACCTTTCCAATTTGATTATTTTGTCTCAACGCGCTCTTGATGAGTGGTCGGGGGGCTTCGTGTTCCCCTGGTCAGTTGATAGAGGCACATTCAACTTCTCTCTTTTCCAAAGCCCTGCAGCAACACATCACAGCTAAGTGTAACTTAGGCTTACATAACCCCTACCCAGCAAAAGGGAAAGGTGACAGATCCTGGCTCCAGGAGTCTAGCTCTATTTCAGTCATAACAAGAATTCATCACTGTCCACAGATAATTGCAGAAAGCAGGAAGGCTGTCAAGGCCCTTGGTAGGTGGAGGAATAAATGCCAGAGGAGTTATTGTAAACCAAGGCAAGGTTTGGAATCATCCACTCTGAGTGACGAGGATTGCTCTTGCTAGTTCTGGTTGTTTAAGCTTCCCAGACACATTGTGTTACTCTGCTTCTCTCAACAATCCTCAGAGTGTCTTTTTTTGGCCCCATTTTACAGAGGAGAAAGCTGAGTTTCCAAATGGCAAATAAGTACTGTGTTAACACGAGGTGGCCCACGAGGTAGCCAAGTTCCCAGCTTTTTATCCCTGAAGTGTCCTTCAGCTGCCTAGGTGACCAGTGCAGTGGGAGATGGGAGAAAGGCAGCCGGAACACAGAGTCATCCGTCCTCACAGGCCTCGATGGATGAGAGAGAAATGACCAGAGATATGATTGATTCCTCTCCCATTGCTCCCAACCCCCCACTGATATTAGAATTTACCTGAACTTGGGCCAAAAGAACAGGAGAATGGAATGACTGTCTTTTCTCTGCTGTGGTCTTCCTCCAACATAAACTAGGTGAAGACCTCGACATGGCGAATTATTTGTACAACCTCAAAGGAGCGAGTTCGTTCTATTTTGGAGTATGCAGAAGTGTAAAGATTTTCTTTAATTAGATAGTGCCGGATAGATTTAATTAAAGCTTCAAACCTGCAATTTTCTTTGTTTGATTGATCAGTTGGTGCTGATTGCCTGGAGTAATTATGAAGGGGGAAGTAGAATTTTCAGTCTGGTGGCGATAAGGAGCAGACTGAGTCGACCCCTGGATACTTGGTTGTCAAAGTGGATTGTGAAAAGGTTTAAATTGCACAAATGTTTGCTAGCTGGTTGGCTGAAAAATAAGGTCTCTCAATTACACTTTTGTCTAAATCGTGCTCCTGGCTGATGTGGTTCTGTAGAAAAGTTCCCTTTCCCCTCCTTTCTAAAAATGTAATCACACCCCCAAGATCAGGCGATATTCTGTTTTGTGAAATAATTGAAGCAAATGATTGGGAGTGGCTCATAATGGCCTTATGAGATTGTAGGAACCCATGGAGGGTCAGGAGAGAACGACAGCCTCTCAGTGTGAATTTAGGGAACTCAGAAGGGGTTTTGAAGTCAGTCCTTGGGTTTGAATCTAGCCTGTGATTTTTGCTAAGCACCTTTTTTTTCCCCCCTCATCTGTAAGATGGGACAGTTGTTGGTTACAGATGAGCCAATGAATGCACATCTAGTGCCCGGCTGCAATGGGTTTGCACCGAATGTCAGTTCCTTTCTCTTCCTGTGCTCTGTCACCTCTTTGAGGTGCACCGTGGACACTCCATGAACTCAGAAGACCAGAACCATCTTGCTCCCCACTGCAAAATAATCCCTGCTGAACTTTTTGTATATGAGTGGTCTCAACAAATATTTGTTCAGTGGACAAATAAATGAATGAATACCCTATGCATTTAGGTGCCCCCCCCCCTTGCCAAATAGGTAACACTGGGACAGAGGAGCAGAGAGGGCTCCATTCATGAAACCTTGAAGGGACTTGGTCCCCACTGGACACAGTATGAAGCGTGAGGTTGGGGCTGCCATTGGAATCATCAGTGGGAGAAGCTGTCCTTTCTTCTTCTTCTTCTTTTAATTAATTTATTTTTTATTGGAGGATAATTGCTTTACAGAATTTTGCTGTTTCCTGTCAAACCTCAACATGAATCAGCCATAGGTATACATATATCCCCTCCCTTCTGAAACTCCCTCCCATCTCTCTCCCCATCCTGCCCCTCTAGGTCGATACAACACCCCCGTTTGAGTGAGTCCTCCTTTCTTTTGAACTGGCCAAACCAGGCTGGGAGACTGAGTTTACTTCTCCATTACACACTGGAAGGGGATGCTAAGGATTATCTGTTGTCATCTGTTACAGCATTAAAAAATATTGGTGTTAAAAAAGCAAGGCAGGCTATAGAATTGCCTGTACATTATAAATACCACTATTTAAGAAGATATACACAGGTAAAAGCGATTGGAGGAAAACATAACAGCATGCTAATAATACAGGTATTAGGATGACTCGCTTATAGATTACTTTTAATCTTTAAATTTTTTAGCAATATAGTGGTGTTATTTTTATAATAAGAATGCATTTTCATTTAATACAAAGTTCAGCGTAGAAGAAAAGGAAACGCTTAATTCTATTACTATGCACCTGTACCCGCAGAGGGATATCGACAAACCAGAGTGGGTTCAAAGGGGAATGACCAGGATGAAGAGGGATGTGTTCATGTTGCAGGATGGAAGCTGAAGGACTCAGGGGTGTTTACTTGGAGGAAGGAGACCCTTTGGGGAAATGATGGCATTTGTCAAAGGCCTGAGGAAAGGACTCAACAGCGGACATGAGGTGATGGCACTCAGGTGGTGACATGGAAGGGACTCCCAGCTCCAAGAAGCACTGAGCTTCTGGCTTCTAGAAGAATCCATGTAGAATTTGGTGCTTCTAGCGCTGCGCCTCTCAGAGCCACAGTTGCCGCCACACCTGTACTGAGGGGGCTGTTGCTCTGCATGTGGATCAGTGATGCTTCAGGTGGGGATGTGCCTTCCCCAACCCTGACCCTTGAATGGCGGGGAGTGGTACTGCATCTGATGTTCTAGAAAAGAGCTGGAGGGGAGGTATACATGCAATTTAAAAAGCATCTTCTGAATAACCATTCCTTTGATTTATTTGTATTCACTTTGTTTTGAAATTTTAAACCACATGAAAAAGGAAGCCATCATTTTATGTGGATCACCAGGGGCCCCAGGGTTTCAGAAGGTTGACATACTGTGGTGTAGATGGGTGCTTCACAGACTTTAATGTGCATGCAAGTCACTTGGGGTTTTGAGGAAAGTGCCGATTCAGATTCTGCAGGTCTGGGGACGGGGGAGCGGTGGGGAGGGCGGCAAGACTCTGCATCTCCCAGTGAGGATCCAGGTGATAAACCAGTACTGGTGGCTCGTGGTCTGTTCAGGAGGGTCTCTGAACCCTTCCTAGCAACTCCAGGGGCCCTGGCTCCCTAGAAGAGCAGAATAGTGGTTGCTTATGTATGAGTCCTTGGTCCATCCATTATAGAGTCTGTTAAATGGAGAGGAACCAAATAAGAATGAAGACCCAGGCGTGAATGAATCCGGGCAGGACATAAGGAATGTGTTCTAGTAGCAATAGAACTAGGCATTCATTGCTTGGATTTACATCTTCGGCACATGTTTATGTCTGTGCCCATGGCTGCTGATCATTTGCAAATAATGCTCTGTTGTCTTAATCCTGCTTTTATGGCTAATGATGTGTGTTTCATTCTGATCCAGTGTAGAATTTGAGTAAACATATATTTCTCAATATCTTCCCCTCTAATCGCTACCCGGGGCTGTGAGTCATTGAAAGAAATTGTGTGTGAGGGAACGAGATGGTTTCTGGAGACATCCCCTCATGCCAGCCTCCTCTGGCTGCCCACCAGGACCCCATGGGGGCGAGCCTGCTCATCGTCCAGAGTGCCTGTGCTGCTGGCAGACACAGTCAGTGTGGCTTCCTCCATGAATCCATCCGGGCTCGATGGGCCTGCCAATAGCATCGATCTCTGGTCCCTCAGAGCAGAGTCGTTTCACTCTGTTTCCAGGAATTTGTGATGTTTCTAATTTGATTATTTAGTGTCATTATCTGCTGTCCTCATGCCTGCTCAGCTGCAGACAGTGCTGGTACCCACACCCCAACCCATCCTGCCCAGTCTGACTGTGGAGAGGCCTCCATCCTTCCTGGCAGGTGACTTAAGGCTGAGCATCCTGGACACTCTGGTAACTGCTGGGCTGTGGTACCTCAAGCCCCCTGGCTGGTCCCTACCTGCTGAGCCTCAGTGTGCCCTGAGCCCTGGCTCCATAAGCCAGGGGCTGGACTCCACTTGACACTTGCTAGCTCACTTCTCCCAGAGGCTGGATTCTGGTCCTGACTCCTGATTCCATATAGTACAGGGTCCCCAGGGCCCTGCCAGCACCCAGGCCTCCAGCCACCAGCAGCCCTTCCCTCCTCCTCCCCCCAGGCTGGTTGCTGAACCTCAAGCTTTGATTCCATCCCCCCATTTCCATCCTCTGCCCCTCCTCAATGCCAATTTAGGGGGTATTTTTTGATGCCAACAAACAGGGAATGCAGAGGGATAAGCAATTCCAAGGTAGAGAGTGGGATGCAGGAGGAAACAGGTGAGGAAGAGGGTGAGAAATCAAAAGCAGGCATAGCAAAAACCAACAAAGCCAAAAACTGGTTCTTTGAGAAGATAAATTGACAAACCATTAGCCAGACTCATCAAGAAACAAAGGGAGAAAATCAAGTCAACAAAATTAGAACTGAAAATGGAGAGATCATAATAGACAACACAGAAATACAAAGGATCATAAGAGACTACTATCAGCAACTATATGTCAGTAAAATGGACAACTTGGAAGAAATGGACAAATTCTTAGAAAAATACAACTTTCCAAAACTGAACCAGGAAGAAATAAAAGATCTTAACAGACCCATCACAAGCACGGAAATTGAAACTGTAATCAGAAATCTTCCAGCAAACAAAAGCCCAGGACCAGACGGCTTCACAGCTGAATTCTACCAAAAATTAAGAGAAGAGCTAACACATATCCTACTCAAACTCTTCCAGAAAATTGTGAGGAAGGTAAACTTCCAAACTCATTCTATGAGGCCACCATCACCCTAATACCAAAACCAGACAAAGATGCCACCAAAAAAGAAAACTACAGGCAAATATCACTGATGAACATAGATGCAAAAATCCTTAACAAAATTCTAGCAAACAGAATCCAACAACATATTAAAAAGATCATACATCATGACCAAGCGGGCTTTATCCCAGGGATGCAAGGATTCTTCAATATCCACAAATCAATCAACGTAATACACCACATTAACAAATTGAAAGATAAAAACCATATGATTATCTCAATAGATGCAGAGAAAGCCTTTGACAAAATTCAACATCCATTTATGATAAAAACTCTGCAGAAAGCAGGAATAGAAGGAACATACCTCAACATAATAAAAGCTACCTATGACGAACTCACAGAAAACATTATCCTCAATGGTGAAAAATTGAAAGCATTTCCCCTAAAGTCAGGAACAAGACAAGGGTGCCCACTCTCACCACTGCTATTCAACATAGTTTTGAAAGTTTTGGCCACAGCAATCAGAGCAGAAAAAGAAGTAAAAGGAAGCCAGATTGGAAAAGAAGTAAAACTCTCACTCTTTGCAGATGACATGATCCTCTGCATAGAAAACCCTAAAGACTCCACCAGAAAATTAACTAGAGCTAATCAATGAATATAGTAAAGTTGCAGGATGTAAAATTAACACACAGAAATCCTTTGCATTCCTATACATTAACAATGAGAAAACAGAAAGAGAAATTAAGGAAACAAGCCCATTCACCATTGCAACAAAAAGAATAAAATACTTAGGAATATATCTACCTAAAGAAACAAAAGACCTATATATAGAAAACTATAAAACACTGAGGAAAGATATCAAAGACGACACAAATAGATGGTGAAATATACCATGTTCTTGAGTTGGAAGAATCAATACAGTGAAAATGAGTATATGACCCAAAGCAATCTATAGATTCAATGCAATCCCTATCAAGCTACCAACAGTATTTTCCACAGAACTAGAACAAATAATTTCACAATTTGTATGGAAATACAAAAAACTTCGAATAGCTAAAGCAACCTTGAGAAAGAAGAATGGAACTGGAGGGATCAACCTGCCTGACTTCAGACTATACTACAAAGCTACAGTCATCAAGACAGTATGGTTCTGGCACCAAGACAGAAATATAGATCAATGGAACAAAATAGAAAGCCCAGAGATAAATGCATGCACCTATGGATGCCTTATCTTTGACAAAGGAGGCAAGAATATACAATGGAGAAAAGACAACCTCTTGAACAAGTGGTGCTGGGAAAACTGGTCAACCACTTGTAAAAAGAATGAAACTAGAACACTTTCTAACACCATACACAAAAATAAACTCAAAATGGATTAAAGATCTAAACATAAGACCAGAAACTATAAAATTCCTAGAGGAAAACATAGGCAAAACACTCTCTGACATAAATCACAGCAGGATCCTCTATGACCCACCTCCCAGAGTATTGGAAACAAAAGCAAAAATAAACAAATGGGACCTAATGAAACTTAAAAGCTTTTGTACAACAAAGGAAACTATAAGCAAGGTGGAAAGACAGCCTTCAGAATGGGAGAAAATAATAGCAAATGAAGCAACTGACAAAGAATTAATCTCAAAAATATACAACAACTCCTGAAGCTCAATTCCAGAAAAATAAATGACCCAATCAAAAAATGGGCCAAAGAACTAAACAGACATTTCTCCAAAGAAGACATACTGATGGCTAACAAACACATGAAAAGATGCTCAACATCACTCATCATCGGAGAAATGCAAATCAAAACCACAATGAGGTACCATTACATGCCAGTCAGAATGGCTGCTATCCAAAAGTCTACAAGCAATAAATGCTGGAGAGGGTGTGGAGAAAAGGGAACCCTCTTACACTGTTGGTGGGAATGCAAACTAGTACAGCCGCTATGGAGAAAAGTGTGGAGATTTCTTAAAAAACTGGAATTAGAACTGCCATATGACCCAGCAATCCCATTGCTGGGCATACACACCGAGGAAACCAGAACTGAAAGAGGCATGTGCACCCCAATGTTCATTGCAGCACTGTTTATAATAGCCAGGACATGGAAGCAACCTAGATGCCCATCAGCAGACGCATGGATAAGGAAGCTATGGTACATACACACAATGAAATATTACTCAGCCATTAAAAAGAATTCATTTGAATCAGTTCTAATGAGGTGGATGAAACTGGAGCCTATTATATAGAGTGAAGTAAGCCAGAAAGAAAAACACCCATATAGTATACTAATGCATATATATGGAATTTAGAAAGATGGTAATGATAACCCTATATGCGAGACACCAAAAGAGACCCTGTGGACCCTGTGGGAGAGGGTGAGGGAGGGATGATTTGGGAGAATGGCATTGAAATGTGTATATTATCATATGTGAAATTAATCGCCAGTCCAAATTTGATGCATGAGACAGGGTGCTCAGGGCTGGTGCACTGGGATGACTCAGAGGGATGGGATGGGGAGGAAGATGGGAGGGTGGTTCAGGATGGGGAACACATGCACACCCGTGGTGGATTCATGTCAACGTATGGCAAAACCACTATAGTATTGTAAAGTAATTAGCTTTCAATTCAAATAAATAAATTTATATTAAAAAAAAACAAAAGCAGGCATTGGGACAGTGCTTCCTGATAATAAAAAATAGCAATAAAATTATATACGCATAATTTTGTATCAACCACACACACATATCACAGACATAATGTACTTGGCATTCTTCCAAGTTTGACATACAGCATGTCATTTGGTGCTCTCAACAGCCCCTTGAGGGAGGAATTATTATTACTCTCCTGTATTATGGATGGAGACTGGAATGGGCAGTAGTGGAGTAGGTCATGTAGCTCGTAAGTGGCAGAGCCAGGATTTGGACCCAGGTGATCAGCTTCAGAGCTCAGAGTCTTCACTGCTATGCAGTCAGTTCAGTCTGTTCAGTTGCTCATGTCTGACTCTTTGCGACCCCGTATACTACAGCATGCCAGGCTTCCCTGTCCTTCACCAACTCCCGGAGTTCATGTCCATTGAGTTGGTGATGCCATCCAACCATCTCATCCTCTGTCGTCCCCTTCTCCTCCTGCCTTCAATCTTGCCCAGCATCAGGGTCTTTTCATATGAGTCAGCTCTTTGCATCAGGTGGCCAAAGTATTGGAGTTTCAGCTTTAGCATCAGTCCTTCCAATGAATACTCAGGAATGATTTCTTTTAGGATGGACTCCTTGGATCTCCTTGCAGTCCAAGGGACTCTCAAGAGTCGTCTCCAATAATACACTTCAAAAGCACCAATTCTTTGGCTCTTAGCTTTCTTTATAGTCCAACTATCACATCCATACATGACTATTGGAAAAACCGTAGCTTTGACTAGATGGACCTTTGTTGGCAAAATAATGTCTCTGTTTTTTAATGTGCTGTCTAGGTTGGTCATAACTTTTCTTCCAAGGAGCAAGCATTTTTTAATTTCATGGCTATAGTCTACATCTGCAGTCATTGTGGAGCCCCCAAAAATAAAGTCAGCCATTGTTTCCACTGTTTCCCCATCTATTTGTCATGAAGTGATGGGACCAGATGTCATGATCTTAGTTTTCTGAGTGTTGAGTTTTAAGCCAACTTTTTCACTCTCCTCCTTCACTTTCAGCAAGAGGCTCCCTAGTTCTTCTTCACTTTCTGCCGTAAGGGTGGTGTCATCTGCATATCTCAGGTTATTGATATTTCTCTGGGCAATCTTGATTCCAGATTGTGCTTCATCCAGCCCAATGTTTCTCATGATGTACTCTGCATATAAGTTAAATAAGCAGGGTGACAATATACAGCCTTAACTTACTCCTTTCCCTATTTGGAACCAGTCTTGTTGTTCCATGTCCAGTTCTAACTGTTGCTTCCTGACTTGTACACAGATTTCTCAAAAGGCAGGTCAGGTGGTTTGTTATTCCCATCTCTTTTTTTTTTTATTATTATTCCCATCTCTTTAAGAATTTCCCACAGTTTGTTGTGATCCACAAAGTCAAAGGCTTTGGCATAATCAGTAAAACAAAAGTAGATGTTTTTCTGGAACTCTCTTGCTTTTTCAATAATCCAGTAGATGTTTTTGCAATTTGATCTCTGGTTCCTCTGCCTTTTCTAAATTCAGCTTGAACATCTGGAAGTTCATGGTTCACGTACTGTTGAAGCCTGGCTTGGAGAATTTTAAGCATTATTTTGCTAGCGTGTGAGATGAGTGCAATTGTGTAGTAGTTTGAGCATTCTTTGACATTGCCTTTCTTTGGGAT
Source organism: Cervus canadensis (assembly GCF_019320065.1). Classification (NCBI taxonomy): domain Eukaryota; kingdom Metazoa; phylum Chordata; class Mammalia; order Artiodactyla; family Cervidae; genus Cervus; species Cervus canadensis. The sequence continues at coordinate 106,202,305 of NC_057387.1, forward strand.
TGGAATGAAAACTGGTCTTTTACAGTCCTGTGTCCACTGCTGAGTTTTCCAAATTTGCTGGCATATTGAGTGCAGCACTTTCACAGCATCATCTTTTAGGATTTGAAGTAGCTCAGCTGGAATTCCATCACCTCCACTAGCTTTGTTCATAGTCATGCTTCCTTAGGCCCACTTGACTTTGCATTCCAGGATTTCTGGCTCTAGGTGATTGATCATACCACTGTGATTATCTGGGTTGTGAAGATCTTTTTTGTACAGTTCTTCTGTGTATTCTTGCCACCTCTTTTTAATATCTTCTGCTTCTGTTAGTTCTGTACCATTTCTGTCCTTTATTGTGCCCATCTTTGGTATCTCTAATTTTCTTGAAGAGATCTCTCGTCTTTCCTATTCTATTATTTTCCTCTATTTCTTTGCATTGGTCACTGAGGAAGGCTTTCTTATATCTCCTTGCTATTCTTTGGATCTCTGCATTCAAATGGGTATATCTTTCCTTTTCTCCTTTGCCTTTTGCATCTCTTCTTGTCACAGCTCTTTCTAAGCCTTTCTCAGACAACCATTTTGCCTTTTTGCGTTTCTTTTTCTTGGGTATGGTCTTGATCACTGCCTCCTGTACAGTGTCAGGAACCTCTGTTCATAGTTCATCAGGCACTCTGTCTATCAGATCTAGTCCCTTAAATCTATTTCTCACTTCCACTGTATAGTCATAAGGAATTTGATTTAGGTCATACGTGAATGATCTAGTGGTTTCCCCTGTTTTCTTCAATTTAAGTCTGAATTTGACAATAAGGAGTTCATGATCTGAGCCACAGTCAGCTCCTGGACTTGATTTTGTTGACTGTAGAGAGCTTCTCCATCTTTGGCTGCAAAGAATATAATCAGTCTGATTTTGGTATTGATCACCTGGTGATGTCCATGTGTAGAGTCTTCTTTTGTGTCATTGGAAGAGTGTGTTTGACCAGTGTGTTATGACCAGTGTGTTCTCTTGGCAAAACTCTATTAGCCTTTGCCCTGCTTCATTCTGAACTCCAAGGTCAAATTTGTCTGTTACTCCAGGTGTTTCTTAACTTCCTACTTTTGAGTTCCAGTCCCCTAAAATGAAAAGGACGTCTTTTTTGGGTGTTAATTCTAGAGGGTCTTGTAGGTCTTCATAGAACCATTCAACTTCAGCTTCTTCAGCATTAGTTATCATGGCATAGACTTGGATTACTGTGATATTGAATGGTTTGCCTTGGAAACGAATAGAGATCATCTGTCGTTTTTGAGATTGCTTCCAAGTATTTCATTTCAGACTCTTTTGTTGACTATGATGGCTACTTCATTTGTTTTCTAAGGGATTCTTTCCCACAATAGTAGATATAATGGTCATCTGAGTTAAATTTAACCATTCCAGTCCATTTTAGTTTGCTGATTCCTAAAATGTTGACATTCACTCTTGCCATCTCCTGTTTGACCACTTCCAATTTGCCTTGATTCATGGACCTAACATTTCAGGTTCCTATGCAATATTGCTCTTTACAGCATTGGACTTTGCTTCCATTACCAGTCATATACACAACTGGGTGTTGTTTTTGCTTTGGTTCCATCTCTCATGTAGCAGTGCCTGCAGGGGACCTTTTGAAGGAGGTCACCATTATCTTCATTACTTCCTCCCTAGGTAAATAACAGGGAGGGAATAAAGCCCCACCCATCAACAGAAAATTGGATTAAAGACTTACTGAGCTGGCCCTGCCCATCAGGACAAGATCCAGTTTCCCCCTCAGTCAGTCTCTCCCATCAGGAAGCTTCCATAAGACTCTTATCCTTCTCCATCAGAGGGCAGACAGATTGAAAACCATTATCACTCATGGATTGGAAGAATCAATATTGTCAAAATGGCTATACTACCCAAAGCAATCTATAGATTCAATGCAATCCCTATCAAGCTACCAACGGTATTTTTCACAGAACTAGAACAAATAATTTCACAATTTGTATGGAAATACAAAAACCCTCGAAGAGCCAAAGTAATCTTGAGAAAGAAGAATGGAACTGGAGGAATCAACCTGCCTGACTTCAGACTATACTACAAAGCCACAGTCATCAAGACAATATGGTACTGGCACAAAGACAGAAATATAGATCAATGGAACAGAATAGAAAGCCCAGAGATAAATCCACGGACCTATGGACACCTTATCTTTGACAAAGGAGGCAAGGATATACAATGGAAAAAAGACAACCTCTTTAACAAGTGGTGCTGGGAAACTGGTCAACCACTTGTAAAAGAATGAAACTAGAACACTTTCTAACACCATACACAAAAATAAACTCAAAATGGATTAAAGATCTAAAGATGTAAGACCAGAAACTATAAAACTCCTAGAGGAGAACATATGCAAAACACTCTCCAACATAAATCACAGCAGGATCCTCTATGACCCACCTCCCAGAAAATTGGAAATAAAAGCAAAAATAAACAAATGGGACCTAGTTAAACATAAAAGCTTTTGCAAAACAAAGGAAACTATAAGCAAGGCAAAAAGACAGCCCTCAGATTGGGAGAAAATAATAGCAAATGGAGCAACAGACAAAGGATTAATCTCAAAAATATACAAGTAACTCCTGCAGCTCAATTCCAGAAAAATAAATGACCCAATCAAAAAATGGGCCAAAGAACTAAACAGACATTTCTCCAAAGAAGACATACTGATGGCTAACAAACACATGAAAAGATGCTCAACATCACTCATTATCAGAGAAATGCAAATCAAAACCACAATGAGGTACCATTACATGCCAGTCAGGATGGCTGCTATCCAAAAGTCTACAAGCAATAAATGCTGGAGAGGGTGTGGAGAAAAGGGAACCCTCTTACACTGTTGGTGGGAATGCAAACTAGTACAGCCGCTATGGAGAACAGTGTGGAGATTTCTTAAAAAACTGGAATTAGAACTGCCATATGACCCAGCAATCCCATTGCTGGGCATACACACTGAGGAAACCAGATCTGAAAGAGGCATGTGCACCCCAATGTTCATTGCAGCACTGTTTATAATAGCCAGGACATGGAAGCAACCTAGATGCCCATCAGCAGATGAATGGATAAGGAAGCTGTGGTACATATACACCATGGAATATTCCTCAGCCATTAAAAAGAATTCATTTGAATCAGTTCTAATGAGGTGGATGAAACTGGAGCCTATTGTACAGAGTGAAGTAAGCCAGAAAGATAAAGAACATTACAGCATACTAACACATATATATGGAATTTAGAAAGATGGTAATGATAACCCTATACGCAAAACAGAAAAAGAGACACAGATGCACAGAACAGACTTTTGGACTCTGTGGGAGAAGGCGAGGATGGGACGTTTTGAGAGAACAGCATCAAAATGTATATTATCTATAGTGAAACAGATCACCAGCCCAGGCTGGATGCATGAGACAAGTGCTTGGGCCTGGTGCACTGGGAAGACCCAGAGGAATCGGGTAGAGAGGGAGGTGGGAGGAGGGATCGGGATGGGGAATACATGTAACTCCATGGCTGATTCCTGTCAATGTATGACAAAAACCACTACAACATTGTAAGGTAATTAGCCTCCAACTAATAAAAATAAATGGAAAAAAAAAAGAAAACCACAGTCACAGAAAACTAACCAATCTGATCGCACGACCACAGCCTTGTCTAACTCAGTGAAACTATGAGCCATGCTGTGTAGGACCACCCAAGATGGACTGGTGATAGTGGAGAGTTCTGACAAAATGTGGTCCACTGGAGAAGGGAATGGAAACCACTTCAGTATTCTTGCCTTGAGAACCTCATGAACAGTATGAGAAGGCAAAAAGATAGGACACTGAAAGATGAGCTCCCCAGGTCGGTAAGTGCCCAATATGCTACTGGAGATCAGTGGAGGAATAACTCCAGATAGAATGAAGAGATGGAGCCAAAGCTGCTATGCAATACTATGCGATATTCTCCCAAGTCCCTAGTTTGGCAGGATGGGGATTATGGACTACTCTGAACTCTTGATGATGGTTATGAACTCCACTCTCCTGCTGGATGCACACACGATCATTTTACAATGTGCATTTAATTTCATGGATGGACACATAAACCCCTTGGGCCCCATCTTTGAGCCCTGGGTTCACAACTCTTGCTTTAAGAAGCTGTGCCCATGAATAGCAATAGTAACAGAAATGGATACTTTGTGAGCATTTACTATGTTTTGGGCACAGTGCTAAGGATTTCTGGGAATTCTCTCCTTTACTCTCCATAGTAATTCCAGAAGGAATTATCACCCCCATTATGCAGGAAACAAAACAGATTTAGAGAGATAAAGTTACCACCCCAAGCTCTAGCAGCTGGTAAGGCCCAGAGATGGACTTAAATTCAGGTCTGTTGACTGGGGCCATGTGCCCTGCAGGCACCTTGTAGGGTACTGGGCCATGCTCTTGTACCCCAGCTGACCTAGACCCGCAGGAGAGAAATGGAGGTTTGGAGGGATGGTCTCTAATGTGTGACCTTTGAATATTTTGACCCCAGCCCAGGCCTGATGGGCCCTGTGGGTTCTGCACATATCCTGCAGAATTCCCTCCATCCTTGAGAGCAGGAATATGGTAGGAGGAAAAGATGGCAAAAGTTGGGAGACCCCAAGACTGAACTGGGCATGGGATAGAGGAGGAAGGAAATCGAGGAAATCGAGAGGATGCTGTCAGAGGACAGAACATCATGAAGGAGGAATGTTGGAGGCCGTGGGCAAGGGAAGGGTTTTGTGTGCTCGCAGGGCGGGGCTGGGGCTTTAGTTTCTGCTGCCGGCTTTCCTTCTCCAGTGACTGTCAGTTGTAGAGTCAGAGAAGGGTCTTGAAAACCAGCAAAAGCAAGCATGGGGCTGCGGACCATCAAGCAGGACAGGCCACAGCGGGGCCAGGTTCAAAGGCAGAAATTTGGAGGTTGCCCTTGGCTGCTGCCCTGCCCTCTGGACGGGTCCTGATTCTCTGTTCTCATGCTCATGGTCATGCTCCCACCACCCCCTCCCTCTGCCCTCTTGTCCACCTTCCCAGTCTTCTGCATCTCCTGTCTTCCACGTGGATAGCTCAGGCCAGCTCAGATGTGTATCCTGAAACATGGCCCCAGCAGGACTTCCTGGAGTGGCCATTTTAAAGCATCCACAGTAAAGTGACATTGACAGAATGTACAGGCCACTCTTTTGTAACCAGGCATGTGTGCCACAGACACCCTTGGTAGATGCCAATGACAGTTATTACTTGGTAATAAAAATAGCTGAAAGTTTTAGGGTGTATTTTTAGGCTGAGTCTAAATGTCAATGCCTGAAAATGCCACTACAGAGTCTCAGAGGGCCTGATGGTTGTTTTCTGGGACAAGTCCTGAGCTGTGGTCAGCTCCTAGGTCCTGGTGAGGTCAGAGGGCGTGCTAGAAGGTGCTCTGGTTGATTTCAGATTCATCAAGGTCAGGAGTTGAAGGTCCTAAGAGCTGCATATTTCCTGGTTGACTCCCCAACTGGAGCTGCGTGCGTGCCTGCTCAGTCACTTCAGTCGTGTCCGACTCTTTGCGACCCTATGGACTGTAGCCCACCAGGCTCCTCTGTCCATGGGATTTCCCAGGCAAGAATACTGGAGTGGATTGCCATGTCCTCCTCCAGGGGATCTTCCTGACCCAGGGATCAAACTCGTGTCTCTTACATCTCCTGCATTGGCAGGCGGGTTCTTTTACCCCTAGCGCTGCCTGGGAAGCCCCTCCACTGGAAGGAAGACCAACAGATTTTCCAGAAGTGGGTCTTGTCTCATCCTGGCCCCTGATCCCTGCTGTAGAAATCCCGCAGCCAGATATGGAGAGGCTGGGAGCAAGTCCCCTCACCCAACTGAGCCAACGATCTCCTATTGGGAAAATGAGGGTAACACTTGGGCTGTGCGTATGGACATCAATCATAGTAACAGGCTGCAAGGCCTCAAAGAGGTCTCTGGGAAGCAGAGCCAGAGTGTCTGTCACTGTGTGTGTGGTGAGTGGCGGCACCCCGTGATCAGTCTCACTCACCTGAATTACACCAATGGCTGCTCTTGACTGAGCACTTGCTGGGTGCCAGGCACCGCTGTAAACACTCCGCTTCTATTAACTCTGTGTCTTAGAACAGCTCTGTGAAGTAGGCGTCCCCACTTTACAGATGAGGACGCTGGGCCCAGGGACATTAAGTGACTTGTAAGGTGTGGTGCTGGACATTGAATTCAGGCAGCGCCTGAGCCCCACTCTTTCCAGAGACTTGGTGCAGAAGCCATGACTAGCGGCCCTTGGTAACCAGACGAGGCCGGGGCCTTGTCTTCGGCTGTGAGAGCCTTGATGAGTGTCTGGACAATGCAAAGATGGGCAGAGATAGAGGCCTTGAAGCCAGGATGAGAAGGTGCACATGAAAAGGACCTGTCTGCAGCCTTTCTCCATGGGGTCACCACTGTCGTTTGGGGCCGGGTAATTCTTCATTGTTGGGGGCTGTCCTCCACGTGTTAGGGTATTTAGCCATCCCTGTCCTGCCGGTAGCACCCTTTTCCCTATTAGATAAGACTATATATTATATATATATATATATATATATATATATCCAAAATATATCCAATTTGACATTGCCAAATTCCTTTGAGGAGGGCAAAATTACCCCTGACTGAGGCCCACCAGTCTAGGAGTCAGAGAGAATAAGTCCTGTTTCTGTCTCAAGGTCTCTTCTATACCTGTGGGTTATGGTCTCCCAGGAAGGCAATGGCACCCCACTCCAGTACTCTGGCCTGGAAAATCCCATGGACGGAGGAGCCTGGTGGGCTACAGTCCATGGGGTCGCAGACTGAGCGACTTCACTTTCACTTTCTATGGTCTCTCATGCAACTGACTGCCTGCAACTGTGGCCAGAAGCCAGCTTTTCTGGTCCCTGGGGATGCAGGTGGGGGCGGGAGGGTGCCTCTGTGGATCTCAGCTTTGAGGCCGAAGTGGATTGAGGGCACGGAGGAGAAGCCTGGTTAAGATGGGGACCAGGCAGTGACTGCCTCCCAAACCTTCACCCCTTCTTCTCCTGTTCTATTAGCCAGATGCATGGCACTTCTGTCACTCCATTTCTGTAAAGAATCAATTGAAATGATCAAAAATGTGGCATCTGATGAGATTAAAATTAGATTCTTACAAAATACAAAGTGGAAGAGAGAGGAAAAAAGTAGAAACAGGGAGCCCCGTGACTTGCACAAACCCTACTTTTGTTGCCTGGGAGCTGAGCAGCGTGGCTTCCCATGAGAAGGAATTCGGAGCCACCCAGGGGCGGGCTCTGTACATTGGGGAGCAGGGGACAGGCTCCACCCTTCCGAGCTCCCTCCAGGCCTCCCTGCCTCCCCTTCTCCAGGGCCTCTCCATCCTCTGCCCTCTCATCCTTCTCCTTCTCCTTCCTTTGATACATAGGCTTTCATTATATAAATATATTCTAATTATAGAAAACTTGGAAAATGCAGATTATTATAAAGGAGAAGTTTTTAAAAATCAGCTGTAACATTGCCACCCCCAAAAGAACCACTGATAACACCCCCATATGCTTAGACATTGAGTTTACCAAAATTAGATCGTACTGTGTATCCTATTTTATAACAGCTTTCTTTTTTCCCCATTTAATTTGTCCTAGACCAATGGGAGGAATCCAGCCTTTCTGGGGTCCCCCTGCCATTCATCCCATAAACCACAAACTCCCTGGCGCTCAGTGTTGTGGGGGCAGACATGAGTGAGGACCAGAGCCCCCCAGCCCCACCTTAACTTCCCAGAGCCCTCCCAGGCTGGGAAGGGACACAGACAGGACCACTGATGGCCCAAGTGTTGCCATAGGTGGTGTCTTATCTTTGAAGACTTCCTGGAGGGACCCAAGCTTGATTGATTGATGGACTGATTATTTGAAGAATCACTAAGATTTGGCTGGAAGGACAGGATGAGGGAGGGCATGCCAGGGAGGGGGTGCAGTGAGCAATGACTGGGGTGGGGGCAGCCCAGGTAGGTTTTCAGGGATCTTGAGAAGTGAGATTCAGAGCTTCCATAAAACAAGCCTTCTGTCCTGCTGACCACAATGAGGATGAACAGTTCCTGGATAATTCCCACCATCTGCTTTCCGGATCCTTGGAGCTGCAGCCATGGCCCAGGCAACCTCCATTTCAGTCTTGCGCTGGCTACCTGTGTCCTCCCTGTGGTCTAGACTGCCTGGGTTATCTCATCCTGCATCCAGGATCACGTATCTTCGCTGGCCTCTCAAAGCCTCTTCTGGCCGCCTGACGCCCTCTACCCTTCTCATCTTGGTTCCCAGCCAGTGCCCACTTCATGGTGGGTGATCTGGGTGGTCACACGGAGTCCTGAGCTTGGAAAGAACCCACACTTGGTTTGATGTTGTCACTGTCTTGAAATTCCTAAGAATTGTTGAACCAGGACCTGCGTTTTCATTTTGCTTAGGGCCCCATGGATCATGTGGCTGGTCCTTCACTCAGCAGAAGGCCTCACTTCTCCTTTTATGAAGGTTGTCTTAGAGGCCCGGATGCCTCGGAAACCCAGCAGGTTCCCATCTGTCCCTCTTCTTCTGAGGCCACCCTTCATCCTGGCTCTGGGGCCAGGCCCACTTGGACTGCTCCCCACCAACTGTGTGTGTGCTCTCATTCACCCTCTTCCTGCTCCTTCGCTTCCTACACATGGGCTGGGTTATTGCCATTCTTCAAAGGCAAATTAAAAAATCTATTTCTTGCACAGCTACTCGCCCTTTCCTTCCCCAATGCCCTCCCGCCACTTCTAAACAGTCTCCTAGGAAATCTCTGTTCTCTTTGTCCATGTCAGTGTCATCTCCTGAAGTCTTGTTTCTGGGCCCCGCACCCCCGCCCCCTCCATCTGCACATCCTCTCTGCAGATATTCAAGCCCCTGACCCGGGGGTCTTCTCTTAGCCCACGCTCCCTGCCCTCTGAGGCATCACGTCTGTTGAGCCCTCCAGCTGGTCCTCACCCTCCGCTCCTGGCACCCTTCTCTGCATTTCCTCTCCCCTTCCCTTCCATCTCACAGATGTGGCGAAACCCAAGGGGTCTCTTCCAGCCCTGCCTGTGGCTTCACCCAGGGGTGAAGATGAAAAGATGCCCGATGGTCCAGCACGGTGTGGGGCTGGAAGGGTGGATGTGTGAACTGACACAGAGGAGGTGGGACCAGCCGGGTGAGAGTCCCAGGAGTGGTGGTTGACGAGCAGTCACACCTCAGGACTGTGGGGTAGGAGGCTTGGGAAAGCAAGAGGCACCCCAGCCCTGCCAGAGACCAGGGGTGAGCGGCCGTAACCATGGTCGTGGCTTCCACTGCCTGTCTTCTCTCATCCATTCATCCGTTCCCCAGTCATGGAGCACCTATCGGGGCCAGGCACCCAGGGCGCCATGTAATGTGTTAATTATACTGGGCCATGTGGTCACCCTGCAGGGGCAAGCAAGGCACTGGGAAAACAGCGGGGGAGCAGAGCAGGCAGATTCCCATCTTGCCCAAATTTAGCCTGTAGTTGGAGAGATTATTAAGCAAACAAAGAGACAAATAACAAAGCAATCACAGCTTTCAGTAAGCTTTCTGATGGACAAAAATAGGGTGCTAGCAGAGAGAGAGTAGGGCAGGTGAGGGGCAGTGTGGTTGTGATTTTCTCAGAGGGGATCTGAAGGGTAGGGTGGGCAGAGCAGAGGGGAGAGGATCCCAGGCACAAGCACACGTGGCAAAAGGCCCGGAAGGAAGTTCCCTCTTGCCCCGGCCTTTGGGGCATAGCCATTGTGGTTGCTGAAATCACCTTGGCTCCTAGTGATATTGATAGCTTCGTCCTTTGATGTGTGTAGCAGCGACCTGACCGGGTGTCCACACTGTCACCGCGCACTTGAGCCATGCAGTACTCTGGTAGTCGCTCATTTCCTTGTGTCACGCCTGACCTCCATGGGAGGAGCCAGGAGTCCAGTCTCGGAATGTGCAAGGACCTCAAATATGGGGCCAGGTGGAAGCTGGGGTGCAGGGTTGGGTTTCATTGCCTGGGATATTTACTGACCAGTGTCCAAGAGGCAGACGGTTCTAAAGCTGGTCCAGGCTGGTCCCCGCCCTAAGGTTCAAAACAAGTTGGGATCTAAGGGCATAGCATCCAATTTGTAAGATGTTTCCCATCTGGCAGAGAGTGGAGTAAGAATCCCGTTCAGGGCTGGGGTGTGGGGAGCAGAGTCCCATCTTTCAGGGGAAGAGGGCTGATTGGAGCTTAGTGAGGCTGGATGAGCAAGCCTGAATGTCAGGTTTGTGCCTAGAGAACCAGGGCAGGGTGGTCCATGGGCGTGTGAGGCCCCTTAGGGCTGACAGCCACCGGTCCCCAGACCGCAAACCTAGGCATCAGTTATAGCTCTAAACTTGGCCTCTCCCTGTCCCATCGGCCTTGGTGAGTACAGAGTCCCTCTGCTACTATGGGCCCTTCGCATATTTCCATCTTGATCCACAGCCTTGCAGACTGTGGCCTGACAGCTAATTCTTTCTCTTTGCTGAGAGTACATCTTGGTTTATTTTTCTCCATAAATTGTGTTCGATGGCTGTAGGAATGTAGAGGATTTGTTTTTATATCATTATCATCGTCATATCGACCACTTACTCGCTGCCAGCATCGTGCTAAGCACCTTCCCTATATTAACTCACTGAGTCATCACAAAGCTCTTCCGAGGAGGGCTCCATCATTCTTTCTGTTCTGCGGGTGAAGAGATGAGGATCAGAGAGGGAAAGCGACATCCCTTGGGTCACACAGGGCATAAATGACAGAGCCGGGGTCTGATTCAAGTGTGCAAGTGCTGGGGGATTGGACCAGCTCCTGTGGGATGGAGGGTTCTGGGGAGGGGGCCTTTCTGCCCTCAGCACAAAGGCCATCCTTTGCAAAGGGGCCTCTCGGAATTTTCACTTCCCACTTTTCTGCTGTGCCCACCTCTGCCCCTGATCAAGTGACTCTGCCTGGTTTCACCCCCTCCCACTCCCACACTGGATCCCCCTCTGCTTTCAGGCCAGGAGCAGCCAGGCCTGCCAGGCTTCCAGTCGGACTGCCGACTGTCCAGTCGGACAGTCAGGATTAAAGGGGGACGTCCGAAGCTGCTCCGGCCAATGTCACCGCCAGTGTACAGCCCTACTCCCCTCCTCTCCCCAGCCCCCAGCTTGCCTGCCAGTGCTCAGATGTGTGATGCTATAAAAAGCCAAGTAGTAATATGCAAATCACCCTGATTATTTATGGCCAAGTTAGTAAATAAGCCAGAGAGACAAGGTGGGTTGTTGTTTTTACGATCTCTGCAGTCCTCGTAGGAAAATCTACGGTAAGCAGAGTGCGGGTGATCAGAGCCAGAGCCCATGGTTTAATAAACACAGCCTAATTAGCAGGCACCAGGGACAAACAAGAGAGGGGGCTGTGGAAGGGAGTCACAGGAAGCCGGCAGCCAGACAGGAGGTGGTGGAGGGGGCGGAGGGCAGAGGTGGGCAGCTGGGTCCTGTCTCAGCCCACCTCTCTCAGGCCCAGCCTCTGAGCCACCTGCTGGGAGGGGGTGGGGACCCGGCCACAAATCACCATAATGGGCTGTACATGTTGCTACGGGTCCTGCCAGAGTGCCAGGAGCCTCTGCTACTAAAGCTGCAGAAAAAAAAAAATGTCAGAATGAAACTGGCGAGGGAAGCCCAGGGTTGCGGGGTTCAGGAGAGGGAGAAGGGATGTTTTCTGCTAGTCGTCAGCCTGGGGCTGAGGTTGGCCTGGCTTGCTGGGCGCTTAACCTGACAGTTTTCAGTGCTGTTGCATTTCTGCAGTGGCAGCCCTTGGGAAGGTGTAGGCAGGATGGAATCAAGGGGAGAGGTGGGCAGGGGGCCAGCGGCACCCCACAGACCAGAGCAGAGAAGGAAGGCAGGCAGCCAGGGGCACAATCAGAAGTCCTGTTGGGCATTTGACCCCCACCCTCCACACAGATCAAACGCTCAAGTATCCACTGGAAGTGGAGGAGATGCAGCAGACCCAGTAGATGCCCTGTCCGTAGCTCACTGATTAGAGCCCGGGTCCCTAGAAGCAACCAGCAACTAGGAAAGGAAGGCGCTTGGTCAATACCCAGCTTCCTCTCCCTTCAAGTGTGACTACTTGACATTGCCTGCTCTATACCTGCTCCCAGCATCCCCCATCGGGATTCACCATGGCACCTTGTGTGGCTAGGACCCCTTTAGGAGGTGCATTTCCTTTCCAACTCATGTCCCTTCTCCTTCACTGTGCTTCCTGGGATCAACTCACTTGCACTTGATCCCTTAACGCAGGTCTTGCTTTTGTGGAAATCCAACTTGGGTGATTATAGCTACCAAGTGCTAAAAACTTTGATAGAAATGATTATAGTAATAGCCATTGAGCACTTTTGAACTCATGTTGGAGAAGACTCTTGAGAGTCCCTTAGACAGCAAGGAGATCCAACCAGTCCATCCTAAAGGAAATCAGTTCTGAATATTCCTTGAAAGGACTGATGCTGAAGCTGAAATTCCAATACTTTGGCCACCTGATGGGAAGAACTGACTCATTTGAAAAGACCCTGATGCTGGGCAAGATTGAGGGCAGGAGGAGAAGGGGATGAGAGGATGAAATGGTTGGATGGCATCACTGACTCGGTGGATCTGAGTCTGAGTAAACTCTGGGAGTTGGTGATGGACAGGGAGGCCTGGCATGCTGCCGTCCATGAGGTCACAAATAGTCAGACACAACTGAGCGACTGAACTGAACTGACTGAGCACTTACAATGTATCAAGCACCATTCTAAACATTTTACCTGTATTAACTCATTGAGTCATCTCAACAGTCTATGGGTGTGATTTCATTGAGTCATCTCAACACTCTATAAGGGTGATACCATTATTAATCCTTATTTGACAAAGGGGAAAAAGAGGTACAGAGATGTTAAGGAATCTGACGATGGAGCACTGCTTACTTTAGAGACTAGTTTCTTATGCATGTGTGCCAAGCCACTTCAGTTGTGTCCGACTCTTTACGACCCTAGGGACTATAGCCTGCCAGGCTCCTCTGTCCATGGATTCTCCAGACAAGAATACTGGAGTGGGTTGGCATGCCCTCCTCCAGAGAATCCTGACCCAGGGATTGAACCCTCGTCTCCTGCAGCTCCTGCATTGCAGGTGGATTCTTTACCGCTGAACCACTGGGGAAGCCCCAGTTTAATCATCACACTAAATTGTAGGCCTTTGTAATATTTCCTGAGTACCTCTTTATTTCAGGCCTTGTGTTTGTATGTTGGGATCTAGAGGTGAATTAGACATGGGCCCTAACCTTGGGGAGGTCAAAATAGAAACATACAGGAAATAGACAAGTCGATGCAGTTTGGAGAGGTGTGTCCAGAGCAAGGAGAGTTTAGAGGCAGAGCATCAAGAGGAAGCAGGAAGGCACCATTGAGGAGGTGCCACTTGAGTCTTGTCTTAGAGGAGGAGTTGGAGTTGGAAGATGGCGGGGGATGAATGTGTGGGAAGAGTCCAGGCAGAGGAACAGTGGGTTTAAAGGGACCAGTGTCCGCCTTGGTTGTATTCTATATGGCTGGAGCACAGGAGTGAGTTGGTTTTTTTGCTTGTTTGTTTACTGTTATTGTTGTTCAAGGTGGGTACTGGTGACTGATGGGAGAAGAGGCAGAAATTAGATTATGGAGGGTCCTTTTGCCATGCCAAGGGGAGAGAGAGCTCCTCAGGGCTCTGTGTTTGCCATGGTTCATTTCCTTAGTGGGTGTTGAACACAAGGGTGCTCATTATGTTATATTCTTTTCTGGCCTTTCTTATATTACTGAAAGATTCTTACCTTTAAAAAAATGATTTAGAAGAGAGGTGATATATGTATAATTATGGCTGATTTGCATTGTTGTATGGCAGAAACCAACAGTACACTGTAAAAATAAATTTAAAAAAATAATAGAACTAAAAACATTTATTTCCTGTTATCTAAGGAATGTTTCCCTTTCTCACATTGGAGAAGACTTTAACATGTTATAAACTGATCTTCTTATCAGTTTATAATTTGATACTTCATTGTTCTTTATATGTAAAATGGAGATACTAATATTCCCTCCTAGAAATATTCTTGTAATAACATTTTTTAAAAACAAAGGGGTACATGAAGACAGTTTAGAAACAAAATGTTTCTACTATAAATTGGAAGATTAGAAGATTTTCATTGTAGAACTTGAAGCAATCACCCAGAAACTGGATTAGCAATTTATAAAGCTTCATTTTTAACAGATATTGTTAGTAAATTCCCCCTTTTAACTAGGGGTCTCGAGGTTGGAATTTAGTTTTCCTGCTTAGAGAGCTACAGTTTAGACACAGGTTTTAGTTCTCATATGTTATGCATGTGACTGCAGCAAAGAGACATGTCACACAGCATTCCAAGTAAGGAACCAGATTTGAGGACTGAAAGTCACACCCAGTTTGGGAGAAAAATTTCTGAAAAATCCCTTATTTGAAGCAACATAGGAGCTAATTCCCATGAAGACTCAGGAATCTGCATCCTAATAAATATTTTGGATGTTCAATGGTCTAGGGCATAAGAAAATATTTTGCATACAGGTCTAAAATCTCAGATTCCATTAGATACAACTCTAATGGTAGAAGGTGAAGAGGAACTAAAACGCCTCTCAATAAGGGTGAAAGAGGAGAGTGAAAAAGCTGGCTTAAAGCTCAGCATGCAAAAAACTAAGATCATGGCATCTGGTCCCATCACTTCATGAAAAATAAATGGGGAAAAATGAAAACAGTGGCAGACTTATTTTCCTGGGCTCCAAAATCACTGCAGATGGTGACTACAGCCATGAAATTAAAAGATGCTTGTTCCTTGGAAGAAAAACTGTGACAAACCTAGACAGTGTATTAAAAAGCAGAGACATCACTTTACCAGCAAAGGTCCGTCTAGTCTTTGGACTATGGTTTTTTCCAGTAGTCATGTACAGATGTGAAATTCAGACCATAAAGAAGTCTGAGTGCCAAGGAATTGATGCTTTCGAATTGTGGTGCTGGAAAAGATTCTTGAGAGTCCAAGGAGACCAAACCAGTCAATCCTAAAGGAAATCAACCCTGAATATCATTGTAAGACTTGATGCTGAAGCTGAAGCTCCAGTACTTTGGCCACCTGATGCAAAGAGCTGATTCATTGGAAAAGACCCTGATGCTGGGAAAGATTGTGGCCGGCAATGTACATTACAGTTGATCTTGTGAATTTAAAACAACCTGAAACTGCCATCTTTCAGTAGGATCACTGTTAGGAGAGAATTCTCTAGGAGCCTTTTGGATTTCTTCACATCTTGTAAGCAAGGCATGGATGATCATTTAAATCTTTTGAAAGGATAATCTTTTAAAAGACTTTTGTATAGCAGACAATACTGGAAGTTAGAGATAATGTATCTCTCTTACATATATCTTATATTAACTTAAAATACCCCTTTTGTTATTTATTAATTTTCAGGATTATATATGTCCAATCAAGCTTGTTAATTCTGTTGTCCTTACAGAACTTTTTTGTCTGCTTGACCTATCAACTACTGAGAGAGGTATATTAAAACTAACCATTCTGATGGGAAAAAAAAAATAAGAAGGATTTGGAAACATAAAAGGAGTTAGGAAATAAACAACCCACCTGGATAGACCAGAATCTTTGCTCTCGTCCCACGGACACTCTAGCCCTGCAGAAGTTTCTCAAAGCCTCATAAGCTTTCCTGGCACCAAGACACACAATCAGAGTCAGCTTGAGCTCAAGGAATGTTTGGCAACTACTTTTACAGTTTGGGTCTGGACTCAAGGACAAAAATTTACCTATCTTCAAGTCCTCTAAATTAAGCCTGAGGGGATCTTTTGGATTTGGGTCTCTGTCATACCAGTCATAAATTGACCAGGGTACCATCTATGTTCCCATCCGGGACATTAAAAATGATGGTACTAAGGACTTCCCCGGTGGCCCAGTGGTTAAGATTCCACCTTGCGATGCAGGTTACTCAGGTTCAACCCCTGTGATGGGGAACTAGAATCCTACGTGCTGCAGGCCAGCTAAGCCCTGAGCCACAACTACTGAGCCCGTGGGCTCGAGAGTCCAGATGCCACAACTAGACAGCCCGGGCACTGCAAGGGAAGGTCCTGCGTAACATGGTGAAGACTGCCTGGGCCACAACTAAGACCCAACGCAGCCAAAGAATAAAAGTATTTTTTGAAACTGATGGTGCTAAATGCAATGTAGTGCCATGGTTTGGATCTTGGAACAGAAGAAGTGGAACACTGTTGAAATTTGGAGTCAAATGCCATTATTCAGCTCTTCTTTTTGGCCAATTCCATGGATATAGACAATGTCAGATGACACCACCCTTATGGCAGAAAGTGAAGAAGAACTAAAGAGCCTCTTGATGGAAGTGAAAGAGGAGAGTGAAAAAGTTGGCTTAAAGCTCAACATTCAGAAAACTAAGATCATGGCATCTGGTCCCATCACTTCATGGCAAATAGATGGGGAAACAATGGAAACAGTGTCAGACTTTATTTTTCTGGGCTCCAAAATCACTGCAGATGGTGATTGCAGCCATGAAATTAAAAGATGCTTGCTCCTTGGAAGGAAAGTTATGACCAACCTAGACAGCATATTAAAAAGCAGAGACATTACTTTGCCAACAAAGGTCCATCTAGTCAAGGCTATGGTTTTTCCAGTGGTCATGTATGGATGTGAGAGTTGGACTATAAAGAAGGCTGAGTGCCAAAGAATTGATGCTTTTGAACTGTGGTATTGGAGAAGATTCTTGAGAGTCCCTTGGACTGCAACGAGATCCAACTAGTCCATCCTAAAGGAAATCAGTCCTGGGTGTTCATTGGAAGGACTGATGTTGAAGCTGAAACTCCAATACTTTCACCACCTAATGTGAAGAGCTGACTCATTGGAAAAGACCCTGATGCTGGGAAAGATTGAGGGCAGGAGGAGAAGGGGACGACAGAGGATGAGATGGTTGGATGGCCTCACCGACTCAATGGACATGGGTTTGGATGGACTCCGGGAGTTGGTGATGGACAGGGAGGCCTGGTGTGCTGCAGTTCATGGGGTCGCAAAGAGTCAGACACGACTGAGCTGAATTGAACTGAGACAATGTCAGTGTTAGAAGATATTGGATGAAAGGTACACAAGAACCCTCTGTGCTATCTTTGCAACTTTTCTATAAGCCTCAAATTATTCCAAAATAATGTCTTTATTTAAAAGTCATGATGGTCATGACAGGACTGAGGCTTGGGCTCTACTGTAAAGCCCTATTCCCAATGGACATCTGAGCATGGTCATTGAGCCAGTATTGTGGTTCTATCTAGCCCACCTTTCCTCTTTTTGTGCGTTTATACCTCATTGAAACCTGGGTACTCCATTCCTGTCACATTTTCCTGATTTTCCCAACTAGCAAGTCTTTTGACATGGGAATGAAGGTAATAAGGATGCTCTTGGAGAGAGAATACCACTGGATCAAAAAGTTCGTCAGAGGTTGCCTTGAAGTGGCATGCTTTCTTGCCACATTTTTGGAAGTTAATCTATGAAAGATTTATTTTTCATTGACCTTTTTGGAAATCTCTAGAGCAGAGCAGACCTGTTTTCCCCAAGGAAGAAAGAAAGACAGGAAGAGGATTTCAAGGATGGCAGAGCCCAGCAATGAAAGGGACCCATTGTGACCCTCCGTGTACCTTCCTTGGTGATTTCTTGTTTCTGCTTTGCTCGGAGGGACCGAGGAAGGTAGAGTAATGAGGAGTTAGTCACCCATGGAGGTGTCCCATTCTGACCTAGAGATAGTGGGCACCTTTCCATCTTTCCTAGGCAGGCGACATGGCAACTCGTCTTCCCCTCATATTGTTCTAATTGTCCCTGCTGATTAATGAGGTCACTTAAGGTATCAATTACTATCCTGCCAAGAGAATGACTATTAGACTGAAACAAAGGCCCATGAACTTGCTTATTCTATTAAAAAATAAAGTAATGAGAGATGATTAATGGTGTGTGTCCTGAGAGGAGCCACAGGAAGGGATGGGCAGGAGAGGAAGGTAGAAATGAGCATTTTCTGATTAGGGGGTAAAAAAAAGATTCTGG
Source organism: Cervus canadensis (assembly GCF_019320065.1). Classification (NCBI taxonomy): domain Eukaryota; kingdom Metazoa; phylum Chordata; class Mammalia; order Artiodactyla; family Cervidae; genus Cervus; species Cervus canadensis. The sequence continues at coordinate 106,220,425 of NC_057387.1, forward strand.
TTTAGAAATAGCTTTCTTCCTTTCAATTCCTTTTCTTGAGAGAGCCATCTAGGCTCAATGTCTCCACTTCCTTGCTAGTAATGGCTTCCCCACTGTAACCCAGTTTCAGTCTGACCACTCCACCATACTGCTCTGGGAAAAGCCACCACGGCACTATCTGCCATATCCTTCGACCCTCTGACCCTCCCTCACCAGACCCATCAGACGTGTTTGCTGCCATGTGCCTCTTTGTCCTGAGACACTTTCTTTTTCTCGCTTCTCTGGCACCACCAACTCCTCACCTGTTTGTACCATTTCATACGTATTTACTGAGATCTACTGTGTGCCAGGCACCGTGCTGGGCCCTGAACACATAAAGTTAACCAAGATGGACAGAGTCCTACTCTAACTTACATTCAAGCAGAGGAAGATAGGCAATTAACAAATAAATACATGTCAAGAAGCCGTTGAGGCATATGAGAAAATAGATTGAGTGACAGATGAAGGATGATGACAAGATGTGATCACATGGGAGGTGAGGTCAACGGGAGCCTCTCTGCGGACATGGTACCTCCATCATTTTTGCGTGTCAGTCCCTTACATCCTGCCACTGTCTCCAGGTTCCCACGTCTTCCTGTGTATCATCTCACTCTCCATAGACTTGGGCAGGATCTTGGGGACTAAGGGATTTCTCTAGGTCAGTCTCCACTTTGCAAAGTGTGGCACCAAAGATGACCAAAAAGATGTGTCCAGGGGGGTAAAACCTAGTTCCAAGTTCAAGCTGTCAGTTGCCCAAGTCTAATGCTCTAGATAAGGAGACAGAATTCAGGGTTAAGGAAGCAGTTCTGAATCCAGGGCTGTGGAGTGTCTTATGAATGGCGCCCCTTGGAGCTGGGCCCCAGGGTGGCCCTGGAAACCAGAGAGAGTCAGAGAATCATACAGACGCTGGCAGAGCCCCAAACCCCCTGCAAAAAAATCCCAGGTGACCAAGCTCACTGCCCCTGTGGCTCCTTCCTCTCAGGTCTCCAGGTGAGGACACAGGGAAGGACGTTTTACTATCAACTACACATCTCTCTGTTGTGTGGATGTGATAATTCAGGTTGATCCTCCGCTGTTCACTACCACCATCACCCACCACCTGTGACCTGGCCTTCAGTGCTATGTTCATATTTCACAGTTGTGGGCCCTGCGTGCCTTGTTTCCACAGTCCAGCCTGGCCTGGGGACCCAGCCTGAGCAGAGGCCCTGTCACTCCTTTGGCTTGGAAGGGAATCTGCGCACTGCCTGTCAAAGGCCATGGTTCTGGAGGCTTCTGTGCGCCTGGTTACCTGGATCATGGGAAAACAGCAGATGTGGCCCTGTGGCCTGGGCCTGGCCCTGCCTTCCACCATGTCCAAGGATAGGGGCTGAGCTCCTCGGCTTCTTATCCGTCACCTGCTGGAGGTGGGTGTGCAGCAGCTGGTGATGGTGATGGTTGTCATTCCTGGCACAGGTGCGGCGCCCTGGAAGTTCTGTCTCTAATATGGAGATCCCGACCCTGCAGGGTGCCGTGCTCAGAGCTGGCTCTGGTGCCAACAGGAAGAGCATGGTGGTGCAGGAGCAGGTCAGGTGGGCCAGCCCGCTCTCTCAGTGCAGCCTCCCCGCCCTCTTGCAGATATTTTCAGCGTCTCAACGCACCCAGAGCTCACAAAGACCCTGCCTGCTTTCTTCCCAAGGTGGCCTCAGCACCCACGAGAGGCTAGGCAGGCACAAGTCCCCATGATGGAGAATCTCCAGGGAGAGACACTTTGGCTGATCACTTGTATTTGAATAGCCATTGTTTGCGTCTCCCTAGTGTGCAAGGAACAGGAAATGCATAGCGCTTCCGGATAATGCCTGTTCTCAGATGGCGCTGTCTCAGGCCCTAGGTAGATCCCAGTTGCTCCATGGAGCCCCTTGAGGGTGTTCAGACCTTGAGGGCAGCCTTGATGGAAAGAGAATGGCTCTGCTTCCCAAAGACTGGCTGTCCCTGGCCTGATTTGGGGGAGATAGGTACAGAGGCAGCAGTCTTCTGGAACATGATGGCCCCCCTTCCTCAAAGCCCCCTTCCCCATGTCCATCCCACCACCCCCTCCTCACCCACCTCCTGAAGTTGGATGTTTCAACCTCTGCTGTGGAGGATCAGGCTGGGTCAGGGTTTTCCAGCATCCCATAGAAGCAAATAAAGTCTGTGCCTGAGCAGCCTCCAGAAAAACCCCCTCTCTCGGGGAGACTGGTAATTAAGCAGTCATGGCAAAGATGTGAAGGAGGAACAGCTGGTTGTCTCCATTTGTTCTGGCACGGGTTGGAGAACAATTTCATAAATTACGCATGAAGTTGGGTGTTATCTTTTCCTCCGCTCATGCCATCCTCTTTGCTTCCAGTGACCTTCCTGTCCTCTCACTACCATCCATGTCCTTTGGATGATTGGCTAATAATTTATCTTTTCCACCAGCTCAGGCTGGTGGTGTCAAAATCCCCTGGCACATCTCTATTGCTGCACTTACTGTGTTGCATTATCATTGTGTCTTTGGCAATAATAAACTTAGTTATTAACTCCTCTTGAGTACATGGTGCTGTTCTCTAATGCTGGGTATAGTCCAGGGAATCCAATGAATAAAAATCCCTGCCATCATGGAATTCACATGCTGTTGTGGAAAGATGGACTTAATAAACAAGGATTCATCAAATATGTGTCAGATGGTGATTCATGTCATGGAGAAAGTGCAGGACAGAGACCGGAAACTAGGAAGTGGTGGTGGGGAGGGTTGCAATTTTAAATGGCGTGTTCATTGCAAACCTCAGTGTAAAAGTGAACAAAAACCTGAAAAAGACGAGGGAACCAGCCTTGGACATGTTGGGGGAAGAGATGGGATAGCTGGGGAAAGTTACAGGAGCAACATGTGCAAAGGCCCCGAGGAAGAAACTTTGACAAGTGTGTTTGAGAAACAGTAAGGACCCATTAGGCTGGAGCGACTGAGCTGAGGGAGACGAGTTGGAGATCAAGAGAAAAGTAATGGGGTGGGGGTGGGGAGTGGTGGCAGAGGACTGCCCAGGGCTTTTAGGCTGTTGTGACACTAGGACACTTTTAGAATTCTAAACAGAAAAAAAAAAAAAAAAGAATTCTAAGCAGAGAAAGGACACGATTGGATTTAATCATGCTGGCTGCTCTGTTGAGAATCATCTGTAGGAGGACAAGGGGGAAATGGGGAGACCAGTTTGGAGGTTCTTGCAGTAATGGGGCAAGAGGCATGTGTGCCCATCCATACACAAGATGGGTGACTCTGATGAAGGTGATGAGAGTGGCTGAATTTCCAGATAAATTAATGTGAATGCTTGAGGGCCAGGTCCAGGTCTTATAAATGTCTATCCTCAGAACCAAGCATAGTACATTATATGTAATGGGGCACACGATGAATGTTTGTTAAATGAATGATTTGAGGAGAAATACTTTTTCAGTGTTAATGGTGGGAATAAGCCAAACTCTGGTCTCTCTTTTGTACTTATAGGATCATAATCTCAGGTTAGTATCCACCTAGATTTCCTAAGCTAATGTTGTAAAGAAGGCCATTTATGGGTGTGCTAGACTGAGAAGTGTGGGGCTCCAACTCTTATTTTTCTTGCTGCAGGACTTCTTAGAGCCTTTAATGCAGTAATGCTCAGGATCCCAACACTTCTTGGTTTGAGGAACCATTAAATGCTTCCGTAATTTTTCCATTGTGCTCCATGGGTTAGACGAAATACCTATTAGCCCCATCTGTTAAGCAGTAAGGTCTGACTAGCTGAATAAGTACTTACACCCTAACAACTCTGTAGCTCTTTGAAAAATAATCAATATAAATTGAAAGAAAAAAAAGCATACTTTTATTTCATCCTTAAAAAACTGCAAGTAATGAATGGAATGTGTGTACTTGTTGGGCTCTACACAGCTTCTCAAACCTTGGCGTCAGATTGGATACTATCAGGGCTTCTTTGGTGGTCCAGTGGTTAATACTATGCTGCCACTGCAGGGGACCCAGGTTCGATCCCTGGTCAGGGAACTAGATCCCACGTGCTACAACTAAGACCTGGTGCAGCCAAAGAAACTAAGAAAATAAAGATTGGACATGAGCTCACCCTATTCCATACTGTTTGTCACACGGCACCTAACTTTCTATCACAGCAACCACCAAACACCAGTCTGCAAAGAAATGATATCATTTAATGGAATGTAGCTTCATGTTGAAACCCTCGCTACTTTGAGCTAATCCTTTGTGTGTCCACCAGATACTGACTATCACATACCCCTCAATGTGCTTGTAAATTCCCTGCAGCACCCCAGGGTACCTTGGCACGCTATGGTGCTGCTTTGAGTATAGCATTTCCCAAAATTATTTGCACATGTCTCAGGCAAATCTGTTAATATAACACCGGATAGTATTCCGTGGATTGTGCTGGGGAACTGTTGGGAGAGAGCTGGAAGAGAATACCCAGAATTCCCTGCTGCAGAACCAGAAATTACAATCCTATGGGAAATACTCTTGGGTGTTGACTGAGTATTTGTATTGAGAGGATTTGCATATCCAATATAGCATGCCGCTCCCCTAATTTTAGACCTCAGCAGGAGGGCCTGTTAAGACTCCAGACCTTGCTTCTACAGCCTGCATGCCTCCTAGAAAGTATATATGAAGATGTAGAAGCCTAGCATTGTTCCCACACAGCCATGTACTTAAGACAGACATTCTGGCCTCCAAAAATAAATGGACACGGGCAGCTGAAAACAGAGGTTTGTACAGCCAGTGGATATTCTCTGGAGAGACTGAAACACTTGAGAGACGATCCTTTGGACTTAAGCTAGGCTTTTTCAACAGCTATCTGACTACTGCTGGGTCACTCCCAGAAATGGGAGTTTATTACAAAGATCCCCAGATCTTGGCAGCTCAAGAACCATCTCTACAAAATTTTGGTTACTGTGGGTTTCAGGGCTTCTGAGACCAGGAGAATCAGTGCTCTTATATCTAGTGTAGCAGCAGCATGATCTCCGTGACCTGCTGCTCTGGGCATTTCATATCCCAGAAGGCTTCATGGAATCCCAACCTACAGGATACTCTGAGAAAAAAATGTGTGCTTGTGTATACATATACATATACATATACATATACATATACATATACATATACATGTATATGGGCTTCCCAGGGAGCACTAGTGGTAAAGAACCTGCCAGCCAATGCAGGAGACATAAGAGACACAGGTTTGATCCCTGGGTTGGGAAGATCCCCTGGAGGGGGGCACAGCAACCCACTTCAGTATTCTTGCCTGGAGAATACCATGGACAGAGGAGCCTGGAGGGCTACAGTCCATAGGGTCCACAAAGAGTTGGAAATGACTGAAGTGACTTAGCATACACATATACTTCAAAGCAGAGAAAGCCCAATTTTTCCAAGTTTCCTAGTTTTAGGAGCTCTTGATGAAATGCAAATAGAAGGTATCAGTGGGAACATGTTTCTGTAGGGGTGTCTGTGTGTGTCTGTGTATTAAGTGTGATTATGACTAATGTCCATCAATTACCTGAAAATTACTAGATGATGCCTGTAATGATAGTTCTGTTTTTAGCTTAATGGTTTATGTATCTAACTAGTGGCTGCTGTCTGGAGTAGGGCTGCTAGCAAATCAAAACACTGTTTGCCAAGCCTGTCAGTGTGACAAATGTTGCTTACATTTACTCTTTTATTCCCAAGGTCAATTGCCATGTCTTCTTTTTAATATCATTGTTTGATGTGCTAAGTGCCTTAAATGAGAGCCACTTAATAAAGGCCTAATTTGCTACTTTACTGTTTATTCCTCAATAATTCTGTATTAGTTGGGCTCTTTAAGATTGCAAGGAAGAGATGTGCATGGATCACCCGCACAATTACTGAGCCCATGTGGCACAGCTCGAGAGTCCGTGCGCGGCATCAGAAAGATCCCACATGGTGCAAATGTCATCCCGCATGCTGCAACTTTGACCCAATGTAGCTAAATTAATTTCAAAAAGAATTCAAATTAATTCTTTAGGAAAAAAGAATGAAAGGGTTTATGCTCAAATGTATTGGGCAACTGTTATATAATCTGTTCCTGCCTTGGAAGTTTGCTGTTAGCTTATTAAAAACCCCCATAAACACCTTTTTTTTTTTTTCTATTTTCTGAAAAATTCTTGCTTCACTTTGTTTAACCCTGCATTTCCCATTTCTATGTAACCACTGAACACCTGGAATATCCTTTGGAGAATAATCTAGTATTTGTACTTTGCAGGAGAATTGGGTTGTGTTCTGTGTTGGGCGTCCCCAAGACCGCTTCTTTTAGCTTAGGTTCAATGCTTGACTAGGAAAGCTCAGAGCACTCAGCATATAGTCACACTCCTGACTATGATTTATTATAGTGAAAGTATACAGAGCAAAACGGCAAAGGAAAACTGTTCATGGGATGAAGGTTGGGGGGAGAAACCAGGCATGAGCTTCCCAGAGTCCTCTCCCAGTGGAGACACACAGACTGAAGCTCAGTTGGAGGCTCAGTGCCCAGAGTTTTTATTGGGGACTGATGGCATGGGCACCCTCTGCCAAAGTTCCAAATTCAGAGGGAAAACAGGAGTTCAGTAGAAGCCACAGTGTTTGTACAGATAGTTTAGGACACTCTTATCAGTTCTGGGAAAGATGGGGACCCTCTTGAAATCCATGTTCCGAGACCCCAGCCAAGGACCAACCTTGTAGATTGGCCTTTCACAGGAGAATAGTCAAGCCTTTTCTGTCTACTCTCTGATGGTTATTCATTCATTCATTCTTTACATATTTGTCTTAATCACCTCAGGTTGCTAGAACAAAAACTCCTTAGACGGATGGCTTATAGACAACAGAGATTTATTTCCCATGCTTGGGTGCTGTCAGCACAACGAAGATCTGGTGTTGCAGACCCTCCAACGAGGAACCCTCTTCTGGGTTACAGACTGCCACCTTCTCATCATATCCTCACATGGTGGATGGAGAGCGGAAAGAGGAAGCAAGTTTTGTCGTGACTCTTGTAAGGGCACTAATTCCATTCAAGAGGGGTCCACTCTCCCGACCTCTTTGATTCCTAATTACTCCCCAAAGGCCCCACAAACTAATACCATCATGTTACCTGCGGGTAGTTAGGTTTCAACATATGAATTTGGGAGGAGCATAGTTCACCTTATTTATGCTAGTAATGCAGAGGAGTTGGAAGGGATTTCCTATCAAGAAGGAAAGATAGATACATCTCAAGATACATTCAGTAAGAATACATTCAGTAAGAAAATCAATTCATTATGATTGGAATGCATATTTTAAAGAAGTACTCTCTTCTTGGAGAATATTTATCAGAGGTTCCAGAACTGTTTCCTAGAGGAAATAATGTTCAAACAGAGACCCCAGAAGTTAGTGGGAGATGGATATGTCAGGTGGTGTTGGCCTGAGTGGCTCAGGGGGAGAGCAGTGTTCCCAGCCACAGGGGCAGTTCATGCAAAGGCCCTGGGGCACCTTCAAGGGAAGTGTAAAGGCCAGTGTGGATGCAGACAAAGTACCACAAAGGCAAAGCCTTGAGCTGCATCACCCAAGGGATCGTCTGTCTCTGTCACTCTCAGTCATCATGCCCTTGGAGCTGACCAGATCTCTGTTTTCACTCGAGGTTTAGAGGTCCAGCCATAGCAATACGCATCAGGGGCAACTCCTTGTATTGTCCCCTATCCTCAGAAGGCCACCATGTGCTTGGAAGACATTTGCACAAATCCTTACTCTTCTACCTCTCCCATCCTCCTGTTTCTCTTGTTGTCATTCAGTCGCTAAGTCATTTCCCAGTTC